>NC_133900.1:79307165-79609915 GCF_964199755.1 Larus michahellis | reverse complement strand
ACTTTTAGTTCTGCCCTGAAACATTTTTCTTGTGACAGGGAAGCAAAAGTTGTGAAGCAGAAGTCGGGAAGCAAAAGCATTCTCATGGTTCTCTCGACTTACTGATTGTTTAGTTCCCATGGTTGTTTTCTTGCCCATATTTACCATGGAAACACATACGCACCAGGTAACATACCTGCATCCCTAATTTCTTCAGATTTCTCAGAGCTCATATTGAAGGTCATAAATCTGTTTCCTTTAGAAAAAAATCTAGCCAATAAAATTCCTTCTGCTTGCTTCAGGACAGGGTACATCGACAAAAGGTTAGTGGTTTTGTTTTATAACAGCATTTAAAGAGCATATTATTCTAACTCAGCTTTGAAGCACTGCTAACTTTAACTTATTCTACCTGGACACATATATAAATGATAGTAGTAAGATGTGGACAGAATGTGATTAAAGTGAGAAAAAGGAGGCTTGCTTCTTTGTACCTATCGACATTTCAGTTGTTTTTTTAACCGTTCTACTGCTCATGTTGGAAGGTACAGCTGTCTTGACCCTGGGCTCAATGATAAAATATAGTCTGGAACCTCCTGCTTGAATCCAAATGTCTCAAAAAAAACAATTTAATTAAACTTAATTCCTTTTCCTCAAATAAAGTAATTCAGTCTAGGAAAAGGGTATTACAAATATTACCACTCCCTGTCCTTATATCTCTTCACAAAACTCTTTTGGTAAAAGTATAGCTATTGTTTTACTATTTCAACTGGTTTTAAGAGGAGTTTTCATATATACTATAGAAATCCGTGTGTGGTAAATGTCTGGTATAGAGAAGGCATTTGAAGAGAAAAGTAATTTCATTTATGAGGTTCCAAAAGAATATTATACATTGTGTAAAAATGATTTCACAGCTAGAAAAATCAGACTGAAAATGCCTTTAATAGTGATGAGCCATTTAAAAGTAGTGTTTGCAAGTGGAATGGTGGTATACATTTTGGAAGTGCTAACGGTGGAAAAAAAGAAAATAGATGTCTTGCAGCATATGTGCACACTCAGGATAAGCCAGACTCTGATTCCTTGATTTCATTCTAAAAAGTGGGGGTTTGTTGGATAAAGGGAGAAATAATGCCATTTTGCTAAACAAAGTTTTAATATATGAATGAATATAGAGCTTTAATAGCTGCAGCTGCTGATCCATGGCTGGAACAGCATACAACCTGCATGCAACACAAATTCAGGTGCATGAAATATTAATGATGCTTGTAAGATGAGTATACCTTCTCAAACAATGCTCAGTTTTACTGTTGCGTTGTCAAAATCTTTCCGTTTCCCACATAATTGTCTGCTTCTAAATTAAAATAAATATGCTTTATTTAAAATGCATGAAACCCGAGGATAACGGTCTACAAATTTACTCCAGATGCATACTAACTGCTAGAATAAACATTTCAGAATACGGTTTTACATAATACACTTATCTGTTTCATTTGGCTGTCCCCATAAACTCGCTACACTCCGAGCATAAACAGGTTGTTAAGTACATTTAAGGATTTTAGAATGAACACCAGAGCTGCCGTTATCATTAAAATGAAGTGCTAATATTGGAGTCAGGCCACACGGAAGTGTTTACCCAGTACTGAGCCAGAATTTCAATTTTTTCCTTCTCTTAGGCACTGGAGTGTGGATGGCTCTGATACATCAGCCCGACACCCATCATTTGAAGATCGAGCGCCAGATGCACGTACAACAATCTAAACATGCAACGGTCCGTTTCTACGTGATGAGAAGGCGCTATAATGTTAAACTGTTATGGTATGAATTGTGTGGTTTTCTGGTTTGTTTTGCTCATAGCTGGATGCTGGATGCTCGCTCTAGCGCAGGGTCACATGCGTACTCCTGACCTGCCAGGAATATTCTGTTTCCTGCATGCAAAGCATCGTGTGCGTTCTTTGACTGTTGCAGATCACGATATTGAGATAATCTCTGAACCCTTCCACGGCACAAAGGGAAGAGAAGGAGGGATGAGGCAGTGCAAAGCACAAGGAGTAGGAAATAGTGTGAGTTGACGGTTGATCATATTTTTCTTTCAGAAAGGAAGCTTCTGCTTCATTTCACAAATTATTTCTAAAGCTGTCATGTTAATTGGTTCTTGCATATTCTACTTAATGAAGCTTAGTCAAATATTTTCTACAAATTATAAGTTTGAATGAAGAAACACACAAGAGAATGGCGTAATACATTTTTAAAAGATCATTTACTAGACTGAAAAATATCACATGCGCTAATGTGAACACATGGACTTTTCCTTCTTCTCGTTATTCTTGATTCCTTTAGTTTTCAGAGAATGCAAAGTAACGAGTAGGCAAAGTATTAATATAGATGCAAATAACTGCCGTTAGTTTCCATATTCCAGTCTTGGTCCTAGGCCAGTCTTGTCCTGAGTCTGATACAACTGATCCTTTAACATAGTTTCTATAGTCACTAGTTTGCCCTGCCTCTGTTCTAATATGGGAATTAACTGGATTTATGATTGGTGGTGCTTCGTCCTGTTTATTCCACTTTGTAAACAGAGTGCTTGTAAATCACAGATTTTTCAGATCGGGTGATTCATATCGTTAAGGACCTGGTTAGTGTACATATATTCTATACTATATAGTTATACATATTGTCTATAATAGAAAATAGAATGCAATTTGCCAAGAAAACAAAACTGCGGAGCATCAAGAAAAGAAAAAGCACATCAATAACAGCAATTTTGCAAGAAAAGTTGTTGTCTTTGCTGTGTCAAGGCTTGGGACTCACCTACATAATATTCTTCAGGGCGAGAAAAAAATTCTGACTGTCTTTCAATACTTCATCATCATTACACAACACATTTCCTACTGCTACTGTGCTAGGTCCACCAGAGCTAATTGCTTGATGGATGTTTTCTATTTTTCTACTTCTTCTTACTTTTACTTAAGGTCAAACCCTTTTTCTTCATAACAATAGACCAGAAAATAATATGAAACACGTGAGACAAATAATAAAATTGGTAGTGGTGCAGACAAAACACTGCAGCTCTTCTACAGCCAAAAAAACCCACAAAAACCAAAAAAACACAACCCAGTAAGCAAAATGAAGAAACACCACAGAGAATTAACACTTAATGTAGCTGAAAGCTTCAGGAGAAGCCAGTAGGGAGTGCTAATCTTAGGAAAGAGCTTGAAGACAGAGGGAGATGTTCTTCTTTGCCAACATATGGTGTATTGAGGAGCTGAACATGTGAAGAGAAGGAAACGGGAAGGGAAAAATGGAAGGGAAAGCCGGAAGGGAAGAGGGAAAGGAGGAAAATGGAAAAATAAAAAGGAAAAAGGAAAAGGGAAAAATGGGTAGGGGGAGAAAAAAACCATTGTTTTTTAAGTTCTGAAGTGGAAAGTCACCTGTAAAAAATCATGCTACCCACTTGTATTGCTTCTACAGACAACCTCAGGATTATACGTAATTTAGATATCAGTGTTACTTTAGCAAACTGTGAAATGACAACTACCTGAGCTACCTTGTGTGACAGAAAAGTGCTGTATTTCATTAGTGTTTGTGAATCTTTTTTTTACATTTGGACATGAAGTTTTTTAAAAAGTATAATCTCCATAGGTGTAATTGCTAGCCTAAGTTCATGAAGTTATTTTCATAGAACGATTGAATCACAGAATGGTTTGGGTTGGAAGAGATCTTTAAAGGTCATCTGATCCAACCGCCCTGCAATGAGCAGGGACATCTTCAACTAGATCAGGTTGCTCAGAGCCCCGTCCAACCTGACCTTGAAGGTTTCCAGGGATGAGGCATCTACCACCTCTCTGAGAAACCTGGTCCAGTGTCTCACCACCATCATTGTAAAAAATTTCTTCCTTATATCTAGTCTAAATCCTCAGTCCTCCCTCTTTTAGTTTAAAACCATTACCCCTTGTCCGATTGCAACAGGCCCTGCTAAAAATTTTGTCCCCATCTTTCTTATGAGCCCCCTTTAAGCACTGGAAGGCTGCTATAAGGTCTCCCTGGATGGAGCCTTCTCTTCTCCAGGCTGAACAACCCCAACTCTCTCAGCCTGTCCTCACAGCAGAGGTGCTCCAGCCCTCTGATCATCTTCGTGGCCTCCTCTGGACTCACTTCAACAGACCCATGTCTTTCCTGTGCTGAGGGCTCCAGAGCTGGGTGCAGCACTGCAGGTGGAGTCTCACCAGAGCGGAGGAAAGGGGGCAGAATCCCACCCCTCGTCCTGCTGGCCACGTTTCTTTTGATGCAGCCCAGGATGCAGCTGGCCTTCTGGGCTGTGAGCGCACGTTGCTGGCTCACGTCCAGCCTTTCACCCCCCAGCACCCCCAAGTCCTTCTCAGCAGGGCTGCTCTCCATCCCTTCATCCTGGGGGTTGCCCTGACCCAGGTGCAGGACCCTGCACTTGGCCTTGTTGAACCTCATGAGGTTCACATGGTCCCACTTCTCCAGCCTGTCCAGGTCCCTCTGGATGGCATCCATCCCTCAGGTGTGTCAACTGCAACGCTCAGCTGGGCGTTGTCCACAAGCCGGCTGAGGGTGCACCTGATGCCACTGTCCATGTCATTGTTGAAGAGTACTGGTCCCAGCGTGGACCCCTGAGGGATTTTCCCCAGGAAAGTAAGAAAGCCTTTCATGTGGAGACCTATTAGATTCATTAGCATAGCTCAATGCTTAACTTTTTCACTAACATTTTGAGCTTTTACATTATGACACATCCCAGTAAAACGTATACAAATATACGTCTTTAAAAGATGCATTTAACTTAATTCATGCATTCAATTCTTTTTGCAGCTGCTGACAGCACTTTTGGCTTCCTGACTTTCAGGCACTTCTCATCCACCATAAACAACCCCTCACAAAGAAAGTAAATGAAACTGAAACCGTAAACAAATAAGAAAATTGGATTTATTTTCCTGCTTGCTTTGACACACCAGGTATGACAGCAAAACATGACAGAAGTGCAATTTAAAGGTTAAATTCCTTAAGAGGGCCTCTGGGCTTATCATAACATCCAGAGATCTATTTCAATTACTGAAAAAATAGACTTTAAAGTGGATGAATGCACACAGTATATTTGTTCTTTGTTAAAATGTGAGTGAAAAAATTCTTTCCATTATCCTTTTTCATTGAAAGTACACTCCTGTCTGCCTGATAAAATATTTCCTGTTTGTATGCTACAGACTTGCTAAACATTTCCTCTTAAAATTGCAGAGTAAATAAAGACATTTACCTGGGCATATGGCAGAGAATTAGAAGAACTTCCTTGTAAATCTTAACTGGCCTATAAATCTCAGAAAGTGATTAATTTTGACATTTTAAGAGGAATACCAAAAAAAGGAAGGAGAAGACTGAGAGCAAGAGCAGAGGCAGAAGGGCTGGCACTAATATACAAAAAATGAAACAAATGGGTAACCCTTGCATGCCTTAGATATTTGGAAAGTTTCTGAGAGCAGTAGAAAAAATGTTATGCTTGTATCAGTCTTCTATCCTATTCCTTAATGTAACCAAATGCAGTGGGAATCTCTATAGAATCAAGGGACATTTCCGGTACTTACGGGTAAAAGTTGGGATGAAAATACTTTCTTTTTTATTGAAATGCATCTTTTCAGATCTTCTTAAAACTGAAAAACTTTAAAGCTCCTGTTTAGGCAATCTTTAGATTGTGTTACTTTTGAAGTTGAGGAGTCTATTCTCTCATTCACAGCAATAAACCTTATAAGCTTGTAAATGATGAGATTGGAAAAGGTAGAGTCGGTAAACATTCCAGAACGTGACGTCCTTGTCTGAACTAAACGGTGTAAACAATTTTAATGGTTGGTAGATGCTAAATGATGGTAAATATTTTTAATTTTCACGGTAAAAGTGATTTAGACAGATTGAACTTTAAATTGCAGAAATTCTGGACGCTGCCTAGCTCTGTCTTTGCGTATTGTTCGTGACTACGTAGGCAGTCAGAGGGAAACAAATAACCAGTTGTCACTGTCTTTGATAGTTCTTGAATTCTCATTAAGTGCAAAATGGCTCCTGGCCCTTTTTAAGGCAATTAGTTAAGAGCAGAAAAGGGCATCAAACTTATATCAATAATCCTCAGCAGTTGCTAGTAACATCCTAGTGAAATGGACGTTTAACTTCCTCTTGGGCAAGTATACATCATTCTCTGACCTTTTAGTTCTTTGCTAACATCGCCAATGAGGACACAAAATTCTCTCAATGTCAGATGCTGTGTTTTCTGCGGTGCGGACACCAGTCACAAGGAGCTCAGCTGAGACTAACAACTTCTGTAGCACAGGTCACTGAACAACTACCAAATGCTCAAAAAAACCCAGTGACTCCCGACTGCAGAAGATTCAGAGCAGGGAGTTCGAGGTGAAAGACTTCATAAACCGTTTCCATTTCCCTAAGCCATCCAGCCTCCTCCTCCACTCTTTTTCATTATATTTGACATTTTTTAGATTTAATCTTGGTTCCAGACTACTAGCTTGTAGCTGTGGGCTGAGGGGATGAGACTTTTCTGAGCTGTAGAACATATTAAAAGGGAAAAATATGAAAGGTATGTGGGAAATGCAGGCCAGACGGAGTTTAATAGAGTTAGTTGCTAAGCACAGCCACTTTCAGGAAAGAGTCCCATTTCTAATGTTGCTCCTGAAAGCCAAGCCAACTTTGTAACGAGGGGGCTTCTTCTTCAACAACTGCGATTGCTCTGTGAAGCACTGCATGACGTCAGCACCATGGAAGGGACGGAACTGTCACTGAGTTTTAGTCAAAATTGCCGAATTTGCTCCCAACAGGGGGACGGAGTGACTGCAGCTCTCATTATTTGCAGAATGGGCCTTATTTCCTCAGCTGAGCTCTCTCTCATTCTCGTTCTGCACACGTGCAAACTCTCAACCACAAAGTCAACTGGAAAGATACAAAGAAAAGTATAAACAAATGTAAGATGTCTGGCAATGCATCAGGGTATTTCTCCAAGAGGCAAAAAATTAATAGACAATGAAAAGGTACGAATTTTTATTATTTTTATTTCATCTTTTAAAATGCTATGTATGCCCTTGCATAAATTATGTTAAAATATAAGACTAGACTACAGAATAATTTGTCTAGTTTAAGACATTCAGAATAAAACAGTAAGTGACAAGCTAACTCTATACGTACTTACTCTTAGCCCCAAAACCCAAATAGTAATCCCAGCCTGCCACTTCAGTACTCCATGGCAAAATGCGAGACAAACAGTTCAAAGCACTTAGGAAAAGCAATTAGACAGTTTTCTTATTATTACAAAGATCTTTTTACTATTAGCCAATGTTTGTGTGCACGTGGCTTTACAGATTGATAATTTTTTTCTGAATACGAACAGATGTAGTCACACACGCTCGTATGTATACAAAATGAAAATATGGATTCTGGAAATACATAAATAGGTAGCTAGCATTTATTGTATTCATCTGTATACATATATATATATATTCCAAGTGTACGCATAATTGCACGTGTTCCATGCTATATAACTGCGCATACAGATTTTTTATGAGAAAGTGTAGGAAAATCTAGAATACGTGGGTATATGTGTGTATATTTAACTGTTAGAAATACTGCAAGAACACAAATATTTGGAGATGGGTTTACATTACTCAAGCATGCTTGAATAATTCAAATTTACCCCATATTGCACAATAGGCTCTAAAATATAACTATTCAGGTATTGTGATTTAGATACTGAATTTTAGCTAACTACACTGAATTCACTTGGGATGAATGAAAACAACATTTGATCTATTATTGTCTGCCTGTTATGAAGAAGGAATGGGTTTGAAATATATTCTCTATATTACAATATACACCTGCTTTCTGCCCTGAATAATAAGAACCTAACAAAAGGCAACAATTAGTAGTACCTTCAGCCTTGGCTGGTGACTGCATGATGGTTAAAGGTATACAAAGGCTTATATACATTAGAACGTTTATACTTTTTCAGCGCTGCGGGATCCTGCAGTGTGTCTTTTGTAATGAGGAGAACAATATTTTATAAACCTGTCTTGGTTAACTTTTTCGCTTGGTAACAACAGTGTAGTATGTCATATTTCTATGTCAGAGAACACCCATATAGGCATGTAGGCAAGGGTAGTTCATAACTGAAGCATACATGAGCTCTGCTTTACCTTCAGGGGCAGTGCCAGGGCTGCCTGTCCTTAACCAAAAACAGAACAAATTGCCCTCTTTGGGCTGCCTTCCTACAGGTCCCATATCTGAATGCAGTAATGTGTTAGACATCCCAACCCTTTCCTCACCTTTTGGTGTGGGACAGATGGAGAAAATGCACCTGACCTGGACCTGGTCTCTCTGTGCTCGTGGTCACGAACTGGCAGAGGGCCATGCAAACCACACCACTGCTCCATACTAATCTTTCACCTGCCCAAGCCCTGCAGTGGCCAACAGCTCAGAGGCACTACAATTCTTTGCTTTGGAGCAAATGCTGAAATTAAAAATGAAAAAAAAAACAAAACAAAAAAAACAAAAAAAAAAGTGTCTGGTGTTTGTTTTCAAGATGTGGTATGTTGTAAAGTTTTATCCAGCTGACATTTCACCATAGCTCAGATGGAGAATGAGAATGTTAAAATATGGATATTTTCCATGGATCACCAGGCCCGTTTAAAAACAAAAATCAATAAGCTTGCCCACAACAGAAAGATTTCTTGTTAGATTTTTTACCTGCATTCCTCTGACCCTGCTGGGAAAGGCAGAGTGTGCACCCAGGACTGTGACTGAGCACACAACCAACGCAATCTCAGATTTCCTCTGGGAAAACAATCTATCAAAATGTGGCTTCGGACTACAAGAAAGATTTCTCAGCATGAGCACCAAATATCATGGGTACTACAGAAGAGAATACTTTAATTAAAATGTCTCTGGATTATATCTCTAACAATTTCTAAAGTTCTCTTCTCCTCCCTTTTTCACCCAAATTTTATCTTTGAGCCAAGAGGAAAAAAGCACAGAGGAAAAATAGGAATTAATGCTGTATAAAGATAAACACTTAGACAAAAAGAGTCAAAAAATCCCAACAATTCATTAAAGAACCACTACCAAAGTCAGTTAGTAAATTATCTGCAACACCGATTTATAAATTGAGAAAGTTGCTGAGCTATTCCAGCACTTGCAGCTTTTTCTTTCTGTTTCCACCCACTTCAAAATCAATCGACATTAAATGTATTCCAGATACATCTAAATAATACTGTGTGAAATTCACAATTTTTTATTTCATTACATTTAATGATTTCATTTGGGATTGATCTAATCTCTAACCTTCGAGTTTCACTGGTTAGCTATTAGTCAGACGTATACAAAGACAAACCAAGAGAATGATTTAGGAACTATTGTTATAATTGGTCGAGGAAAAGAGAGAAACTGTCTATGCCACTATCTGAGCAGGCGATCTGTCATGTAATATTTTCCTTACAAAAATCTAAAATTTAATTGGCTCTGTCAGTGTACCTCATTATATATTGATGGATGAACAAGTCTTTTGTTTTGAAAGGAGAAAAGGTTATAAAAGACATATTTTTGTGTTCAAAAGTAAAACAACACATGCATTTCCCCAAAGAAGTGGTTAAATCACCATCCCTGGAGGTATTTAAAAGACGGGTAGACATGGTGCTTAGGGACATGTTTTAGTGGTGGTTTTGCCAGTGTTAGCTTGACAGCTGGACTCGATGATCTTAAAGGTCCCTTCCAACCTAGACAATGATTGTATGATTTTAAAATGTATCTTATATGACAGTCATCTTTTCTTTTACAAATGCATACTTCCTTACTCAAAAATGTATCTTCTTCTGAGGCTTGGAGTGATTTAAGTTGACTTCATAATTAGTTAAAAAGAAATAATTTCCGGACTTCAATTATAATAGGCCTATGCCAACAGAAATGGCTTACGTCCTTCTGGTGAATAAACCGTAACGGTAACTCTCCTCCTTCAACTTCTCTCTTCTTGGCTGGCTTCATTTAAAGTCAAGACGGAAAAATAATCATTCAATTCTTTCAAATTGGTAGGATATTATTGCTAACGCTGACAGACAACAACTCGGGCATGCAGGAGAACGCATTGCCCTTACTGTCCAGCTGAACACAAATACCTTTCAATGGGAGACAGGAAAGAGCACAACAGACACACCGAAAAAGCAAATGAAAAGAAAACCCCTTAAAAATATAGAAGAGCATCTTCTTTTGATCTGCAAGCATCACTGAGCGTTTAGAACGAAAACAAGATGGTGACAATTTGTGTGGTGGAACCACTTCATGAAGGAAGGACAATAAAAGGGAGCATTTCCTCTAATGGGGAATGCACAGCAATTCCTCAGGCGCTGTAACTGGCAGCCATAACATAACACACTGGAAGCAATGGGTATTTCAGTCCAGTATGACATTGGACACCCCTGTTTTCACTCATGCCATTCAGTGGACTCACTGCAGGTAAGCACATGCTGGTGCTGAAGCTTTTCTGACCAAAGAAGCAAGGCTGAGTTTGCACCCATACAGCTGGGTTAGCTCATGGAATCTAGAATCACGGAATCACAGAATGGTCAGGGTTGGAAGGGACCTCTGGAGATCATCTAGTCCAACCCCCCTGCCAGAGCAGGGTCACCCAGAGCAGGTGGCACAGGAACGCGTCCAGGACAGTTTTGAATGTCTCCAGAGACGGAGACTCCACCATCTCTCTGGGCAGCCTGTGCCAGGGCTCTGCCACCTTCAGACAGATCTACCTTCAGATGGTCCTCAGATGTCACCTTCAGATGGTCCACCCGGCCCAAAAGTCTGCATATACGATTCATTTCTTTCTAAGGAACCAAACAGCCTACTAAAAACACTGTGACTGTTTCTGTAGAAGTAACTGATATGCTGAGTAAAATTCAGCCCCTTTGACACCAGTGGTAAAACTCTCACTGACATCAGCACAGCAAAAGTTCAGCAAATTTTATTGAATTAGGGTACAGCAGTAGGAAGCAGAAGTGTTTTACATTTTCCTCTGGGTATTTAGTGGGTTGTAAACTTTAGTAGTTGCACAACTCCCATTAGTGTCAATAAGAGAAATGTGACTACGATAGAATCAGTTCTTTCTGAGGATGTTAAGTAACAATGAACTTAAACGTATATACAGCAAAAAGTTTTATTTCAATGAAAAACGTGCCTGTGTTACTTTGTTCCCCCAAGGTCTACCCTAGAATTTAGATGAAAGTTTACTAGTTACCTTGGGAAAATGTAATTTGTGAAAATGGAGCTTGTCACACCAGGGTCAATTTTATTAGAGACCAGCACTTAACATTGCTGGTCATAAATAACACAGCATGTAATTTTGCAAAACTCAGGGAAAAAAATGTAGTTAATACTATAGCTTTTTGAGAGGAATTATAGATGCATAGTCCTTATAGATACAAGAGTACAGAGTGGGTGAGTGGAATATTAGAAAGAATACTTCAGAAAGTAGATGTCTGAAGTAAGATTTAATCTTTAGGGCAAGGACTCTAGCAGATCCTAGAACTGGGAGCAGAAAACCATCTGGCTCCTCTGCAACATAATGAAGGGAGTCTTCTCATAGCTAGTCAAATGGATTATTTACCTGAAAATTTTAGTCTTAAATTGATTTCTGGAGAAAAACAGTGAAAAAGTACGGGCATGAAAGGGAATCGAAAGTATGTTTACTAGCCTGTCAGGTTGTAATTGTTGTTTGATGGTTCCAACACACAGAGATAACAATGTTTCTGAGAAAGAATCAGTCAATCATTGAGAATTTTTGTTGTTCTGCAGATGTCGTTTATTAGTTTATGATCCCGTGAGTCATCAGGTAGACGAATCCTAAGGCAAAAATATGTTCCAAAGATATATTTATGTTGACCACAGAAACTGTTCTGATTGCCCTGAATATCTTACTTTTTAGCAGTTTCATTCACGTGGTGCTTGCAAATACGAGTGGTGTGTAACAGCTCGTCTTAGACAAGCTCACCTTTATTCCATTAGTCTCAGTGGTATCTGAGCTTGCAAATCCCAAAGAAAACATTTCAATACCAACACTGATTATTAAAATGCTGATCATTTTAACAGGCAGAATGAAGGGGAGTGCAAAAAAAAAAAAGATAGAGACAAGTGGGAAATGAAAGCAGCAGCAGTAAAAACATGCAGAATGAGGAATAGAGCCAGAAAAAAAGGGGAGGGAAAAAAAAGTGGGAAAAACCCACACCTGCCTGCTCAGGTTTGGCAGAGGCATGTAGGTTTAGCATCATTTCATTCCAGTGTGAAGCAAAAGTGTTTTAGTACTACTGCCTATGTTCTTTTAGGAAGCTGATTACTTCACACCTAGAATAAACATTTAAATACAAAAGAGAAATTAGGAGTCTTCTATTGTTCCACGACATTTATGTCACACACACACAAGACAAAATGCAATTCCATCGAATTGATCTTTGCTACTTCCCTTTTGCTTCACAAACTAAAACCAGGACTGCGTAGAAGATTAACATATTTTGTTGAAATATTGCTAAAGTAACACTGATTAAATTGTTATACTTACTACTAAAATAAATATAATAATATAATGAAATAAAATTGCTATTTTTTTTTTTTATTTCTTGTCAAGACAGGTGATAACCTTTTCTTTGTTCTTTCAGATTTTTTTTCTTACTTTCACACTGAGACGGGATGCTTGAATTTCCATGATGCTGTGACAGTGCTGAGACGCTCTGAGGAACAGTACATGAGGCACCATTAGTTGCATGATGGTGAATCAGTTGAGAGCCAGCCCCTTGCATCAAGGGTGGCAGGGAGCTGAAGAGGTGTCTTCTAAGCCAGAGCTTGTGGAGCCAGGTCTCAGCGTATCCCTGTCTTTGGTCCTAGAACAGAACCAAAGACACTGAAGAAAATTAACTGAAGACTAATTTCCAACTGTGCCCAAGTGTTGGATTTAAATTTACAAAGGAGTCTGAGTCTCCTAAGCACCACTGGTAAATCCTGCTTCTGATTGTTGTCCAAACGGTGTGCAGGAGCTATGAGATTGACTTGGGAAATATACATGCACTTTTTTATCACATCTAGTCAGACTTCTCCCTATTGCAACTTGTGATTGCTGCCTCTCATTCTCAGGTTCCGCATCTGCGAGAAGAGTCTGTCAGAGCCTCTGCACCACGAGGAGAGTCAAGCCCTGGACCAAGTGCACAGAGAGGTTGTTCCATGTCTCTCCTTACAGATAGTCAGTACCAAATGGCCCACGGCTCTGAGCAACCCAGTCAAACTTTGCACTTAGTCGTTGAAGAGCAAGGTGGTAGACCAGATGACCTCCAGAGGTCCCGTCCAGCCTATTTTCTTCTATGCTCCAAGTTTCTAAAGATTTTAAATAAGAAAAGCCTATTGTTATCCTTGCCCTTCTGTCTGACACTTTTTTTCCTTTATACCTCTGAATTTTTGGAATTTGTGTGTTCCCCATTTGCCTTCATCGTCTTGTGAAAGTTCCTTTCAAATAAAACGCTACTTTTTGCCGTTACTTCTCTTTAGTTCAGAACAAATAGTACTTGCTCCAAGACTATGTCATTAATCCACAGGCTGTAAAAGACTGGCCCAGTGCATGAATTGCAATCGAACTGTGGCATTCTCCACTCCAGTGCCTGTCCAATTTTGTCATAATGTAAGATTTTGCTTTACAGATACATGTACTGTAACTCAGTATAATTTACTTTGATTTGCAACAAAAAAAACCAACAAAAAAATATTCAAAAATCATAAATAACAACAAGGAAATAAGAAAATATTCCTTTTAATTGATCATAAGATAAATAAATTATTCCCATTAATAAAAAAATGATTAAAAGTCTAATTCTGTAAGCATGATGATGATGTAAAGGTTAGAAGCCTGGTAATTCTCCATTATACATTGTATTTTCACTCAAAGATCAGCAGAAGCTCCATTATTAGACGACAGTGCTAAAATGAAACATCCTGCCTGGAGTTAAGAAGGCACGACGTGTTCGTTTGAAAGGAAAGGAGGGCGTCATTTGGTGACACTGCAGGAACCTTCAGAGGAGCAACGGGGTTTCTTTTTTTTTCAGTGCCTCCAATTGACTTCTTACGCATTCAAACGAAGTCACTGAGATTAATTAAATTCAAGATACGATTACAAATCCAGTAATGCACACTTTTGTTTTGGGCCCAAAGCAAAGAGCATACGACAGTAAGCATATATAACCTATTGGTTGCTGGTCGTTCTGTTTTGCTATTTGAACTCCATTTCTTACAGAAACTCAAAACTGTTTCTCCGATCACATTAAGGCTGAAAATACACATATAAATCGACTGTGCTAACGAAGTTTCAGTTATAGTTTTACATACAGTACAAGAGAAATTGAGAATAAAAAAAACCTTAAAAGTTTAAGATAAGATCAAATCATTTCAACATAATTCTACCGCTTAAAGACAGAACATTTCTTTTTATGTGAATCATTTTTCTAATTATGATTTTAAAACTATACCAATTTTCATTAAAAATGTGCATTTCTAAGGTAGAAATCTACTATTATCCTCAAATCTCATTAACATCAATTATATCTATTTTTCATTTCTATCTCATTAAGCTGTATTTCCTTTTAAATTTTTGCCAGCTTTGTGACTGGCTATTGGAGATCCAAAATGAGTGTCCAGTGAACCTCAGTGATCTGTGAACCACAAAACGTTTTGCTTTGTTCCTACTTTCATGTTCTAAATAGAACTTCACCTTGGAAATGGAGCATGGTGTTCAATTGAAATAGTAACATAAGGGAACAGTGGAGAATATAAATTTTTGAAGAACCGAAAGAAGGGGTTTTGGGGTGGGGGAGTGGGCAGGGAGTTGTCTATATTTACATTTTTCTTGCAGTAAAACTAATACTTGGTGCATTGTGCTCACTTTGCCCTGACTAACTGAAGTCCTGACTGATAAACACTTATGTATGTACATAAGTTCTTGAATGCCGTCTGCCATTTTTTTTTG
This sequence comes from Larus michahellis, assembly GCF_964199755.1. Lineage (NCBI taxonomy): Eukaryota > Metazoa > Chordata > Aves > Charadriiformes > Laridae > Larus > Larus michahellis. The sequence goes on along the minus strand of NC_133900.1, from coordinate 79,594,902 downwards.
TTTGTTTGGATTTTTTGCTTTCAGCAATACTAATTGGTCTAGGTAATCATGGGTTTCCCTAACGCGCCTCTATTTGAAGACCACATGGTGAATATCTGAGGTTCTTAAATATTTTTTACTATAGATCTATATAGAAAGGTTTCCCTATTCACAAATATAAATGCTATATCCACAAACGGGCCACTTTTATACATCTTGCAACCTGGTGTCCTAAGAGAGGGACAAAACATTCATGGGCAGAACTGGACCCCCGTGAATTCACAAAAGCCAGCCTGCTGCCTAGTCAGTGACTTAAGCAACAAGGGGCTTGAGGAAAGTTCACTCCAGACTCCAACTCCAGTCTCTCTCTCAGACTGTTTTGAGTCATCTTTCGAAAGGTCTTCCAACAGCACTAGAGCATCTGTGAATATAAACCAGAGACACACGGGACCTGTGGACACTATTCTTATTATAGTGTAGGATAAGTTAAAGATCCCTCTCTCCTACTCTCAGTTTTTTGAAGTGAACACTAAGCAGATAGTCAGAGAAGAAGTAGAGGAACACATGTATGCAACAAAGTCATATCCTTCGGATAGTATCCAACGGTGACTTTATCTTAATTCGATACAGTTCCTTTTCCAAACTACTCAAAGTTTATGCGGACAACTGCAGTGACTGCAAAATACCACTGGAGCAATGCTCTGAAGAAAATTTTATGCACACTAACTCTTCCTGTGTTTATACTTCAATTTATTCATCACATATAGGGACAATACCTCTTTTCCATTCTTGAATTCTTGGAGTTCTGGATATATAACTTGTAATGTGAAGACATACTTCACCTGGTTTTGCTTTTGTTCAACATATTGCAGATCCACAGAGTATTAAAAAGTGATCCTTATTAACCAGTGGATCACACCAGCATTTTACCCCCACTATAGGAGTTGTTTACATTGTGTGGCCAATACAGTAGCTCTTCCATATCATGAGTCATTAAGTGCCAGTGGCATCCCTAGCAAGTGCCAGGCCCTTTTCTGCCTAAAATGGCATGGTAAACGACAAGAAATTTTTAAGCTGACTTTCTACAAAGAGTCAAAATTACTCTAGGAACTCTCTACCTTGACTTTTTGGCAAAATTGTATAAAGATACAAAGGCAACTAAATAAAAGTTACACAAACTTGGAGATTAGGATAGATTTCATAATCTCATTTACAAAGACACAGCAATGTTTACTGTGGCTACTTTGACTAGAGAATTTCTGATTTGGTTATCTTCAGCAGAGCCTAATACTCTTAATTCCAGACATCATATTTGGCTTTGCCAAATACTAGCAAGCATAGGTATAGCAAGGGCAATATGCAACCTTGTTGACAGCTTTAAACTATAGTTGCTTAAAACTGTATCTTTAGAGGAAGTAGCTTCTTCAGTTTCACGGAACAACAAGAGGTTCTGCCTTCCCTTGTCTTGCAGGGACAGTTAATTGCTTGGCTCTTCTCACTTGCCTCAAGGCAGCTAAAGCGGTTTTGCAATAGGAGTTGAGAGGCAAGACAGGGAAATTAAATTTGTTCCGATTTCTTATTTCCACTTTGATAATTCTATCCTTTTCCCACTCAAGGCCATAGCTGTGAGAAAGCGATCATTCTCCTTCATTCCTTATTTAAGGATATTCTTTAACCCTCTGACTAGCAGGTTGAAAGAAACTTGAATCAGAACTCCGGTCACTCAGTGCTTATTTTGATACTTTCTTCAGTATGTGCAGGCAAGAGGTGGATAAGCTGATAACAACGGGTTTTTTCTGCAGAAGCAAGATAAATTCTTGCTAATAAGTATTGTATTATTTAAATAATTAAAATAATAAATACATAAAACTTAAACAACAACTATTTTTATATGAAAATTATTATGGAATCATTTACATGATCATTTCACATAATCTTTATCAGAAAAAATATCCTTTCAATGGCTATTGATATGTGTATCAATTTACATATGAAACTTTCTGATTTTTGTTATTTTTCATAGAATCATAGAATCATAAAGTTTTCTAGGTGGAAGGGACCTTTCAGATCATCTAGTTCAACCATCAACCTAACTGACAAAAACCATCACTAAATCGTGTCACTAAGCACTACGTCCACCCGTCTTTTAAATACCTGCAGGTATAACAATTCCACCACTTCCCTGGGCAGCCTGGTCCAGTGCTTAATAACCCTTTCAGTGTAAACATTTTTCTTTATATCTAACCTAAACCTCCCCTGGCACAACTTGAGCCTGTTTCCTCTTGTCCTATCACTTGTTCCTTGGGAGAAGAGACCAACCCCCCCTGGCTACCCCCTCCTTTCAGGGAGCTGTAGAGAGCGAGAAGGTCTCCCCTCAGCCCCCTTTTCTCCAGGCTGAACACCCCCAGCTCCCTCAGCCGCTCCTCACCAGACTTGTGCTCCAGACCCCTCACCAGCTCTGTTGCCCTTCTCTGGACACGCTCCAGCACCTCAGTGTCTTTCTTGTTGTGGGGGCCCAAAACTGGGCACAGCCCTCGAGGTGGGGTCTCACCAGTGCTGAGTACAGGGCGACCATCACTGCTCTAGCCCTGCTGGTCACACTGTTCTTGATGCCAGGATGCTGTTGGCCTTCTTGTCCACCTGGGCACGCTGCTGGCTCATATTCAGCTGGCTGTGGACCAACACCCTGAGGTCCTTTTCCACTGGGCAGCTCTCCGACCACTCTTCCCCAAGCCTGTAGCGCTGCATGGGGTTGTTGTGACCCAAGTGCAGGACCCGGCGCTTGACCTTGTTGAACCTCACACCATTGGCCTTGGCTCATCGATTCAGCCTGTCCAGGTCTCTCTGTAAAACCTTTCTACTCTCAAACGGGTTCACACTCCCACCTAATTTGGTGTCATCTGCAGACTTACTGACAATGCACTCAATCCCCTCATCCAGATCATTGATAAAGATCAGGTTAGTCAAGCAGAACCTCCCTTTCATGAACCCATGCTGACTGGGCCTTATCGCCTGATTGTCCTGTATGTGCCGCATAATGGCACTCAAAATGATCTGCTCCATAACCTTCCCAGGCACCGAGGTCAGGTTGACAGGCCTGTAATTCCCTGGGTCCTCCTTCCAGCCCTTCTTGTGGATGGGCGTCACATTTGTTAGACGCCAGTCAGCTGGGACCTCCCTGGTTAGCCAGGACTACTGACAAATGATGGAAAGTGGGTCCGTGAGCACTTCTGCCAGCTCCCTCAGTACCCTCAGGTGAATCCCATCCGGCTCCATAGACTTGTGTATGTCCAGGGTGATTGAACTGGCTTAATTTCAAAATTGCCTTAGTCTGATTTGTTAAGATGCTAGAGTGCAAAGATCAAAATCGTTACTTTTTTTTAACACCTGAGTCCTCAAAATGGTCACCATTTTAAAATCGACACAGAGCAGCTGTATCCATTATCAGATTAACTGACAGATGGGAACTGAATTTCAAACAACTTCCATTATTTGGTGGGTAACAAGATGATCTTTCTTTACTTCTATTGTGGGTTCCATTCTGAAGATGGAACTGGAACAATATTAATATATTAGAGTGGCCTTGGAGTGTATGAACTAAATTCTTTTTTGATGAAATTAAACTAGATGTGTTTCTAGTGTCTAGCTGATGTACTCCAGTTGCAAATGGGTATTCAGTCCCTGGGGCACAACTAGGATTCATCTGAAGTTGAGGGGAAAAAAGAAAAGATGAAATAGGTACTCTTTAAGTCAGTACCTCACCACCAACTGAACTGCTTTCTAAAGCAGATGTAGACAAATAACCCAATAACATAGACATTTCGCTTTTTTTTTTCGCTTACAGCCAAGCAGCAAGTAAACTATTCCCACTGTCAGGCGCTTAACGTGAGAGCCTGAGAGCCCACGCTTAAACTGATTGTGGCATAGCGATGTTTGGAAGCCACAAGCTGAAATGAATATTCACGCTCAAACAGAATACCATTTTACTTCTCCACTGGGAGTAGAGTGCCACAAGCAGTTATCATGGAAGTATTTGACAAAGTTTTTTAATGGCTGAACCAAACCAGTGACTAAATTTTTCATATGCACTTTGGTGTTCCACTGAATTCAGGCACAGGTAAGTTGCTTCCTTTTACAGAAAGTTCGGTTCGATTGATGAGCTGGGAAAGATACAGCCTTCTTCTCTTACTGTTGCTAGCAGCTTCCAGTTTTAGACTTGACAACTTAGGAACCCAGGCTGAAGAAAAAAGAATGAGATTGTTAGGTTTTGGTAGCGTGTTCTGCCTTTGGGTTAGAGAGAACAACCACTGTTTTGAGATGGGGCTACTACTAAATACTTTGACCAGGGATAAAAAACCATTTTGAGGCGATTCTAGCATTCTCTTAATATAATAAAACACCGTGTTTTACCATTTTTTATATATATCGTCTTCACACCAGCACCTGCATGTGCTTAAATTTGGAAACAATGACAGAATATTCTATCACGTATTCTTTTTCTGCTTGAAAATGGTTATCTGGTTCTTCGGAGTAAGACACAGAGATTCCGTTAGTTATTATCTGTAATAAAACCTACCTAAAGGATAAGTTTCTTTAAAAAAACCCACAGTTTAGCCACATAAGTAAAGCTCTTAGGATGTCGCATAACTTATAATGAGTATTTATCAAAGCACTGAATTTTTCCTGGGTTTTGGTTTCTCTTGCACCTGTTGGTTTTCATTTGATAATGACCATCATCTACTCTTTCACAATTCAAGGAGGAGCTCCGGCTTACAATTTTAACCATGCACTTCAAAAGCATTATGTTTTCAGTAACGCTTTCTGTTCTTATTATGAACATTATCATGAGGACTGATTAATTTTCTGTCATTCTCTGTCCTTGTTACAATTCTTGCTCTGAGAATAAGACATTAAACTTTTCATGTACAATATATTATGCACTTGCTCTACTGCATTAACCTTTCAGATCTTCTGTATTTTAGCAGGCTGGCAATTTTGTTCCTTTTTTAAATTTTGCCAGGGTAGTGGAAGGAAAAGGTAGCAGAGCCAACCAGTCAAATGCCAGGAAAACGACAAGGTCAGTGTAAAATCCGTCTACCCTGTGCAAATGTAGAAGAATATAAGCCTAAATTTTAATGACAATATTATCAGGAGGACAAGAAAATTATGATATTAAGAGTGAATTAGATTGATACAAACCACTTTTTTATTCCTGCTTAAAAGGATAGCTTTGCACCCTGCGATGGTTTCCTAGACTTAACTGGTGCTGTCAGTTCTCATTAGTAGCAAAAATGTCTCCTCCTTTGGATCAGTTCCTTTTGTATAAGCCCGTTGCTTAGTGGCATTATTTATGAAAGGCACGTGACAAGAGAAACTCGACGTGTAATAAATGGATTTATAATGCCCTTTTTAATGCCATAAAGTTAATTCTGGTTGCTAGAGGGACTTTGAATGAAAAGTTTAACTCGTTCATAATCTTCAAAAAGATCATTTAAATGGCTATCTTTGTGCCTAAAGGCCTCTAGCTAATTTAAAACTAAAGTCCAGATAAGCACCAGCTTCTAAGAGCAGAACACTCAGGGATGTTTTGGTGAAACTCCACAAAAAGCCATGAAATCATAAAAAGTGTTCAAGACAAGGCCTGATCAGGAATGTTCCTTGACCATTCCTTTAATCACGTAAAAGTCAGGTAGGGAAATTACTTCTGTAATTCCAACTCCCACCAGAAGGAAATTAAAAAGGTTGCAGATAATATTCCTTTTGTCTCTTCCTCTCATCCTGACATCAGGCTTGAAAAAGAGAGTTTGCAGAAACGCTTTCACATAGTTTAAACATATAATCTAGAGCAGTGTTTCAGTCTCTGTATTTGCCATAGACAAGTTAGTTTAAATCCTTTATTTATTTCATTTCTTTACATTTCAAGAAAACATAAGTACTGTCTGACACCTACAGTGAAAATGAAGTGAATTATTAAGTGAAGAAAAAAGAGAATTATTAATTTTTAGACTATCACCTGATGTCTGGATGGGTTTATTAACAAGCAAATGATAAGATGTAAAGTTTTGACACCAATTTGTGGCATTTGACTCGATATTTTGAACTGAATTGCTAAAAGGCATGTGCACAGCAGAGTAGATTTTATTGCTAGAAATTCTAGTAGCAGCTGATCCTTTGATCTTAAACAAGTCTGAAAAAAACCACCATAATACAGAAGCCTCACTAATGACCAAACTTACTTTTAAAAATATTATCTAATAAGAGCAAAAGTTGAAACCAGCCCCCAAGCTGCTATATTTGGGTATTTCCTGTCTTTAAACCAAAATCCACAAAACCTGAAAATTTTTGTAGAATATTTTCAACAAAATGTTTTTAATTACACAGAACATTGTAATTAATGGAAATTAATTATTAAATTTAATTGTTGGATTATTATGATTCAAACAAAGCATAAAAATTTTATCACAATATTTTTTCCTCATAGTTCTTCAAATTCATAAAAACCACACACCAAACGCTTCACTTCGGAAAAAAAAGGGTCAAAGTAAAGTTAGATAATACGTTCCTAATAAACTACATTTTTGGAACTGGAAAAGAAGTTTTGAATTAATTTTTCTTTCCAATCTTTATTGTTGAATATAGTTTTATTTCAGAGTAGTAGAATAGCCTCACGCAAGTGAGAACAAACTTTTTTTGACAATCTAAACTTATAATCCTTTTGACAATATGGGAGCTGATCCCTTTCCATGCAGATTCATTAACAAAATCACTAGAAATACTAGTCTGTATTTCTCCAAGATAGTCTCAGGATTAGGGTAGTGACAGGGGAAAGTAGGATGGATCATCTGACTGATAAATCTGACAATCGTGGCTTATAGTCTACATTGTCTACCTGTGATACTGACATTTTAGAAATGTACAGGAAGTCTAACAAAATAATAGCAAAAGTAATTAAATGGGAAGGCAATTATTTTTAATTCTGGGATCTGTGTAAATACCAGTCGTGGAGTTTATATTTTTACAGGTTTTTAGCAATTTTCTCCTAAGTGAGATTTAATTAATAAGATTTCTGCTTTACTAACATAAGGTAATGTCTTACAAGAAGAGTTCTGTAATTTGTTTTAAATTTTGCCTGTCACAGAAGGAGGATATGTGATGTATATTTAAATACTAGCTTGGAACTACGGTGGGACTGCTAGACTTTTACGTTTTTTGAAAAAACAGACAGAATCTTTGCTTATTAGTAAGACCATTTGTAAGTCATGTGATCTCTTTTGAGAGAGGTACCTGAATTTACTGCTAGATTCCTGCCTTCCCCAAGCTCAAAGCCTCTTAAGGATTCTGTCTTTCTCAAAGAATTAAAATTTAGAGCGCTGATTTCCTGGGGCAAATAGCAAGTTGGTAAAGTCACTGTGATGGTACAGTCCAGTTGCTGTTTAAAAGAAAAGGTGTTTTACTAATCTCTCCTTGAATTACGTTCTCATATATATCCAGCCATGTTCTGTCCAGGTTCAGTCACTGAAGATCTTTTAGTCTTACATTTTAATTATACTACACACCAGTACCTTTAATAAGATATTTGGTGAAGGGTGAAACATCCTAGGGCAATGCAACAAGTCAGCTTTAAAAAAAAAATCAAGCAGGCTTTATTTTTATGGTCAACCTGATTACAGAGCATGCAATTATGGTTTTGATTAGTATATAGGAATCCCAATATATAATAAGGATGTAATATTCAATGTCATTCTAAAAAGTCTTTCAATAAAACCCTATTTGACTCTATTTTTTTTTAAATGGAGGATATAATAAATCATCAGCCTATCTATCTGTTGAATCTCTCTTTCTAACGGCCTTGTAATGAAGAACCCAACAAACTGTACAAAATACATTGTGAGCTGGAGAATCCTATGGAAGGCTATCTAACAGTAACAGAATGAGCTTTTGCTAAAAGAGAACAAAAGAAATCTAGTTTTCTATCAATCTATTTAAGGCAGGCCACCTGGCATCTCTCCTATGCGCCTGTATCACAGAGTTTGACATGTGTTATCAAGATGTTCCTTCTAGATTATCAGAATCCATTTTAAATCACATTTAGGATCACTGAATAATGGTACTACTTTAGTTAAGTTACTAGCTATAAAAAAGAAAGGGAGGGGGGGATATCCTGTAGCCTTCATGTCTCTCTGATCCTGGCAATGTGATTTTCTATAATTCCCTCAGTTAGTGGGAACTGTCTCACTTATTTTACATTTTTGGCTTTCACAATTATAGCCCAATTTTACAAGGGAAAATTAGTTTCCCTAAGGTATGTATTCTCTTGTTACATGAGAGGTGGGATCCAGACACTGTGAATTCCTGGCAGAGACTTTTACTTTCCTGTGTTTTCTTCATTTGGTGGAAGCTATTTCAATATTATTTTATATTTTGGACCAGAAAAGTTATAAATAAGTTTTAGAAGAGGAAACGTATTTCCTTCCAATCAGAACTCTATTGTTCTACTAAACCTAAGTTCTAGCCCCAGAGGTATATGCACTCTGTATTTTATGATACAGTTCATAAATGTTTCAAGACTAATTTGAAACTAACTATAATTTAGACAAAGCTTTCTGTCCTAAATTAAGTCAAGTTTGCTTAATTAGTCTTTCTCTAGACTAAACGTTGATTAATAACTTCAGCCTTTGTACATTTTCCTATAAATTACTGAAAGGCACTGTATTTTCTTACTTTATGTTTATTGAGTTTACATGTAAAGAGTACGCATTAATTTCACAATTCTACCAATTCAATTTAAGCGTCTTGACCTACATGGAGAAATAGCACTGCAATGTATTTTATTAAAAAGTTCTTCGTTTCTTGTTCAAGTTTGTTTTTATTTTACCCTTGTTCAGTCTTTTGCTCCAGTTCCCTCAATAGCTTTGTCTGTCTTTTCAGTTATTTCAGTGTACAGTCTTTCTGCTGAGTATACAGATAGACGTCATTGTTTACATAGAAAGTGTGATTTTATCTCGAATTAGTTAAGTGAAATGTACATCTGAATCCTGTATTGGTTTAAATTGGGATTATACGGATTAAGTTTAGTAAAATCACGGTTATAACACATACCCACGTAACTAGTGGATATACTTCAGATCCAAAGAATCTCTCTCCACGAGGTACAATAGTAAATAGCTTATTTAAGTTATGCTTTTGTTACCTTTACATGAAGGTAAGAGTCATATTCTCATCTTTATATAGTTTTTTTTCATTTTTTTCTGTCTTTTTCATTCTTTCATTCCCTTCTTTTTTCTTTTCTTTTTTTTTTTTAGTTTATTTTTTGCTAGATTTCCCCACTTTCTCTGGCTTTCTTATCCTCTTTGCAGTATTTTCTACCGTGCCTCTTCCTAAGCCTTGCTTATACCTATTCACCCATATCTACTTTCATGTAACCTTTTCCTTTCTGTTCTTCATTCACTTCTATCCATATTCCTGCTTTCTGCCCCCTGATTCCCTTCACCTCTACTCCCTAGTTGTTTTCGAGCTAGCTGGCCGTCATTCAAACTTCAGTGGAACATCTGTTCGGATGGTACATGGGGCAGAAAGAGCACACTTTGAAGAATGACACAGCCCAAAACACCACAGGGTAGAGTCTATAGGTCAATCTGTTATCTTTGGACATCTCGGGTATGAAAAATGCAAGCTTGATTCTGAACGATAGGATCAGTAAAAGCAGACCGTAAACCTTCTATTATCTCTACCATGTTGCTTTACGTTTTAATCAATTAAGGCTTTTACGTTACCTTTAGGTTATAAAACAATGCTGCTTTAAACACAGATGTGGAAACAAAACGTCTTTAATGGAGAATACGATTTTTGAAGATAGGAAAAGGCTTTGGAGAAACAAGCACAAAGTTATGCCAACTCAAAGGGAGTTCAGTCTGCCGTATCTTGAAAACCACCCTAAAGCCTGATTAAAAATAGGCATGTGAAGCTATTTTAAAAACTCCACACACTCTTATTTTCAGTGTTACTGAGGCTATTGCACAAGAAGAACAATGATGGTTTCCCACATCAAGCCAATATCCCAAAAAATCTTAAATAAGACTGAGTATCTTAACAGTGAAGTTTAGAAGAACATGCTTGGATTAATATTGCTAGGTAATTACTAGATCTGTTTAGACCGTTCTGGGGCATGGGCACAGGAAAAGGTGGAGCTATGTCTGGAATTTTGGTCAGTAAGCAGCAATGCCGATACTCCCTGTTGCTTAAAGATTTCTAGCATATTTTGGTGGTTCTCGCATACAGCTAAGACAAGAAGGAAAACAACAGTAGCAAAAACTAATTAAAGATAAACAACAAAATAAGCAACATCATCTCTTAAAACTGTTATTTCTGCTTTGCTGGTGAGATAAGGCACATGTGAACTCTTGCATTAATTAAACTGTTAATATTACAACTTGGCTTCCTTTACAAGACTCTTCATTAAGCCTTAGTTCCCTTCCTCATTTCTTTTGACTCTGCAGTGGGTTGTATTTGTCTTTCTCCCACCAGCTGCTACCCACCACTGTATAACCATGAATTCTGCATTAATGAAGAAAGTCCTATTACCAATTCAGAACAACTTTTTGTTTACTCGTGTATGACAATGGAGGAAGCAGTGACAAAAAAGGCAACCTTATGTTACTGTCAGAATGTATATTTGATAACATTTGTGACCTTGCGTTTGCTTTTCTTTCTGTGCTTATTTCATCTTTTATTCCTATATAGCCATCTGTGATCCTTACATAGAATATAAATCCTTTCAGGATGTTTGTGCAGCAGAGAATACAACAAGGACACTAAAAATGCAACAGCCGTTAGGCACTATTTGAGTCCAAACAATAACAATAGCGGTAGATTGTGTTTATATGTGCCTTCTGATACTTTACAATTTTTACTGCAAGGCAGAATTTACTGTGCTACCCCAAATATCTGTGTTCAACTCAGCAGCAGATAGGACGTGAGAAAAAATAAGATAACAAAAATGCTCGTGCTGCCATGCTAATGTCATGCTAACTCTAGAAAACTGCTTCATTCTGATAAAACTAAAGGTGTTTTTCTATTCCAGAAAATCTTTGACAAAGAAAAGGTGCATAGCTGCAACTAGCATTTGAACTATACGCACTCAACCATTTGTGGCCCAAATCCCTCGCTCCTATGCATCCGTCCCTTCTCCTTCCTGTCTTTCCTTCTCCTTTGAGTCTTTTCACACGTCTGTCCTAAGAAAGGACAAAGCGGTACAGATGTTATGTTTACATCTTTAAGGATGCAGGAGCTTCTAAGTCAGGGAAAGACAGATATATCAAATCCAGCCTGTGCCTTAAAAGCAAATGGTGTCCACTTGTGAAATACGTATCTGCTTTTGGAACTGTTTCCCCTTTCACAGCTGAGGTGGACAACGAGAAGAGCTGGGATGAGCAGAGAGGGGAACTCTGGACTTGGAGAGAAAAAGGAATGAACCTTAAGAAATCATGAAGGCTCACTGAAGAAACACTTCTTTCTTCTCCAGGGCTGGGAAAGCTGCCCAATATAGTTAGCATTTATATTGCCTGGAAATTACATTAGAACATTTGGGAGAAGTTTTCTTAAAATATGGATGGTTTCAGGGCCAGATTTTTTGGAACCATACACATGCATGGTATATTTGAATATTGTGCAAATATTTATATGTGAGTAATGTATCAGTTATTTTTGTCGGTTGTGCTGAAGCATTTGCTGCATAGACATTTTGTTGCTCTGGAAATCTGGCACTTAAACAGTGATAAAATAGTTTTGCAGACCAGAATAGAGCACTTGGACTCAACTCTCACTTCTAGAGAGAATAATATTGAAAGTAGCAACCATGTGATGCAGATGGACATATTTATCTTCACGTCACCGTTGTGCTTTCAAGAACCGAGATGAGAACATGCAACTGTCTGCTGGTGCGAAGGTGTTCTTTGGGGCCTTTGGCTGAAGAACCACACTCACTCCTTTCTAGATGTCTTCTGGGAGTGGGAGAATTGAAGTAGGGTCACAAGTGCCCAGCTTTGCTGGGACGTGCATAAAGCTCTGTGGAGGAGCGGGGCAAGTCTCTCTTCATGCTGCTCTTCGCGCTGCCAGCTCAGCAGCCACTGGGGCCAAACCAGGCAAGATACATCAACATTTTTAAGAGAAACAGTGTGAAATGGTCAAAGGTTGTAATTTCCAGTCCTTGGGAATTAAAAAATTTCAAGTGTAAAATGTGCCAGAATTTTCTGAATATTCAGATTATTTTCTTAATTTTTCATTTTAATATAATAATAATTTTCAGAATATTTCACAATATTCATACAAATTGACTATACTACGAAATGCTGTCCCTGTTTTTCCTTAGGCATGAAGCTCTGTTTCCTAAAGGCAGATGAGCCATCAGAGGGGGCGATTCAGAAAGGTCAGTTCAGTTTTCTAATTCAGAGTAGGAAATATTGACTCTGAGATTCTTTTCACCTTTTGTGGCTAAACATCTTAATTATTTATTCCGTGGTTCATGTTGCCAAGGACTGTACTTTAATTTCAGGACTTTGAATGGTAGCAAACTACTTCTGTGGGCCTGGGATAGAGATCTCCTTATTTTAAAAACAGAGCCGTAGAAAGGCCTAGTTAAAAGGAGATGGATACACCCATTTTAAGTCGCTTTGTGACTGCTGCTTTCTTTATCTCCCTGCAGATGACTTTTTGCATTGATCAGATAGAAACCGGACCACTTCACTTTTGCATGAACCCGATGCCAGAGGAGATCCCACCCTCTGTCTGACCAAGGGGTATCTCTTCTTCCCCCCATCCTTGTGCTCATGCTAGAATGCGCACGGCCGTACCAGGACTTGTTACTTTAGCAGAGGTTGTAAAAAGAAATACAAGGCTCTTGGGTTCGTGTGGATGACAGGAAGCCACGTTACTAAAAAATAAAAAAAAATGTCATAGAACCATAGAATCGCCTAGGTTGGAAGGGACCTTTCAGATCATCTAGTCCAACCATCAACCTAACTCTGACAAAACCCATCACTAAACCGTATCTCTAATCACTGTGTCTACCCGGCTTTTAAATACCTCCAGGGATGGTGCCTCAACCACTTCCCTGGGCAGCCTGGTCCACTGCTTAACAACCCTTTCAGTGTAAACGTTTTTCCTATATATCTAATCTAAGCCTCCCCTGGCACAACTTGAGGCCGTTTCCTCTTGTCCTATCACCTGTTACCTGGGAGAAGAGACCGACCCCCCTGGCTACCCCCTCCTTTCAGGGAGCTGTAGAGAGCGAGAAGGTCTCCCCTCAGCCTCCTTTTCTCCAGGCTGAACAACTCCTTCATACACTACACGAAATGCAGCAGTTTGTTACCAGCAAATACAGTTTTAAACTGACTCATTTCTTTAAGAGCGAGGAGTCCTTTTAGCAGTTAAAAATGCAGGTTCAAATAATGTTTGAATTTTCCTAACTATATTAGAGAGAGAAGAGTTTACTTTCAAAATGCCTCATCCTACATCTTGAGTCAAAAGCAGTCTTTGACAGTGCCAAATTATCTCATTTCAGTGACAATATACTGCTAAAAGGAACAATCTAAACACTTGCACTAAATGTCAAAAACAGTCTTCGCTTTGCAAAAAATAATAAAATCCCTTTGGCTTTATTTATAGAAATCACATGACAACTCTAAGCTTTTTTACCTACTTTAAACAAAAATATATACTACAATGGGAATGGCAAATGGTTTAGAGAAAGCTAATTAACTTTCTCAACCACAACTTTGCAACGACAATGATTTGATGAAAAAATAGTCCATTTCAAATTTCCGTATAGTTTTCAGTTGAATTTTTAAAGTGGATTGTTTGAAGTGGGGTTTTTTATTTTTATTAAGTAGTTATTACTCAAGGAAAGAAAGTTTGACTAACATGTGAAAACCCCTCACATACTCAATAAAACCAGTATGTTGCTCTGAGCTGTCTTCCTCAACTGGGTGCCTTCCAACCTGACAAGGAAGAAGAAGCCCTGCACAGGCAGGGCAGGCTCCCTCTCCTTTCAGGATGTGCCTCACTGCACAGCGATGGTATCAAGTAATGACACCCTCTAATGAATTAGGAAAAGAGCTTGAGGCAACCTAGAAAACATTCATGAATAGGAAAATTCAGCCAGATGATTTGTTATTGTGTGGTAACAACTTTACGGGACTGGAACACCTCTCTTATGAAGAAAGGTTGAGGGATTTGGGTCTTTTCAGTCTGGAAAAAAGACGTCTGAGGGCAGATCTTATCAACGCTTATAAATACTTAAAGGGCGGGTGTCAGGAGGATGGGGGCAGGCTCTTTTCAGTGGTGCCCAGGGACAGGACAAGAGGTAACGGGCACAAACTTGAGCATAGGAAGTTCCATCTCAACATGAGGAGGAACTTCTTTACTTTGAGGGTGGCAGAGCCCTGGCACAGGCTGCCCAGAGCGGTGGGGGAGTCTCCGTCTCTGGAGACATTCCAAACCCGCCTGGACGCGTTCCTGTGCCACCTGCTCTGGGTGACCCTGCTCTGGCAGGGGGTTGGACTAGATGATCTCCAGAGGTCCCTTCCAACCCTGACCGTGCTGTGACTCTGTGATTCCAGTTGGTCAGTACCTGATGCAGAGTATCTTTTCCCACGTTGGGCTTTGCTGCTGACCTCCTCCGCCTGCCACCGGCGCTGTGGGGTCACTAATCACCGGCATACAGCTTAACATGATTGAATCCCCTGAGCAACGAAACTCTCTTCTTATAAAATAATCTCCTGGTATCCTAGTAAAACAGGCTGCTGCTGGTTTTCCCCAGAGGCTCTGAAAACCAGCTGCCAAGCAAGGTGCAGAGTCCTGGGTGACCCTCCGTCACCGGGATCGATACCGCTCCGGCCCCGGGTCCGAAGTGTTAAACGCATGACTGACATTTTGGTCAGAAGGCTGTTCTGGCTGAAACGCTGGTGATGTTTGCTGTTCGAGGGAAATAAAGATGTCATTCGAAAACTGGAAGAGTCCTGACATCTGAGCGATTGAATTACGCTGTGCCGGCGAGGTGCAGCGGGGAAACAATCAGCAAATAACCAGCCTTTCCAAAGAATACAGTGTATTTCTACAAGCTGTCTAAGACCTGCAAAATATTGCGGCTCTGCAATATAGAATATTTTACGTAGTGAAATCCAGCATTACCACACAAGTCAGAAACATTATAAAATATTTCAAAAAAGGAGCTACGTATTTTATTCATACAGGATGACATTATCTTAGCAGATTAGGTATAATTCTTGCTAAAAAAAGGATGTATTTAAATATTTATATAACTCATTAATCAGGGAAGGAAAAAATATCTCCCTCAGCAATAAAGATTTGTGAATGGCTAATTACCAGAACATATTAATTTTTAACAGATTAATTTTTTTTACCATACATATCTAATATTTGGCATTCATCCTTGCGTCCATAGAAATTTCTGGATGTCTGCAATACTTGGAAAGGGAATTAATCAAGGCAATTACTCATTTTCAGAAGAAGCGATTTATGGGGAAGGATTATATATCCTTTATAGTTCTGACAAACAATGTAAGCACAAAGACTTTGCATGTTTCTTCCCAGCTTTCAGAACGATTTTGGACCCATCGTTTCCACAGTCCGGGTAAAAGAGTTTTCCCTGCCAAACTACTTGATTTTGAGAGTGACTGCTTGTCAGTTGTTGTTTTTCTTGGAAAAAACTTAAAGGATTCAAGCTTGATCTCAGCGCAGACTATTGAGGTGTGGTGGAGTTTTCCATCACAAGCAACACAGAAATTAAGACTTGATGATTTTTCTAAAACACACCTTCTTACTCAAACACAAGTGTACTTAAAAGCAATTTTGGGCCGGCATTGAGCAACAGATCCATTCGGTGAGCACAGTGGTGTCTTCTGGCTGTGCCACCTAGTAACCTAAATCACAGAAAAGTGACTTTTCTTTAAAATTGATTTGTGCTTCCCAGGTAAGCCTACTCAACGTGTCTGCATTTTACAGCCCAGCTGACATTATGGGAAGGACGTTAACTCCCCTGCAGCAGCCTTGCCTGCAGCACTAGTGATGTCTCTCCTTCTGGCCTTTGCTCCGAGCAATTTGCAGCGTGGCTCTTTGCGATCCCCTGCTTTCCTCTCAGACCGGGGCAGCCTGCCATACCTCTCCACTTACCGCCTGGAAACCCTCCCAGAGGGAGGTGCGAGGGCAGACAGGGATGCTAAACGGAAAAGAGGCGTGCTTGACCGTTCTCGCGAGCAAACCGCGGCAAGTAAAGTGGACTCCATCCAGTATTAAATCCAGCCGCTTTTTTGAAAGTCTCTTCATCTCAGTGTTCAGTGCAGCCCCAATTCCCCGTCTGTGCACAAAGAGGGTTGGGCGAGAGGATCCAGGGAGCCCTTCAGCTTTCCCAGAGAGGTTCTTGACTATCTGCTTTACATGTTCTAACTGCAAAAGAATTTTAAATGCTTGCCCTTACTCCCCCCGATCCTGCTGAATAAAGTACCTTGTACCGTCCTATTGTCTCCATTCCCCCCGCAAGAACTGCGTTTTTCTAAAGGCTGTTGTCCCTGCCTATGCCTAGACGCCAAGGTCA
The DNA here is from genome assembly GCF_964199755.1 of Larus michahellis. NCBI lineage: Eukaryota > Metazoa > Chordata > Aves > Charadriiformes > Laridae > Larus > Larus michahellis. The sequence goes on along the minus strand of NC_133900.1, from coordinate 79,578,314 downwards.
GACGGCAGAAGTTATGAGATAGGGGTGGAAAATGGCTCTTTGCAAGAGTCATTGCAGTGACTTCCTGAAGATACCCTCATTCAAAGATCAGAAGGGCGGGTGGGGAAGACAAAGGCACAATCACCAGTTACTGTGAGCTGTTGAGACTCTCTTATAAAGTCACTGGAATGCACGTACTGCACGCAGTTATTTGGTCCCTTAAAGGTTGTGTTGGTTTAGTAAAGAATGAGAGTAAGTTTGTGCTCTAATATGCCGTTACAAAAGTTTTAACTCATCTTCTCTTTTCCTGTTTTCATCTTTTTGTTTTGTGTTTTGCTTTCTTTTTTTTTTAATTCTAAGAACTAGGTAGTGCTCTTCTTAAAGGATGCGATGCTCCTGCATGAAAACGTTTTTCGTATAAAGTGATTAAATTCATCTGGGATACTCAAATCACGTTACTTGTGTAAGTATTGATTATTCTTGCAGAAAAATATTTTTTCGTCCTGCATAAAGCTCAGTTTGTTGTAAGGTGTCTCTTAGGATTTCAAATACTGGATGTTAGAAAAAAATTATCTGATAAATAAATGCTCTGGGCGAATGATAAGCATATAGGTAGTAGTAAACAACACAATTTTGTGAGATAAGGGATGGCTGAAAATTCAAGTTTTAGAAAAAAATGAGAGAACCAGTGTTCTAAGTGTTCTGTACCTTAATTATAAACTTAACACATTCACAAATATCTGCAGTTTAGGCTATATGGCACTGTGCTAACATGCAGAAAAATGTAAAATAAACTCTTTATAAATCCTGTTTATAAGAGCAGAACAATCTATCTTTCACTTTAGAAGCTGTAAAGGCCAGAAAGGATCAAGAAGCAAAAAAAAAATAAAGATTTATTTTTCTATAGTTCAATTTAGTAGCAAATTTAATTATAAAAAATCCACACAAGTTGTATACATGTAAATGAGATTCTCAAAAAAAAAATTGCAACATTATGTATTACTGATATAATTTTAGTATACTCTTCTCCTTTCTTTCCAGTTCGTCTTTGGGAGATGGATTTATCAACAACGTAAATGCAAGATAGGAAAGCCACTGTCCTGTGGTTACCTTTACATATACAGGAATTGCTAGAGGTAAATTGTTCGAAACTGGCTTGATTGCACTTTCACCGTTAATTTTCAAATGTCTTGCTGGGAAATTTTACAGTTTTGTACTGTAAGTAAAATTTACTGCAGTAAAATACTGCAAAATTGCTAGGCTTGAAATGAGTTTTTGTAATTCAAATGTTATTTTCCAAAGTTCTGGTCATAAGGAACATATTAAAGTTATTTTCCCATTTTAGAGCATGACTCCAAGGGTTTGGGCTTTACTAAAGACTGTAAATAATCACTCAGATGTGCTTAAGTGTAGTCACATCAAAACTAAATAATGGTGAAAGGCTAATGTCTGAACTTAACAGCTGAAAATACAGAGTGGTATGAAGAAAAAATAAAGGTTAAAATGAATACTATCTAGAGAAATGACAGAAAGCTGCCATAATGAAAATCAATTTGATGACATACTCTATAACTTTGCTTAGGCATTCTGAAATCTCAGCCCCTTTGTCAGGTAGAACTTGTCCTTCTGAAGGTCTGTGCTGGTCTGGGCTGTTACTTTAAAGCCATTATTTTAAAGACTTCAGAGAGGTACAAAGAAAGTGCAAAGCAGGTCGTCCTGCAGAGGCAACAGCAGGTAATACAGAGCTTAACACAAAGTTCTCGCTGTAGAGGGGGGGACGAAGAGACACTTCCCCGCAGTTACTGATGTTACACGTTAGGAGGGGTCCAGTATTCAGGGGTACTTACACCACCTACACTAACTGTTTCACCCTCATTTTCATTTCCCCAGTCCAGTGTCTGCAGTCTTTCACGTCACCAATACAAATATCTTTATTTCTCAGTACCAGTAATTGCTCGTCTATTGAAATTTAAGTCCTGCTTTGATCTTAAAAATTTTGCATCATTTCACTTCTTCCTGTGTAAGGACACTCCTCTTAGAATTATAGAATCGCCTAGGTTGGAAGGGACCTTTCAGATTATCTAGTCCAACCATCAACCTAACTCTGACAAAACCCATCACTAAACCATATCTCTAAGCATTATGTCTACCCGTCTTTTAAATACCTCCAGGGTACCACCTTTTAAATACCTCTTATCATCATGAAATCCACCCTTTTCTGGTTTCATGTTCATAAGCTGGTAAACACCTCAGAGATACCTCTCTAAGTTTTTCCACATCGCCTCAAGCTGACACTATTCCTCCGGTGTTTTACTGAGCGTGGTTTTCCAAGTCACGGACTTTTTGCATCCAGCTCCCATGTTAATTCCCTCATTAATTAATTCCACAGGCTGAGAGGGTTGGGGTTGTTCAGCCTGGAGAAGAGCAGGCTCCGGGGAGATCTTAGAGCCCCTTCCAGTACCTGAAGGGGGCCTACAGGAAAGCTGGGGAGGGGCTGTTTGCAAGGGCATGTGGCGATAGGATAAGGGGCAATGGCTTTAAACTAGAGCAGGGCAGGTTTAGATCAGACATTGGGAAGAATTTCTTTACACTGAGGGTGGTGAGACACTGGCCCAGGTTGCCTGGAGAGGTGGTGGAGGCCCCATCCCTGGAGACATTCAAGGCCAGGCTTGATGAGGCTCTGAGCAACCTGATCTAGTTGCAGATGTCCCTGCTGACTGCAGGGGGTTGGACTAGATGACCTTTAGAGGTCCCTTCCAACCCAACACATTCTATGATTCATGATTCTATGATCCACTACTGTCCATCTCGTGTCTTCTCTGAGACTCAAGAGTCCACAGAGCTGATACAACACCCCTTCATACCGTCTGCAACCCATTCCCAAAATCCTTCTTTTCCATTGCTTGAAAACTCCCCCCACGTCACTCAAGGGTGAGTGGCTCCCTCAGCCATTGCACCGCCTGCTCTGCTGCATTATAAATAAGAATAAGGCCATTGTTAGTGTAATCTTAGCAGTTATTTGGCACCAACCTGCAGAGATTAATGGAATCCATACAAAAATAGGAAGGAGTACAAACTTTCTAGCCAGACATGTGACACTGTTGGACCAGGCTTACATCATTTTTCATTTTCCACAAAAATGGAGGGAAAAACACTGCAACTGTTGAATGTCTTAAGACATACACAGTACGTATACACATACATATGAAAGACCAGCTTTGCCTTGCAAAGCAATCAGTCTCTTGCAGGATAAAGCTGGCTTTCAAAATTCCAGCCAGGGACTTAAGGAAACTCAGTGTAAATATAAAACCCCACCAGCTATTTTTGGATATACACACATAACACATTCATGTCAGCGAGTACTGGCAGATACAAAACACACCAGTGTAACTGTTAGGTGATCTGAACTCCGAGTGATGGCAAGCAGTGGCTCTAAGTTGTTTTTTTCAAGACACTGGTCAGAGAAAGACAATTTGCTGCTGATCCCAGGAGAAAACTCATAAGCATCTAGGCATTTATTTGCTGAATTTACCTCCAAGTGCAAGTGGGAGTCAGAAACTCATAAAAAGGGTGAACGTTACTCTCCCTCATCGTCCCTTACCAAGCTCTACCTCAAACCTTTGCATTATCCTGACCTTCTGTGGAGGAGAAGTCAAGACTCTTGTTTGTGACATGAACATGATATTTGAGATTTGCTGTCTCCAGGGCCATGGATAAAGTTCTGACTGCTGTTCAATAATTTTCAACTTGCAAACTCATGGTAGTTTTTGCTTCCTATTTAAATGTAAAGGCAAAATTCAGCAATCTCCTGATCGTTCTCTACTGGAGATTTTTTCTTCTAACAACACAGCATCCTTCCCTCATACTTGAGTGTAGTCCTCAATCTAAACAATATTAGGAAACAGCTAGTGGCAATGCTGTTATCAGTCTTTCTAGTAGTGCACAGCTGCTATCTACATATTGGATTATTTTATCCTCTGTACTAAAACTGAGATTGGCATGGCTAAGTGTAAATCTAAATAAAACATATCTTTCCTTGAGAATAACTATACGACTAAGTGAATATTTCTAAGTTTTTTACAGTAAAAGTTCTCTAACGCGTACCTGTGGAACCGTACTCATCCAGCGAAAATATCTGAAAGTTCTTTTTATCCTTATCATTATCTATACCTCATGCTTTCTCAGCATCCAAATGGAAAAATATATTAAGGTGTCAACCTTATCTGACTGAGTGTCAAAGCTAATACCCGTAACAGCCACCTCTGAATATCAGCTCAATTTGTCCCACTGATAAAGTCTGATCTCTATCCACCAGTACATTAATTTCTTTATTTACCTGATGTGTTTAATCCAGCTGCTATGTTAGCACCAAAATTAAAAAGGGAAGAAAGGTCTTACATGGCACGATAGAAAACTATTCCAGTTTCTGTGGGATCACTTTGTGATGACCAAAGCCTTGATTCTGAGGATTCTGAGCTCAGCATTATTGTTAACAGTTTAGCTTTGCTTTTGCTTTTTTTTTTTTTTTTTTTGAGGGGTGGGAGTTAATAAAAGAGAGATGACGGATTACCAAGCGAAAATCATGGATTTTCTTTTTTATCTGAACACATAAAAACTATATAATCTGTTCATAAAGTAGACATTTTTCTTCCTGTTCACTGAAGGCTCGTCTCTAGTTTTCTCAGAACTGTATTAGACCTTGGGGGTCTCAATAAACAAGTAGAAAGTCTTACCACATCTGCACTGGTAATTTCCTTAAAGGCAATTATACCTAAATGCCAAACCTGATTTTTACTTGGCAAAACTTTCATTTAGAGCAATTTCTATTCACTTAACACCATCAAAGCAATTCAAAACTCCTTGTATTTCTCTGAAGATGCTTAAACTCAGAACAGTCTTTTGCATGTCTTGTACAGCAGGCAGAGAACATGAAATTCTCGTCTTGATGAGTTCTGTGGATGTATTTACTTAAGAGTCCTTGCTGAGTAAATTACTCTTACTGGGCTTAGGGTCTTTCTTCAAGCCGAGTTCTTCAAAACAGCTTGAGGGACGGTATCTCTGAACAGTCTGATTGAAAGCACGTGCCAAATGTTTTCTGTAGAGCACTTGCGTGAAGCCAGGTAACTTTTAAATACACAGATGAAGAGTGAGGCATCCATACAAGTTTCTTTAGCAGCATGTGTTGCACATTTGTCATGGTTTCACCTGGGATGGAGTTAATTTTTTTTGCTAGCAGCTGGTGTAATGCTGTGTTTTGGATTTGGGAAGGGAATAGTGCGATGGGGCACTAGTGGTTTTGTTTGTTGCTGAGCTCTCAAGGTCTTTTCTGTTCCTCATCCCCAGCGAGCAGGCTGGTGAGGGGGACAAGAAGTCGGGAGGGGACACAGCTGGGACAGCTGACCCCAACTGACCACAGGGATATTCCGTGTCACGTGACATCATGCTCAGCAATTAAAAGCTGAGGGAATTAAAAGGAAGGGGGGGACGTTGGGAGTGACGGCGTCTGTCTTCCCAAGTCACCGTTACCCACGATGGAGCCCGGCTTTCCTGGAGATGGCTGAGCACCTGCCTGCCCGTGGGAAGCAGGGAATGAATTCCTCCTTTTGCTTCGCTTGTGTGCGCTTTTGCTCTACCTATTAAACTGCCTTTATCTGAACCCACGATTTTTTTTTCACTTTTACTCTTCCGATTCTCTATGGCTGTGTGTTCTAGTCGCTGGCTTGGGTTAAACCATGACAACATTCAGGAGCAAACCAAAATAAACAAAAAAAGCATTTCATAACTTCCTGAACAATCATAACATCTCACTGTTAAGGATTTTCAACCTATTGAATCAAAACAAATTTTTTTTCAAATATTTGAAAAAACTTACCCCCCACCCCAGTGAACCCTGTTTACATGGAAAATTCTAATTTTCTGTAGTAGCTTGTGCCATCTGTGGTGTTTTCAAAAGAAGAGTGTGAGAAAAGGAAAAATTTAAAATTACTATTCATTCTTCTCATGCTTATAAATAGGAAATACACTTTAAAAAAAAAAAAATAGAAAAGAAAATCCAAGCCAGAAAAATGCAAACTCCAAAAAGGACATTTGAGAAAATACAGAAACAATACACATAAAATGACTGTTTGCTATGGAGGCATTTACCCAGCTGAAAAAATATTGTCCAAAGAAATGTTATAGTCTTACTCAAATGACAAAGAAGTCTTGAAACCTTAAATACTCAGAATCCATTTCAATAACTTCAATAATCAAAAGTAGATTTTAATGGCATTTTATTTTGGTTTAACAAAATGAAGCAAGACTAAGCATTTTCGTTTCCTTTCATTTTATAGAAAAAATTATCAATTGATTTCTAACCCTAATCTAAATTTTGGATTTAGATTTAGGATCCGATGCTGATTTCGCTTAAGACCTATATAGAACCGCAGAACCTGTGAAAACTGTGTGATAAATAAATAAATAATTTTATCCTCCGGACCAAAGTTGCATTTCCAGGACATTTACAGAAAGAAATAAAGAACGATATCTTGATCTAAATCTAGCTATAGTTGCAGATATGTACATATGCAAATACACACACTGTATTTATAATGTGACTATGATGTATACAGATATTTTAAATTAATATGCGCCATTATTATTCAGTCATCCCCTATTTATTCAAGTATTTAAAATGGGATGTCCCTAAGTTTGAAGCTATACCATTTCCTTCAAATCTAGCTCTTTGGGTTCCACCTTTAGTTCTGTATAAAGGCTCGGCTCCGAGGCTGCCTGGCTGTGCTCTGCTGGGCACAAGCACCAGCGCAGAAAGGAGAGCGTTCCCTGGAGCTCGGTACTCCGTCGAGTTGAGCCATAGCAGCGAGGTAGCACACATTAGCCGTCACGTAATAAAGCTGAGCCAAAAAAAAAAATGGTTAGATAAACCAAAACAAAAGACTTGCTTAGATCGGTAACGCCACCTGTAATCCTGCCACTGCCGGTTTGGGGAAACATTTTTATAATTTGTGTAATAACAGCAACGTAGGATGCAATTAAGGCAGTGCATCTGCAACGCCATTATTTTAATTGTTATGCCATTAACGGTAAAATGTTGTAGAGCATGCACAGGTGGGAAGGTGAACGAGGAATAATGTTTGTTGCAGACCGTCCCCGAGCCGTAAGTCTGTTGGTATAGTGAAGCGGTACGACGATCACAGTCAGTGCAGGAGCTGCAGCTTTATTCTCTGTGCTGTAATTGCGCTACACAAAGCATTGCGGCGCACAGATTTGTTTTCACCGCATTTAGTGCGTCGTGATTACTGGGCTGTTTCCAGATATATTTTGTCATCTTAGAAGGATGATGGTGTGCATAGGTGGGTAGAGGAGGACTAGTCATTTTAGCTGTTACACGTATTGGTTTAAGTCCAAGAGATTCACAAGTTAGCAAATGTAAACTAGAAAAGAACAATTGCAAACAGATGGTGTACTACAAAACTGGTGAGTGTTTGACAGGATGGTAGCAAAAAGTTCACTGTTTGCAGATATGATTCTGCACTGTCGGGTATGTATTTTGAAAACTGATAGTTTTTTAGCAAATTATTGACATGCCAAAGAGTTGAATTTAATTACCCAGTTCTTAAAGTCAATTTTTTTCCTACTATCTGTGAGCCTTACAAGGAAAATAACTTTTTAAGATTACTGTCAGAGGGCATCCTTTTTCATTTATACATGCTATTCTTTGCAGTTATATTAATCCTTAAAGTTGCATTAGAAAACTTGAAATATATTTTTTAAAAAATCCTTACTTCCTACATCTGAATATCCATATCGGAAATCAGATTTACAGGGATATTTTGTTATTATATTTACTCCATTTTGAACCAGATTTTCAAAAGAGCCATTCCTTGTTACTAGTCACGTGATATAAGGAAAAATGTTTTTAATTATAATGAACTATAAAGGAAATTAACATCTACATTTCAACTACAGACAAATACCACAATAAGTAATGAGGACAACACAGCAATCAGGAAATTAGAAAGGAAAGACCCTGACAAATTTTTGTAACCAGAAAGTAGAAATCTAAAGTTCACAGTGAATTATCATTCTGAAATTTTGGTAGTTGATATTTTATGGATGACATCTCAAAATGAGTCATCACCTCCATTTGAATTGGTCTATAAACAGCAATAATGGGACACAGGCTGCCTGCTGTTTAGTGGATTAAGAGACATTCTGATCCAATTAAGAAATATTACAGTTCTGCAGCTCTTACTAGAAAATATCTGGTGTTTGATTTAGGACTGGGGGACATTTTGAAGAAGCTGATCTGTGTAGAAAATCAATTCAAGTAGCAGCCTGGGAAAAGCTGAAATTAAATGCAAACCTTTAAGCATAGTTTTGGGAAGATTTAAGAGTGCTGTACTTAAGCAGAGCTGTGCGGCCCTTGATAAGCTATTCTTTGTAACTTTAATTTTATGCTTTAATGATCATATAAATTAATAACTTTTTAAAAGCCATGTATACACTACTGTGTCCTATTTTCCATGGAGGAAAATTCAACTATATTTTGCAGGAGCAACATAAAAAAATAAAAATAAAAAAAAAAAAAACCCAAACCAAACCAAACCAAAACCCCACAAACCCCAAAACATGGAAAAACTCAAATAGGTATTTATTCCTTTGGGGAAAAAATAAAATTGAAGACTCCCAAACCCCAAACCTTACATTTAAATATTAACATTGTATTTTCCATGGCTTTTTACCCCATAAAATACATCATAGAATCACAGAATGGTTTGGGTTGGAAGGGACCTTAAAGATCATCCACTTCCAACCCCCTGCCCTGGGCAGGGACACCTCCCACCAGCCCAGGTTGCTCCAAGCCCCGTCCAGCCTGGCCTTGAACACCTCCAGGGATGGGGCAGCCACAGCTTCTCTGGGCAACCTGGGCCAGGGGCTCACCACCCACACAATAAAGAATTTCTTCCTAATATCTCATCTAAATATTTAATCTAATTTAATCTCTTTCAGTTTAAAACCATTACCCCTCGTCCTATGGCTCCCCTCCCTGATCCAGAGTCCCTCCCCATCTCTCCTGGAGCCCCTTTAGGGACTGGAAGGGGCTCTAAGGTCTCCCTGGAGCCTTCTCTTCTCCAGCCTGAACCCCCCCAGCTCTCTCAGCCTGTCCTCACAGCAGAGGGGCTCCAGCCCTCCCAGCATCTTCATGGCCTCCTCTGGGCCTTCTCCAACAGGTCCATGTCCTTCTTAATTTGGGGACCCCAGATCTGGATGCAGCAGTGCAGGTGGGGTCTCGCTTTGAGCAGGACTGCCGCTTATCTCAGTGTACTACCAAACTGCCAAATCGTCATCCCGCATATTACACTGCATCTTGAGAAAAGAGTCACTTAACTGTAATTGAAAATAAAATACTTTAGAACAAGCAGCCAAAGGCAAGCAGATAAAACTGAAATTAGCAAGAGAGTCAAACAGCTTTCCAATATGCTGTTGGATGAGCAATAGATGGAGGTGTAATAGGCCAATAAGTACGCAAATTCCACTGCAGCAGCAGCAAATACTAATTACACCAATCACAAACTTTTGGTGGAAGTGGCATTACATAGCTATATACAGACACACATACATGTTTCATTAATAATGACTTGATATGCACTTTCATAAATTATATATTAATAACCAGTATAAATAATGTGGTTAGATTATATTTTAAATAATAATATATGAACAGTGCTTCATTCATTACACTATATGCAGGTCTCAGAGCAGTGAAAGTCTTGTGTCCTAGCATATCATACTTTGTCCTCAATTTCTTAAAGATGAAGCTGTCATTTTAAGCTTTATAACACCATCTTCTTTCAGGGATCTCACACTGATAGACTGCAAGCAAGAAACTGATAGCCAGCTGAATAGAGAACATCTGGTTGGTTCCGACCATTTTTCCACTATTTATGTTTGTAGACTTTCTACAGCAGTAACTGCAGAAAGATGCCTGGGAGATATGTTTTCACAAAAGCCTTCACATTTCTCACTGGCCTTTTTTCCCTCTTCAGGCACAGAGATGCACAAATCGCATGCTTCATATTCCTTGATGAAATTACTTGAGGATATAGATGGATAGCCTTCTGGAGCTATCTTTTCTGACTGAATATAGCACAGGTGTCACTTAAATGCAGTGAGTATCACGGTAATAATCAGGAAGCATTTCATGCATTTAAAACTCTTTTCCTTTTAAAGATACAGTAAACTGTGGTTCCAATTGCTTTGTGATAACGAAAGCTCAAGATGGGTTGAAAATCATCATGACTGAGCATAAGTAGGAAAACAATTTTCTGCCAGTTTCACGCCTTTATTTCATTTCGACTAGGTAATTTTGAAGACATAGGTGTCAGTTTACAAAACAAAAGCATCCCTTAGTCTTTCTGCCTAGAAAGACCTAGCAAATATTCACAGCTTCTGATGAGGTTAAAAAAGCTGGAGTAAAAAAAAAAAAATAATAGCAAAACTCAGCAAAAATTACCAACAACAACAAAAAATCCCTAAAATTATTTTTATAGTTTAGGCCGCTCTTGGAAACTGCGGATGCAGCTGTATTTTGGAATTGCAGTTCTGCGAAGGAGGATCCCCTTGCAGTGGACAGTCAGTCCTCCCCTGTGTAGGAGAAGCAAGCGGCGTACCCTCCCAGGGGTGCTCCATCCAGCCTGGATGGATGCTCCTGCAGATCCCCATCCTGCCACACTGCTAGACCTTCCACTTGGTTGGCTGAAGTCAGCACTAGCTGATGGCACCTCACAGTGGTTCAGCAGGTATCAGTGCTTCCACAAGTGCCTTCAATTCACCATCTCAGTGATATTCAGCAAGCGTGGGAGAGAACACGCCCTCCTTGCCAATACCTTCATAGTTCATACTGCATCAAAAGAAGCGTGGCCAGCAGATCAAGAGAGGTGATTCTCCCCCTCTACGCTGCTCTTGTGAGACCCCACCTGGAGTACTGCGTCCATCTCTGGAACACTCAGCACAAGAAGGACATGGACCTGTTGGAGCGGGTCCAGAGGAGGGCCATGAAGATGATCAACGGGCTGGAGCCCCTCTGCTATGAAGACAGCCTGAGAGAGTTGGGGTTGTTCAGCCTGGAGAAGAGAAGGCTCCGGGGAGACCTTACAGCCCCTTCCAGTACCTGAAGAGGCCTACAGGAAAGCTGGGGAGGGACTGTTTGCAAGAGCATGAAGCGATAGGACAAGGGGCAATGGCTTTAAACTAGAGCAGGGCAGGTTTAGATCAGACATTAGGCAGAAGTTCTTTACACTGAGGGTGGTGAGACACTGGCCCAGGTTGCCCGGAGAGGTGGTGGAGGCCCCATCCCTGGAGACGTTCAAGGCCAGGCTTGATGAGGCTCTGAGCAACCTGATCTAGTTGCAGATGTCGCTGCTCACTGCAGGGGGGTTGGACTAGATGGCCTTTAGAGGTCCCTTCCAACCCAACACATTCTATGATTCTGTGATTCTATACTCCTTGCACTCTCCAATTTGATGTCCAAGCAGAGGACTGCTCAGAGACTGGAAGAAGTATGTATTATTTCCTTTAAATTAAAGGAAAGAATTTTACTTCTATGCATGTAGAAGTAATACTGCGTAGCTGGTGATTTTAAACAAATATTAGGACTGACCAAGCTACTGACTGCAAACTGATAAAGCTGAAAATAGGTTTACTGAGGAAATAAGCCCAATTTCATATTGTTTGCATGTGCTGGTTTCATTTGGAGCCTACTATAGCAAATTGAAATATTTCCCCTATAAAATTATTTCCCAACCTTAATATGCAATCTGCTTGTTAAAGCATGAGATTTGATTATTCCCACTTGTTTAGATGCACATGTGACTAGCTAGCATGATATAAGCAGTCCTTCACAGTATTTAACTCAGCATTTGACCTTCCAAAGAAACTGTGCACAGATGTTCTGTGCAGTGGATAGGATAATATTCCCATTCTTTTGTTTAAAATTTGCTGCTTAACTTAATTCTAGCATGCTACTATTTTTAATTTTTTTAAAAAATGTGGTTATTTGTGGGAACAGCTGAAAAAAGAGAAGGCTGATTAGTTATCACTATGTATCATCCTAAGGAATAAATTTCATGTCTAAGGAGAAAGAGTAACTGCTCAATTAGGTGATTTAATTTCATTTCAATTTTTTTTTCAGAGGGTTCTCACTGCAAAAAGCAGTAGACTTCACAGAAGCAGAGGCAGCTAGACTTACTGCCACTGTCAAAAAGGTCAGAAATGATGTTTAGGAAACAGAAATGGAACCAAATCCCCAACTCTGGATCAAGGTCAAGACACAAGTTATCGCATGGTTTAATTTTCAGGGATTCAAAATTTTGATTGATGGCTGTGTCTGCATATTTTTCTATGACTATCTTGCTCAAAACGGGAAATTGTGCTCTTTTATTCTTGAGCTAACCCTGTTGTATCTAGTAGAAATCACAGTCTGGCTGAGCAGCTCTGGCTGTATGAAAGCCTGCTTTCTCCAGCGGGTTCTCACAGAGCGAATGAATTTTTCAAAGCAGAGAGAAAGAGAAAGGATGTTATGAGCTTTATGCAGAGAAGCAGACAAGCAGACTACAGGGCTGCTTTCAGCAGGGAAATCTGATACAAAGTACTGTATTTGCTCCTTTGACTTCTTTCCAAAGAAAAGTAAGTAAAATATTATATTATTTTTATAGTTCTAAAAGACACTATTCAGCATCGTACCTTATCTCTATCTACCTGCCTTAATACACCAAGGAATAACTTCTTTTGTGGACTCCCTGGACTGGCATGAGATACAAGGAAACCAGGAATCTCAACATCAGGGACACACCACTGGGGATGGGGTTGCATCGTAGGGATGCTGTGAGGCAGCTACCCCTCTTTTTCACGGTTCCATTAAAGGCATAGCCGGTGTTTTCACTGACACCATCATGCTCACCCATTTATTTTACTGTTATCGATCCCTTTAAACCTTCTATCCATTTTTGTTGTTTCCCTCTTCGCTTTCTACCAAGGATTTTGTGCGGTTTGGCATGTCGGGTTTTTTTTTCGCCATGAAGCTCCGTGTGCTGTCTCAGCCAGCTCGTTTTCTCTCTGGACTTCTAGAGATAATCATTTGTGATTGCAACGACGTGGAGAACTCTGCTATGGGAATGCCATTCAGCAAACCTTACAGGTACAAAATGGTTTTTAATTAGGGTGCATTTCACATACAGATTGCATTATCCCACATGCCAAAATGGCTCTGTTACGGACAATTATTTTAATGTAGTAACAGTGGATTCATACAGGGGCTATTGAGGAAAGAGTACTGGAGAAATGTCAGCCATTGTGAAACCAACAAAACCATTAGAGTCACTCTGAGCTTCTGCTCACCAGCTAAAGTTATTTTATTTGTCAACCTTTAAAATACTACATAAGTGCCACGCTAACACTGTCTTGCCCACTGGAATTACATTAGTGCTGTACACGAGCGCGGCAAGGCAGGCTGCAGCACTCCATATCCACAGCATAACGCATCGAAACGAACGGCTGTTTCGCAGTCAGCCTCAATACGGCAACGATTTTATCTGAGATATCTTTTCCAAGGTCACGCAAGAAAGGCATCTTTGTGCTAAAAACAGAATCCAGATGTCAGCTGAATATAATCAGCCAGAAAAATTTCTGTAGACCCGGCTCCTACCAGCACGTCACCAGGTGAGCGCTTGGCATCCCTCGCTCACGTTTTCAGCCCGAGCCCTTCCCTTCCCCTCCGTCACCTCACGACTTTTTTATGGCACCCATCAAGTGGTCCGAGCTTCCAAAACCTGTCCAAGTCACCCCCTCGGGGGTGGTGAGGTAAGGGATGGGCTGAACAGCCCTGGAGATCCAGCTCAGCTGCGCCCTGGGGGAGCAGGGCTGGCCTCCGCCGCAAAGCTCTGATGGAGTGGAGCGTGTTCACTGTGTTATGGAGCGTGTTCGCGCCCTGTGTATCAATGTCAGACCCCAAACCGCACTAATCTAAAAATAAACAGAGTGAATGGATATTAAACGTGCGTAGCAGTCACTGGAAATCACTAAAGAGTATTTGTAACAAAATGCGAGGGATTTACCGTTCCCATTAGAGTTGATATCAGCTCTGTGGCTAGAAATCCAGGCACTAATGCTCCTAAAACTAAACCGCTCTCCCATTTTCAGTACCATTCTAATAAAATCCAAATGAAGGGATTTAACTGGAAGCCATCCGCAGTGCCACTGACACGCTGCTGTTGGTTATCCCAGGATGTGCAGTATCAACAACTGGGCAGCAGCGCTGAGTGCATGGACAAAATCCAAAAGCCTTTTTTTCAGTGCTTAACCACAGAGGAAATACAGCCTTCTCCCTTGTACAACACATACTGAGCTATAAGGTTGCCAAAATAGCTTGTTATGCGGAAGCCCTGTGCTACCAGAAGATAAAAACACCGAACTAATTGTTTGTATTAGGGCCTGTAGGCCCTGTGGCATTTTATATGCAAATACACTTGGGCTTACATGTGTATTAAGTCAAATCGATGAAATTATCACTGTAGAATGAGCTGAAATGATAGAACATTGCCTTTAATTTGAAAAGGATTTGCAATTCAGCACTTCCATAGAAAGCTAATTGAAATGCACTTACGCTGCTGAAAAGCGGTGATAAATTTATGAAATGCGCACAATTATTTTTAGCTGTCAAAATACTTAAAATCATAAGCTGTAGATAGATAATTAACCAGCTAGTACGACTGAAGACACATGATTTAATTTAAGAGATGAGCCCAAAAGTATCACTACCTGAAATACTACTACCTGAAGATGAGGCTGCGGAAATAAAGATGTAACAATTAAAATGTGCCTCTTGAACAAAGTGTGAAAGCATATGCCTAATTCTAAGCACATGCCTAATTCTAAGCAAGCATATACCTAATTCCGAGCACATGACTACACCAGTAACTTCATCATACTAACGACTCGTACAAGTTTTTAGCAAGGTCTTTAGCAAGGTTTAGCAAGGTGCTGGAGGAGCTACTTAGACAAAACTCTCACTGCATGATTTAGCAAAATTTCAATCACAGCTTGCTTTCTGCGAACACAGGTTTGCTATTTTAATGGATGCCTTGTACCGCAAGGAAGAAGGGAAAGAAGAAAGGCAGAAGTAATGAAAAAGAAACTTAAATTACAGTGAACTTTTCACCTGATAGCAAGTCCATGCCAAATCAAAATGCATAGTCCTAAATAGTTTACTGGCTGTAACAAAAAGCACACTTTTTTTTTTTCTTACAAAGTATATTTACCATTATCCATGTGGTATTTTGTAACAAAATTTTCAGATCAAAGGAATTGTACTGAAGTGCGACAAGTAATCAGTTGCCTAGATTAGCAAAAACACACCAGTGTTACACTGAAGTTATTGAACTGAAAAAATTGAAATATTAAAAGTATTAATGGTATGCTCTATTTCCACAGAAACCTTGTTTCTTCTGTTTTGTTTTTGGTTCTCTTGACTTATTTGCTCATACCTCTATATAAAGGGAAAGAAAGAGGAGGAAAACAGACTTCAACTCATCGCACCACTTGCTGTATTTCTCCTTTACTATCTGACAACAGAAAACGAAATGGGAAAATAGTATGTGATAAGGTTTTCCACTGAAATGGCTGATGTGCTAGGAAGTATCAAAGTTCAAAGAAATAGTTGCAGCAGAGAAAAGGGAGCTTTGGGGGAGCTTCAGGAAAGCCCGAAGCAAATATTTGAAAGTGTTTTTAAAATTAGGTGGAGATATTACTTTTTTTCTTTTCCCTGTACATATAATTTGCATAACAGGTGCACAAATATAGTACTTACTATGTAAATTAAAGAATCCAGTGCTGTGAATTTTCATAATATTTCTGTATTTGTTTCTCTTTCCTGTATTATTTGAAATCTGTGCCTATATAAAGGGTATTTGGACTTTTTTTTACTAAATGGCATGAAGCCAGTATGGACAATGTCAACAATCAAGATGATCTCCTAATACATACAAAAATGTCAAATACCTAGGTCAGATATTTTAGAATGGAGTCTAACAAAATGGGATTCTGTATTTTTTGTTATCTTCACCACATTTGTTTTGTGGCTGAAGTGTATGGGACCACTGATGTGAAAAATTCGAAGGACAAGGTTTCAGAAAACATCTTTTCAGTGTAGAAGACTGAGTGTATAGAATAGCATGTGAAAATGAAAGGAACCAATACCTAAATGCATTTCTCATATTTAGACAAACAGAGCATTAAAAGGAGCAATTCTGGAGATCTATTCCTGAATATGCTTTTTTTTTCTGCTTAACATAGAAATTTTTCTGGGCTTCATACGAGCATAGGGCTAGAAAGGACTTCGTTGGTCAAGTCCAATCACTGTAATCACAGGCACTCATGTTTATTTCACCACAGTCCAAAGAACGTTCAATGCCACCTGCTCAACAAGCTTCAGAAAAACCTTTCATGCCTTGTGACAAGCTTAAGACTCTTCCACTTGAAGGCCACTGAAGAACTCAAGGCTATAAAATGGCTATAAAAGATAAAAGAGAACAGAAAAGACCGAAGACCATTGCATCATCAGGGATATTTCAAAGTGGTGGCTAGAACACAGCTCATCTGAAACAACAACGCTTAATGTAAGACCCTATCTTTACTGGGATTTTAGGTATGTATAAGGAGCTGAGAGGAGGGAAAACTTCTGCACTTGTAATTCGAGATTGTTTTCCATACTAAGAGCAGTAATTACTCCCTAAACTCAAAAGGCTACTTATTGTCTATTGTCCTACTCAGTAATTCAGTGTTCTAACATAAACACCTTGCTAGTTTTCAGGTGTGGTAGCACCATTTTGTTTTAGATTTGCCTCATCATATACAAAATGTTTAATTTCTGGCTATTGCTAAGAAAATTTGTCCCAAGTCACAACAAGAGAAGACGGACTGCCATTTAACTTTTCCTGAATATCATCTCAAATGTAAATTTTCAGTATTTTCAGAAGGATTGCATTTGTTTCTCTTTTATTTTTTCATTTCATAGACGTTCACTACTAAACTTCAGAAGTAGTATTATAAACATGGCCATGAAATCCAGAAGTACCTAGAACATCAGATTAACGCGGCTAAAATTCATGTAGTTCTACAAATGTATAACTATTTCGCAATGCATTAAAAAATGCCAAAGTCCCCGAGTGACTTCTGTTTTGTAGTCCAACATGACGAAAAACGGTATAAGGATAAAGATTACTCAAGGACAGCAGTGAGACACAGTTAACGTGCTTTATTTACAGTTTTCCTCCGAAGATGCGAAGTGTCAAGAGAAGGAAGATGAAAAGAACGTGAAGTTTTACTTTACCTTGAATTTCCTGAAAGTAGTTGGTATGTTTAAAGTAAGTGATGTGTACTTATATTCCTTTCATGACCCCCAGGACAATTCCACTGCCCAGAGGTTACGTGAAGGAAAAGGCAGGCCTGTATCAACTCTGACTTCCAACTTCCATTGAAGAGCACTCCTAAGTCTTGGGTAGGTAGCCAGTCTCCCAGATCGAGAGTTGAATTTCATGTCCAGCTGCCCACCCTTAATGACAGAGCAAATTAAAAAATCTGTCTTCCTCAAAATTTGTGTTTGAAATCCAGATCAAAAAGCTGTGGCTTAGAACCATTTCTACCCTGGTGTTATTTGAAAATCAAGTATTTTTCTATGAGCTCACATTCCAGTTATGCCCACAAGGATCTGAGCTATATTGGTACATAAAGTTGATAACATTAAGGGAAAACAGAAAATCAGGGTATTGAAAACACAAGTGAAAGATCATACCAGCGTGCCCGAACGTAATATTATTTTAATTTTATTATTGTTTCATTTGTTTAACTGTATTGACATCAACAGAATTATTTCCAATATTCACAGTCAAGTTACTTTAACTACAAAAGTAGCTAAAAAACATGAGCTGATGTGGTACACGCTCCCTCTCACTGTGATACTTCATAGCATGTAGTGGCACACTTTGCAGGTATGCTGTCTCCTAGATTCTGGGAAAAAAGAAAAAAAAAAAAGAATAAAAAGGATGACCATTATTACTCTTACTCAATAATGATCTTTTCAAGCTGTGAATTCTAGGTCCCACCCAGAGAAAGCCCATCTTCACATGTATACAAATCCATAAAAATGTATTGGAACATAGAAGAGGTAGGTTTTTTAAGAACCTATTTTATAGAACCTATATTAATATTATTTTAATAAATGTAACTCATGAATATTTAATTTCCTATGTCTTCCTAGCGAATTCAAAAAGGGATTTTAAAGCTACTCAGGATATCTCAGACTTTATTATTAGGAACTGAATTGGGTTTTTTGCAGACATTTTTATTTCTATGAAATGTTTTCCATTTTACAAATTTAACACAAGTAAATCAGATCTTGATTCTATTTTTAGGTTAGTTAATTATGAATATTGACAAAAAGAATACTTACTATTTCTTAAGGTATTTTAAATAGAAATTATTAAGACATTTCATTTATTTCATTACTGATAGATTGAAATTGATAAGCAAACATACATTTCCTGCAAGCTCAATTGTCATTATTAAGGTATAAAACCGAGACCTTTATTTAATTACATCATCCATATCCATCCAGTCATTTAATCTTGTCTGTAAATATGAAAATTATTCCAATATCAAACCTTATAGTTCTTTACACTTGAAGTACAATTGTTTTAAAAAAATAATAAAAAGAGAGAGAATTAATTATGAATATCACTTTAGAACATTTTTGCAAATATATTTTTTTGTTGGTTTTTTCCTACAAATTCTGTTATGCCGCAAATTTTAATTTGGCAAGAGAGGAACAACACCTTATACATAGAGTCAGGAACTTACAGTTATTTTCAGTAACATTCTAGTGGTCTAAGCAGCTACCACTGTTAAAGGTGATACCAACACTTGTGGTCCACATTAGCTACTTTTTGCTAATTAACAATAAAAATACAGTTATAATTGTTGCACACAGACTTCTTAGCATCTGCCCCTCTTCTCTGCTGTTGTTGTTAGACACCCAGAAAAGGCAGAGGCTGAAGCTGAGGGCCCTTCTTCCGCCGGTGGGTGTTGGGTGAGTCACCTTCACCGGGAGGAGCAGACAGCCGATGGGATGTGTGTTGGTGTGTAGGGGTGCTCTTCCACTTTGGTTCACTTAGCAACACTTTCCAACATTTTCAAGAAGTCTGATGCTGACACTGATCTGTCTGTAACTTAAGTTATGCAGTGATTACTTCTCTTTACTGAACATGGTGCAGTTTTGCGGGGTAACAACTGCACAATAGCAGAAAGGTGAGCTGAAACTAAGAACAAGTCAGAGGTTAGTCATCTGAGCACTAGACAACTTTGCTGTTACATGCAGGAAAAGCTAGACAAGAGGCATCTAAACCACTGGCAATATGCTGTCACAGCTGAAACCAAACTAAAACAAGCTGAGGCCAAGTCAAGTCGAGACAAGGCCTGACACGTCCTTATGTTGCTTCGCTAGCACAAGGCTTGTGCTAAGCAGTGGTAACACCTTATGTGCTGTTCTCCTGGGCTATTGGGTATGCTTGAAAAAAAAGTAATTTTGCTCTAAAACCCCGTTTTTGGGTTACCCTACATCATGCAAGTATTGAAACTCATCATGGGTCGGAGGTGCTATGGCTCAGAATTTGATTTTTGCTTGTGTTCATAGGAGCAATGGCTGGTCATCAGACAGGGTACGTCATTAGACTATTCAGGGGCATCAATAACGTCAAGTCAGGTCTGGCAATAGTTATGTAGGGCTGAATTCACAAACTGAAGGTTCTTTACCCTGGGATAAATCAGCAAATGCTTTGAAGATTAATAGATCCCCCTCAGGGTACAGCAAATGGATGTGTTACTATAATGCGAGCGGTATCTCCAGGGACCATGTGACTCTCCGTGCAAGGTAATCGATGTCTCCAGTGAGGCAACAATGGCTTCTGAACTAAATTTAGAAACTGTATCACCGATAAAGAACCTTCAGTGTATTCCTATTATTTCAAATACCAAGTTCTAAGTTCTGTAAGTATTTATTATTGCAAGATCCAAAGAATAGTTTATACTAAAACAATAATAAAAGGCTCATAGACTTGTGACGTAAGTTGGGTGACATTGACAATTTCTGTGTTTTATATGGTGCAAGAAAGATTTTTCTTAATCACTTACCTTTAGGCAACTGGTGAAATAAAGCATTTAGTCAGTCAATCAGTGAGATTTGGGGTTTTTTTTTAATTTTTGTGTAGTGAAAAGAGTGAAGTGTTAGTGTGTGTAAGTTTTGGTTAGGATTACTTCAATGGCACGTATTTTACAAATCCCCTATTATTGCATAGCACAAGTTTTTGTGAAAAAGAAGTTTTCCTCTTGAGAAAAATATTTTCTGTTTCCAGAACTATTTTTACAAGTCTTCAGTAGTGAATAGCTCACTGAGGGAGACACAGATTTGCAATTATTGGGTGATTTAGTCTTGTCTTGTTGTTTGTTTTTTTTTTAAATTCTGAAATAAAGCAGAAGAACTAAGATACTCACAGGTCAAGGGACTCTCAGGACGTGTCTGCATTAGTATTTTACTTTGAATAAGGAGTGTGCTTTTGAAAAGGATCCTGTTTATTCTCACTTCCCACAGTGTATTTGTATTGTGGAACTGTCTCACAACCTGGGTCGCTACCAGTGACACTAAAGAAGATGTGCTTCCTATTTTCCAATTGATATGCTCCACTATTATTTTCTGATTGCTAATGAGTTCTCACACTATGGGATCGGCTGTGATTAGTTCAAGATAAACCCCTCAGAACGCCCATAGAGTGGATTTGGGGCACAGAATGCCTATAGGGTGGATCTGGAGCGTTTGACACAAACAGTCCGGCGTCAAAGTTTTGCTCCTGCTGTTCTGGGCCAAGTGCTACTGAGAACCTGGCTTGAGGCGTCAACGAAACTGAACAGGAGAGGAGGAATTAGTGGCTGGACAACTGCCACAATCACTTCAATTGTCCAGTCACCTCCTGGCCAGATCCTGGAAGTGAATTGTTGCTTTTTTTGGATATAAGAATTCTATTGTCCTGTCCCACTGGATCCCCAATTTTGACAAAAGTTTATTCTCCGGTGTGAACAGACATTAGTACTACCAGAACTGAGAAATCATGCTAACTGAGAAATCATGCTATATTTTGTACGTTGAAAAGCGGTAATAATATCATTTTTAAATAAAAAAAAAGCGAGTATAGAACTAAAGGCAATTAAACCTCCCTGAGGTTATCTCTGAATCCATGGATGAAATCCTGATCCTGTTGACTGAAGTCCATCAATTCTTGCCACTTCAGCTGAAGCACAGGGTGGCCTAGATGAGACCTGACATCCACAAAAGTGAAAATCCTGTTGGTCAGCATCTCCCCAGCATCACCAGCCTCTCTTTTCTCATTGTGATGGTCTTTATGGTGCAATCCCTTCTCATTTCATCTGTTTCTCTTTCACGGGCAGAAGCCAGTACAAAGCTGTGTCCTTCCGTGGGAATTGCTGTAATGTTTATTTTCAGAGGAGTTTGGGCATTTTTTATGACAGGTTGATTATATGATGAAAAGAAAGGTTCAGAAAGGAGACTGAATGCCACTGATTCAATTTCCAGAGCATTATTTTTTTGGCAAATAGTTAAAATTATAATTTAAAATGTTTAAGGTCATATAGTATACTAAAGAAGTCAAAGAATGAGTTGGGAAGAAAACATTCCCTGAAGCAAAATACCAGATACTCTGGAAGTGAGAAACATCCAGCGAACCAACCTGTGTATTATTTAACATTTCCCATGCAAAAAGCAAATACCACTTGAATTGGAAACTTAGTGCACAGTCATCCACACGTATGACTTTGCTTGCAGCTGGTCTTGACCACAGGAGCTAGTGGTATCAGAAACTTTGTTATTCACTCAGAAGGAAATTGCTTGCCTTTGAAGATCTGTACAGACAATACCAGCCTGTGCAAAGACTGGAATGTTGCTTCCACTCTCCAAGTGGGAATCACATAAATTTGAAGCCGTAGATAGCTGTTCTCTCAGTACTCGTGGAGAAGGGTGTCTCAAGCTGCTTTTAGGAGTACTATAACTGTTCATAGAAATTTGAGTTTGTATCTGGAATGTTTATCTGATACCTACCGTGACCTACCGAGTCCAAAGATTACAAGAAAATTTCTCACCTCCCCCATGGAAAGCATTTGAACAACACTGTAGATTACCCAGCATTCCATCTTCGCTCATTTTTTTCACTGTTTAGTGCAAAAAAGATGTGTTACACACATTCATTCATATACTACCTGCTAGGAAAGATATGAATACGAGTGATTGAATTGCATTTGGGTTTTATGCTGAATGTAAGCGAGTACGGAATACTAATGCAAGCATAAAGGCACTGCAACTACAGCCATTTGTCAGTTTTGGAGCTCTGTTTGCAGTCAGATTGGAAGGACAGTAACAGAAAGGTTTTCCAAACCCTTCTCAGTTCTGGTTTTCTCTTAGTGTAGTTTTGTGCCTAGCACTTCTGGCGCTGATTTTAAATTTTAGTTAATTTTAAAATCGTACATTATTTAATTTTGTATTCCACTGAGCTAAAACACGAGACCAAAGTTGCACACCTAAGTCATGAATTGCCAAAGTGAAACATAGTTAACATTACCACTTTCATCCTGTGGATAAACCTTCTAATGCTGCAACTCTGTGGACTTTTACCCCGTAGGTTATAGGAAACCTATATTATTATATTATTTCTTTTCAAAAAATCAAAAACAGCTTTCTCTTCCCACAAAAACTACTGAGATGTTAAAGATTATTCCCTGTTTAAATCAAAAGTCAAAATCTTTTGCGCATTTTCAAGTTATGAAAAAAAAGGACACTCTATACCTACCTCTAGGATAGCTGGGAAGGGGAGGGGAGGGAAGGGGGAAACAACCACCAATTTAAACAAATCAAGCTGCAGTCTTTAGTTGTGTAACGTCTACTTGGAATATTCTAGTGAACTAATTGCTCTCCTTTGTTGGGTCTGTTTGTCCTTTTTTTTTTTTTATCTTTGGTCTTAGAATTATTTCCTAATGAAAAATGGCAGGCTTTATAGCATAGCCATGGGAAAATTTGATTAAAAACCAAAATCACGAAATTTTCTCCTGCAAAATATACATAATCCTAAATGTTAAAGGGGTTTAATCTCTTTTTTTCACCTTTTCTGATAGAAGAGAGCATAGTTATAATATATACCCATAGTTATAATATAGCTTTATAAGTCTTATTTTTTTTTAGTGGAGAATAATTTGAAGTGCTGTCACAGATGAACTGTTTATGCTCTTCAGTTTGTATTTAATCTAATAACATCCTAGAGAGGACTGATCTCATTCACATCTAATTTTGGTCAACAGAATGTCTTTTCATTATATTTCATGTTCTTTTCAATATTATTACCCAGGAAAAATCACAAATATTTTTCTTCTTATTATTCACACTGACTGTCTTCCCTTCAGGATGTCTCATTTTTATCTTACTTTGATAATTCCCTTTAATTTACATATGCTTGTTGGTAGGCTGCAAATTAACTCAAGTGGAAAAAAAAAAAAATCTATAAAAAAGAGACCCAAGTGCCATTAGGGAAAGCTCAGTGAAAAGTTATGCTTAAAATGCGATGGTAGTCAAAGCAAACAGAATGATAGCATGAATAAAGAATGGGTTTATGATAATAACGGAAGAATTACCATGCCATTTTATAAATAGATTGTAAACTTTCACCCACAGCTCTGTTTTCAGCCTGGCCCCAGTGAAATCATGGCAAACTTATCTTCTGAGTCCAGCAGGGGAAGGATTTCATTTGGAGAGGGCTCTGAACGCGGGCGTCAGAAACTCCCTGCCCAGTCACTGCTGCATCAACGGTGGGGTAGGATACTGGTCAGACTGGAGGAAGGTGAATAAAATCATATGGAGAGGTGATGGGTACTTTTCTACGCTATTACACTGTCTTTTCACAATCGTAATATTCAATAAAGTCACATAAAATAATAAATACACAAACAAATAAATAAATAAATGGTGGTAGCATACATTCTTACAGAATGTTTTCCCCTTGATTAACCTATATTTTTGTCTTTTCTAAAACAACATTCCTTTATTTCTAACTTGCTCATTGTTAACACTGGTTATAGTCCTGTGTCGAAATCCATAGAACAGGTTTAGGACCCTCCAGCATCCATTTGGTTTGACTTTACATTTTTGGGGGGGAAGCTGAGGAAATCAAAACAAAAGCAATGACCCTTCTGCTTTCCGTATGGCACTATGATAAACATTTTGAAGCATATGTTATGGAACAGATGCAAAAAAAGTAGCTTAAATAAATTGTGCTGGCATCCGGTGTAGTATAATCATCTGAAACTGTCACATTAATGGTTCCAGCTTATCCTGCAAAAGCAAAATGTGATAAAAATAGCCAGAACAAGCAAACACTTACTGGAACAGTAATTCAGTGTATGGAAGTGATTGTTTGAATACTTCACTTACACAGCATATCAGTTAGTATTGGCACTAAAATAGATAGTAAAACACTGAAGCTTGACTAAGAATGACTCCATAATTCCTCCGAAATAACGCCTGTTCCTTGGCGGCTACAGTCCTTTGTGTAATCCGTACCAGCCCAGACTGACTGCCAGAATCAGTTAACCGCCAAAATCCCCAAACCTCCCCGAATTTATATACATCTGCTTGTCACAAAATGCTTATTGAAATCAACAGACTTACAACTGATTGCTGTCAGATAATCACAGTTTAATTCCGAGGAATCTTTTTCATCTTGTGCATTGTTTGGCTTGGATTACATGGTGTGAAACGAAACAAATCTGGCCTTACTGTTAGTACAGTTAATTTAAAGTGGATCAACACTATTGTGAGGAGGGCAACTGAAAGAAATAGTGCAGTCCTGGTCTATATTTCTTCCTTGCCTACAGAATTATTACTTATCTCTAGCTTCTAAATAAGTTGTGGCATGTTATAAACATAATTTACTATCGAGCTTGACAATAAATGAAAAGAGTAATTTACTGCTCATCACACACCTCCAATTTTAGAAAGCCAAAATGAAGGGGGAAAAAAATCTTATTGGCCATGTTACTAATTATTTATATGTCTCATTAAAAGCTCAACATTTTATTCACTGCAGCTATATGATTCACCACCCTTATCTTCAACTACCACCTACTGCTTTGCCCTTCCTTAACTTTAGAAGTTGCATTAGAGGGTTTTGTAAAGATAACTGGACGTGTACGTATTTATTGTAAACCAACTAGTTAGGAAATAAATCCGTTCATACCTGCGGTGCATGTTATTATCATCACAAACACTTGCTGCGTATTTCTACTTCTTTTCTTCTTCTTCGCGCTTCAGAAAATGCATGGGTGAGATTCCTCTCCCTTTTCTCCACAGCTGACTAATAGCTGTGAGTATTCAGGGGGAAAAATGATACTTAAACTGCTCATTTTGAGGTAAATTAGATTGTGATATTTTTATTGGATACAGGAAAACAAGTTCCTATTTAAACAAAATGCAATAAAACTAAAGGAAGAACACAAACATTAGAAATGTTGGTATGATAATGCCGTTATCTTGGCAGACAGTTAAAGACAAAACATGCAACAAAAGATAAATTTGAATCGGGAAAGTAGTCAGAACACTGCCCCTTTTGCAAAAGAAATGTCACGGAGAAGGAGTTCATAAATCCGCATTCAGCCGATGTGTTACAGCGAACTCAAATAACAATAGCTGCAAAGACTGCATTATCGCATTACCCACTTCTACCTGTTTAAACATTATGAGGGAAAGGTAATACCTGCTCCTATTTACCAAGCAGCAAATGAAAGGGCAGAATGTTCCTGTTTCCTGTGGAACTGGCTGACCCTTGTTCTCCAGGAGAACAGTTTGCTGCTAATAGGAAAAATAAACAACAGATGGCCTGGAGGGAGGTTTTGGTTCTTTTTTTTTTCTTTTAATGGGTTTTTACTTAACAGAAATCTGTTGCTTAAAGTAGGTCATTGTTAGCTGGGGATAAAGAACTACAATAGGTCTTAGCAGTTTAGATTAATTGGTGAGAAAGACCACCAGCCTGCCAGGATTGCTTGGCTGCCTGAGGAAAAATTAATTTTTTAAGGAAAATATTGGAGTTTAAGTTCTTTGTTTTAGCAGAAATTTCACCCTTTCTGTTCTGCGTGTTTGGTTTCTGATAACTAGAACATAAATTCAAGAGTTTTCTGTGTTTCATTTCGGGTTTTGGGATTGTTCGATGTTTGCTTTTTATCTGAGCTCCAGGATAGAAACGTAGCAATCGTATAATACCAAAATGCAGGAAATCAGTGCAACTCCCTATCATAACAGTTTTCCATACCGTGTCTGGATACTTTAATATATTTCCTGACTATATCTCAGGGTTTGCATTTTTGAAAGAAAACGGGTGTTCTTTTAAGGGATAAACCCAAGACATTAAGATATAGGGCAGGGTTGGGAGGCATGAATTGATAACTGCAGTGAAATATTGTGAATACAACTTATACAGCACAGCACAACATTCCAGATAGCTTCAAAACCTTGTCTTTGTGTGGATGGACCAGGAATCAATCAAAATCTGCAGAATATTTTCCAGCACGTAATTTCATATTTCAAACCCACTAAAGGTTTCTGACGAAGAGAGAGGACAGCAAGTAAATGAAGCTGCTTTTTTTTTTTTTTCTCCCCACTAGTAATCTCATCCCTGAACTGTTAAGAATCTTCTTTTTTATGGTACTGAAAGCTAAAAGAAGCACAGCTTCTGACTGTAGCCAGAAAATATAGCTTCCCATAACCTGTGTGGTTAACTTCTGTACCGGCGCGTATGTCACCACCGAACCTTAATGTAGACATATCTCTCGAACTCGGAAACTGCAAAGTTCAAAAGAGAAGAGAAATGGAAACAGAGTAATGATAAACATGGAAAATAGACTCATAGACTCATAGACTCATAGAATCTTCTTCATGGTTGGAAAGGGTCTTTGAGATCATTGAGTTCAACCATACATGCACCAAAAAAACAAAAAAAAACAAAAAAAACCACAACCAACCAACCTACAATCTCTGCCACTAGAGCATGCCCTGAAGTGTCACATCCAGACGTTTCTTAAACACCTCTAGGGATGGTGACTCAACCACCTCCCTGGGCAGGCTGTTCCAGTGCCTGACCACTCTTTCAGTAAAGTAATTCTTCCTAATATCTAATCTAAACCTCCCCTGCCGCAACTTCAGACCATTTCCTCTGGTCCTGTCATGATTCACCTGGGAGAAGAGGCCAACACCCACCTCTCTCCAACCTCCTTTCAGGGAGTTGTAGAGGGCAATGAGGTAAAATAAAGAGAGAACTCATGCTTTCTTTTTGTTGGGAAGTCTTCTGGTAAATTGCAGTATAGCAAATAAGGCATCCAATAGAGAGCACCCAAAAAAAGGATGGTCCAGCAGTGGACTAGAAACTGAAAACACTGTATCAGGTGGGTCTGGGTACAAAACTGCTTTACTCAGGAGAGAATCCAGAGGAAAAAATTAAAAGAAGAAAGAAAAAAAAAAGGGGGGAGGAGCCAAAGCAGTTTGTTCTGTGTCACACGCGCTGTTCCAGCTGATGGGTAAAAGCATTGTGCTGTAGACAGAAACAGAGAGCGAGCTCCAAAAAAGTGAAGGGGACAGAGAAAGATGGACAACAAAATGTACAGAGCAAAATCTTACAGCTACCCCAGACTCTCCATCCAAACAAAATGATTCTTAGGGGGAAGACTTTAATATGAAACCACATCTTCACCGCAGAGACTGGTAGTTGACGGGGTGCAGCGTTCCCTTCGTAGCACCGAGGAAGGCTAAAACCTGCAGACGGAGCAGGAGAAAAACAGGGAGGGACGGTTTAAGCTTAGTCCGAAAGAACCTTTACACCCCAGCAAGAATGAGAACCACCCAAAGACGGATCAGAAGCAAGGAATATGTAGTTATTAAAAACATAAAGTAAAATTCCGTCTCTGTAACGACTTGCGGAGACACCGTCAGCACAGCATTTGGCTGACTGTTCACATTGATTAGGGAACTGAAGATTTAAACAGTTTCATCCTGTTTGAGTTTGGTTGTTTCAGCAGACAATAATGCAGACAGTGTCAAAAGTCTTTGGGGACTATGGGAGAGCAGATGACATCTCTACTGCAAACCTGGCGTTTTTCTCTATGGCAATTTCTCACTCTCGAGCAGTTTCTAATTCTTTACCCCTGGTGCTAAGGCAGAGGTGAGAACACAAGTACTGATACATTAGTTCTCTTTCTCATATCCAAGAAAGTGACAATGATGAAAAATACATACTAGCACGTATAGTGAAAATGAAAACCTGTCTAATTTTGGTGTGAACTACACTGGAAAGAATAAACCCAAAGACAATGATGAAAGAAAGGGGAAGGATGTAATACAAAAAAAAAGCCAGGTTCATTGATCTGTTAAAATACATATTAGTGTTCATCTGTATAACACAAGGATTCAAATGGGTGGTGTTTAACGACTGTGGTAAAAAGAGCCTGATGGGAATCCATATTTAAGTGTGTTCTCAGTAAGTGCAAATGCAAATACATGCATAAATACTTTTTTTTTCCACCTTAAAAGTAAACAACAGAATGCTCCAAGTGATTGTCAGGTCAATGCATTGAAGCAAGAAAACCAAATATTCCTATGGTGGATGTTGATTAAAATATAAGAGTAATGATATAAAATGTATGGGATGATTTGCATAACTGAAATATCAAGATGGAACATGTACAGGCTTACATGGAAAAGATCCAAAAGCAGGGAGCAGTGGCCGGGGGTGGAGACTGTTATGCATCAAGGTGGTTTACATTTGATGACAACTACAGTTCACCAAAGAAGAGGTAATAGCGGGCTTCTTTGCTGAAGGAATCTTTTATACATTTCTATCTTCCTGCTTTTGTCTCTTAAAAATATCCCTGGCAGGAAAGTATAAGAGTCTAGTCATTGGGAGAGTAAAAAAGGTGAAAAAATCAGAACAAATGAATGAGAACAGACCAAGGTCAACACGCTCTGGAACAATGTGCGCTATTGAAGTACACCTCAGTAGTATTTAACATAATGGTGCAGGTATATCAAAGGAAAAGGCAGGGAAGTTTTCTTCCTGTTGTTTTGATTTTATTGAAGAAGTGACATGCCTGTTTATGAAAATTATAAAAGAATAATAATAATTTACAGAATTTTCGTAGTTCCAGAAGCAGGCATGCAAACAACCCAATTTAAAATTCGTGAAGAGCTGTTTTCCTACAAAGAGTTATTTCACTAATTACCACTATAATAAATAAAGCTTGTTGATCAATACTATATAATAAACTTATTAGTGTAAAAACAAGCTGAAATGTGCACGGTGAGAAAAAAGGAATATTTAGCTGAAAAAAGAGATGTGATTCAGAGGCTTGTGGGCTGTGCATGTGTTTTAATTATCTACTCACATTTGAAGCTTGTGCCTTGATAGAAACAGAATGAAAGGAAAATGCTGAAAAGATTTTTATTTTCTTAACATAAGGCAGTTAGAGTGAAGCGAGAACAGAAAAAGTATTGACTTGTAGATTTTACTTTCCTTGTGTAATTCAAAACAAGATTAAAAATTTAAAATTGACCTCAAGATAAGAAAGAACAGTGGCTATACCTGTGCGTTATATGCTTCGTGTCAGAAACCAATCAACAAACCCAACACAAAATCTGCTATTGCTAACCAAAGCCATGGATAGAGGATCAGCCACTAAATAAAAAAATAATTAGTACTTTCTCCTATAGCAATAGCTTTGCTCCTCTTAGGCTTCAGTATTGAATATATTAAAAAAAAAAAAAAAAAGTTAAGTTTCTAAAACTTTCTTTTAAAAAGATATTTAGAGGCATTATTTTTTAAGATGTTGGTCCAAAATGACATAGGAATTGAGTATCTAGATATTTTTGGAGAGCTGAGCCCCAGAGTCCTGAAGAAGTTAACTAATGTAATGAAACTCTCAATGACAGGAACACCTGGGTTGGTGTGGCAATACTCGGGCTGCGTCATTCAAGGGTACATCAAGATAGCAATTCAACTTCTTGAGAAGAGATCCAGGTATAAAACACACCTTTTTACATGCATTGATTTCTGTGGGAAGGAAATCGTACAAGCAGACCAAGACAGTAGAACCCCTTTGGTGAGGTGTGACCTGAATGTTTGGAAAATGAAGACCTCTGGAGGCTCTTGGAAAGGCAGTGGACGTGCAGTCTACGTTTACCAGCTGGTTCCATATTTCAAAATTGCTTATAACTACAATAACTTGTGACTGAATAACTTAACTTCATGGTTTCCACTAGAACCTATTCAGTCACACTTCCATGGAAATATTTGCAAAATGGCGGAATAAATTTTAGAGGACTTCCCAGAGGCATATGGACGCTAAAAGAGACAAGCTTAGAGGGATTTTGAAATAGCACCTAACTACACTGTTCCATTGCAATGGAAACTTGGCATATAGGGAGTGTTATAGTGCTCTTACAGTAGAGCACAAAATGGGATACAGCCAGAAATTAAATATTTAAATGCAAGAACAAAGACAGAAATCCCATGTGACAAGAGTTATCTAGCAGCGAAGGCGCTTACGTTCACTCAGTACTTATTTTAGATTCTAGAGCTCTTTAAGCAACAGTTTTGGCTCTGGAGAAGTTGAGCCGAGTTCCTGCTTAACTTGCTTTGCACTCCAAAGACATGCTGGGAGAGCTATCTAGACTCCATCCAAATCACTAATAGTCATGACTTAGTAGAAGTTTTGAACTTAATGATTTGTGTTTTGTTGTTGTTGCCACTTATATAAAATTTACCCCAAATCTTGGCCACTTTAAGTACCACATTGCACTCAATCAGATTTCAAATAAGAACACTTTTAATAGGAACATTTATATAGCCTTCAGCCTTAAACTATTTTAAGACATTTCACTGCATTCAGTTTTTCTCTAGTAAAACTAAATTAGATTGTTAACATTTATTGCTATTTTCCCCTATTACTTAAAATGACCTAAAAAGAACATATAAAACATTAAATGGAGACCAGAGGCATTCTAACAAATTATCTTATTACCCATATTTTTTTCCTAACTCTCTAAACCATCTGGGTTACTGGGTTTTACTTCTGTGTATTTTTGTGTATATCTTTCGAGTCTATGCATTGTAGAACAACCAGGTACAAATCCACACGATATGGGAGGGGTGTAAGATCTCACAGTTCTGTTTTGGCTGTACATATATAAGTAGATTTCTAAACTACCTGACTACGTTAAAACACCCACAAATTTAGCCTGTGGTCCAAAGAAATCCTGCTAGAGTTCCTGTGTTACTACCCATCCAAGTTCCAATGTGCTTAACTCAGCACTTTCCAGGCACACTGCATATTAGACGCTACGCAAATTATTGTGCACTGCTAAACAAAGAGGGATCAGTTGTCCTCTAACTGGAATCCATGGAAGATGGCAATCAGCCTCACTGAAGCCGCTATGCAATCCTCAGCCTTGTTTTATACTATGGGGCCATAGGAAAACCCGTAGCCACTTTTTAAAATGTATGAAGTTTGTTGCTAATTACAGCCTTTGATAATGTGCTGCATACTCGTTAGCTGCTGTTTCAGCTCGTAACGCGAAGAAAGGAATGCAATAGAGCCACCAGGAAAAAGGGGGATACTGGGGAAACTGGGTGGAAAAGAAACAAGTGATCAGAGAGAAGCAAACATGAGCACAAGAAAAAATAATGGGCAAAGGGAAAGGAGACCATCAAGACCCAAGACTTAAACCTGTACTAGAAAATGGAAACAGGATGGTATGTCCTCTCTTCTACTTTGACCATCAGCCATCTAAACCCCATAGTTAACAGGTAAGTCAGACCTGTTTCTTCATCCAAAAAATTCCCAAGGTCAAACTAGTCAACTCTGCACAGCTTAAAAGGACTATGCACCACAATGATGGGCTCACCAGGATTCACTTATATGACAACAGGGTTTGCAATTAGCTTAGTAAAATAGTTCTCTGATCAATGCTCAGCTGATAAAAAGACAAAAATAGTAAGGAAAATCTAGAAAAGGAACTGAGCACAAAGACAAACTCTGTGTCAATGGTAGGATTGGTTTTAATAATCCTTAATTAAGTCATGAACTTACTGGTACAAAGTGTTTCAAAGATGAAAAAGGATATACTGACTCAAAAGAGAAATTAATGCATAGAGAAAAAATCCACCCGATATCGATTGAAAATGATTGTTTGTATACTGTCTTCATCTTCAGAAATTCCTGTCCTTGTTTGCTGGGCCTGAATGATACAGCAGGAGACGGATCATTCAAAATGTTTCCGTCTCTAATATATCTATTACTGACGATTTTCAGAGAAAAGCTACTGGGGATGCCCAAAGTATAGTAAATTTTAAAAAAGAAAGGGAGAAGTGTGGAAAAAAAAAAGAAAGAGGTGTGTGTGTGCGCGTGTGAAATGTTTTTCAAGTATCTGATCTTTTCCTGTTATGGAAAATTTCCATCTTTCAAAGTTACCACATCACTGTTTGTATTAATATTTAGTATTGTTGTCTCTGGTTTTTGTATAATTTTATTATGTATTTTTTATGACTGTATGAAGGACTCCTCCCCAAAGACCTTCTCATTTTGAACATCCTAAATACTTTGACAACAATAGAGGAAATTGTATACGCAAGGGAGGATGCTTATGGTTTTTGAATATGAGCCATTTTCTAGAAATTATTCTAGAAAGGGATCAACATCTGTTGTGTGTCCTTAACAGAGGTGATACAAGTACTTTCAGAAAGCTGTTGTCTGTGTCTTCCAGCATTTCTGGACAACATTACCTAAGGGTAATCTGTGACATTTCACCCTGCTCTGGAAACCAGACATCAACAAATCAAGGTATTTATTGCCATTTCAGAACCTCTGTCTTTGACATCTCTAAGAACCCTCTATGTATTCTTGGTGATTTTAAACCTTCCCCCTCAAAATATTAAATTCTGCAAGCAACGTTGTTAGGATGTCAGTACATAAGACTCTATTTATACTTTACAGGCTCAAATAAAAACCCTGAATGGAGCTACAAAAAAAGAACAGAATGGGACCTATTTTCAAAGTATATCATATCAAATTTATGCTGAGATGGGCTGCTCGCTTATTTAAAAGTTCTTTGGGTGATTTCTGAGATGATAAGTAACACTTTCGAACATGATATATCATACATTTATACCTTTAATCCATTTTGACATGACATTGAAGGTACCTATTCCTTTGTCCAATCCTTCATTATACATGTTCTTTCTGCTGACAATAGTTACTTATCATAAGTTCATGTTTGACATATTTAGTGAACAGATCTACAGCTTCCATGCTTGCAAATTTGCGTCTAATCCCCAGCTCAAGACAATTTTAATTTAGCATTTTATTGCAATTTTCAACACACTCCACAGTAAGGCAAAGTTTAAAATTGTGTGAAATGCGAGCAAAATTGTCTCATAAAAAGTGTATTGTTTTCTCTCTTTCTTTCTCTCTTTCTTTCTCTTTCTTTCTTTCTTTCTTTCTTTCTTTCTTTCTTTCTTTCTTTCTTTCTTTCTTTCTTTCTTTCTTTCTTTCTTTCTTTCTTTCTTTTCTTTTCTTTTCTTTTCTTTTCTTTTCTTTTCTTTTCTTTTCTTTTTTCTTTTCTTTTCTTCTCTTTTCTTTTCTTTTCTTTTCTTTTCTTTTCTTTTCTTTTCTTTTCTTTTCTTTTCTTTTCTTTTCTTTTCTTTTCTTTTCTTTTCTTTTCTTTTCTTTTCTTTTCTTTTCTTTTCTTTTCTTTTCTTTTCTTTTCTTTTCTTTTCTTTTCTTTTCTTTTCTTTTCTTTTCTTTCCTTTTTCGCCAGAATGGAGTGGAGCAACACTTGACAGTTTAATCTATCCTAGCCATGTCTGTCACGTGATTCTAAAAATGTTTGGTTTTCCTCCCAAGGCAGTTCTGTTGTACTGTTACACTGTACGAATGAATCGGAGCCAAAATACCATCTATTCTTAGGTCACTCTTCATATCTGAAGAATTATTGTCTTCTCACCAGTGCAGTATGGATCATTCAAAATATTTCAGTCTCTAATCTCAGTATCTATTAGATTAGATACTAATTCCTTCTTACTCTCCTGCACAGAAATACAGCCGTCTTCACAGGGTGTCAGTGTGATTAAATGGCAAAAATGGACTTAGAAAGTTCAACCCATTGCTGAGGATTTTGAGTTATGGTGGAGGAAGCACAGCAGTAGATACACTTCCCAACCCATTGCTGCAGTTCCATTGTTTGAGGACTGTAAAGGACTGCTTATGGACTGGTTTAAGCCAGTTTTGTTACAGCAAGAAACAGAGTGAAGTTTTCAGCAGCTCTTTCATTATAAAACCAAAGCCAGAATTGTTCCAAGTGAAGCTGTGAAAGACGTACACATTCACACCACCTTGTCTATTGTTACTGGTCCTTGCTGGAGCTGTGGGGATCTCAGGAGACAAGGAAACTGGAGAAGTGACACACTGTGAATCACTGATATCTGAGCTTTACCTTATTATATTGAACTCCGTTACCAGTAACAGCCACAAAAATCGAGCTATTAATCACTTTGAGTCCTCAACATCACTGAGCAGCTGAGAGGAAAGGGGAAGGAGTATGGCCAATAACAGCAAGCTGAAATAACATTTTCAGGAGAAAATATGTTGGAAGGATAAGCAGAGACCCAGCCATCCTTACAGAACGGGTTGTAAACATAAAGAAATATTTCACTCGTGAAGCAGAATGTTCTGCAGATTTGTTAGAAGACGGAGCCTGCTCCCTTCCTCTCTCCTCCTCCATCCCGCATCTGCTAAGTATTAAGTTTTACAGACATAGAAATAGAAACAAGACTTTGTCTCCTCTTTGAATTTTTTGTTCGGGAATATTAGGGCTTCCCATTATCCTGTCCACTTGGTAGGTTAATCCGTGTGGTAGCCGCCTATAAATTATGTTGCTACTCACGTCCTTCTTTGCTGCCCAGAGGTTTCTGCAGGGGAGAAGCACAGGCCCAGAGGGATGCTGAGAGAGCAGCCACCCACAGGGATGCTGCCGTGCCACCTCTGCTCAGTTCGGATGTCAGGGTACGCCTCACTGTATTTATTTCGGTACCACAAAAAGCTGTCTCATTAGATCCAAACATCGTTTTGTCACTGTGCTCAAAACCAACAATTCTGTTTTGGTCCTAGAAAGGCAGCATGCTCCTCCACTCAGCTTCATTAGGTGTGACAAGAGGTTGATGATGAGGTGCCGTTTCTAGACACCAAACTGGATTTGACCGAGCTTTTCTCTACAAAGAGAAAAGCTCAGTCATACTGTACTATATGCAGATTTGCCCTTTCACAGAACTTAAGAGTTCTGACTGTTATGG
This sequence comes from Larus michahellis, assembly GCF_964199755.1. Lineage (NCBI taxonomy): Eukaryota > Metazoa > Chordata > Aves > Charadriiformes > Laridae > Larus > Larus michahellis. The sequence goes on along the minus strand of NC_133900.1, from coordinate 79,542,789 downwards.
TAGTGCCTTGTCCTGCTTCCCTTATCTGAGAAGAACTGAATTTTGTATAAACAAATTTTTAAGAATCCCATAGTCAATGAATAATGTTATTTTATTATTATACTAAACATCTGTTTTGACCTACACCATGAATTTCTTGGTTTCATGTATTATTCCGAGCCTATATTGCCCTACTAAGATAACTTGGGATTTGTCCTTTTTTTTTTCTTTTTTTTTTTTAATCCATTTCTACAAGGGAAAAATTAAATTACTAACTTTTTGTCTAAGGAGTACTGCACAGTTGTCTGCTTATATATGACTGTATTGATTTTCAGTGTGGTTTAGTGCATTGGTTTTATGCATTGTGTCTAGAGTGATGATAGTGAGTAGAATTCATATTTTTTTCATATTCATATTTGTATTCATGTTCATACTCTTTTTATTATTATTGTTATTGTTATTATTATTATTATTATTGTTATTATTATTATTATTATTATTATTATTATTATTATTATTATTATTATTATTATTATTATTATTACATCTTCAAGAACCATATAACATGGGGTTCACTAATTCAGGGAATGATATACTGAATATCTTGCACTCTTTTGAACGCATTACAGAGTTCAGAAATCTGACCTTTCAAGTAAGGAAAAAAAACGAGTTATTTCATTATTCAGGAAAGTTATATGGAAACAAATAATTCATATTAAAAACAGAACTAAGCAGATAATTTCTAAGAAGTTACTTGTCTTTTTTTCTTTGTTCTGCAAAATGTTGATAAATGGATCATAAAGTCGTCTTTCAAAAATTATTACGTTTCCTTACACTTCTTCAAGATGTCTTTAGAAATCTGAATAATTTATGAAGAAAGCTGCAAGCGATGATGCGTGCTTTGTCTATGAACTGTGTGCTAGGTTCTGGAGCTAAACTAGAACCTGTAATACCCGATAATCTTTTCTGTATGTAAGCTGATAAAAGGAGTTAATTCCAGAGCAGTAGCTCATGAGAAAGATTACAAGTTGTAAATCCTTACATTTAGGCCTTACCAACAAGTGTAAAAGTCTGGAGGTGGGTTTTGGAGTGTAATATGTGCAAATGAGTATAACGAAAAAAAAGAATGTAGATATTTTATGGAGATAAAATGATGAGGGTGACGGCACACTACACAACTTACCTTGTGCCTCTAAAGACACTCCTGCGTCAGGCACCTTTAAAGACGGTCTCGGTGCTGAATTTGTCTGATCTCAAAAAAGGTAAAAGATTAATAGTGCCAGTGATCCCATAATACAGTTCGAAATACACATAGAAGAGGTGCTGTTGTGCCCATAGCTTCCCTGGGTTTTATTCCAACTATTCTAGCCATATTATAAAACATCTAACTGTTACCCAAAATAAATGTCTTGCATACGGCAAGATCAGCACCTGAGAAGCGTATCTCCTACTACTCATTTTGACATAGTAGTCTATTTTTAGTAACTCAAAATGCAAGTAGTGTTTTCATTTGATAAATCATCTGTTTATAACTAAATATTGTAACTGATTCACATTTTGCAATATGACATTCAAAGCGGCTATATAAAATGTACTTTAACAATTGTTAACCGACATCGGTTAAAGTTAGGGGGAAGTATAAGTATTTGCTATCTCAACAACAAAAAAAAGTCACAGCTTAAGGTAACATCACGATGTCACAAGAAACATTCCATATCAGAATACAGCTGGTTTTTTATTGGTCTTATATGGTCTCCATTGCCACCGAGATATAAAGATCACCTGAAGGGTGGGCTGAATTCTGTGTTAGTTACTAAGTGAAAGCCAGGAATAAAACTTGACTGTCTTCAGGCTCCTCCTGCATCTCCTGAAAGTTGTCTGAAAGTTGGAACGTTTTTTAAAAAACTTTGAACTTGCTACAGAACAGTTATTTCCCATACTAAAATGTGTATCCAGTTTAATAAGTATCTAAATAGAATCTAACCATGTCTAGCAGGGTAAGGAAAATTTAAGAAACTGACAAATAATCAATGGCCAATCAAATGAGGTAAACCTTAAAGTTATGTGATAAGAAAAATAGGGTAAACTTCTTCATACTGAAGTAGAATTGGTCACTAGAATAATGATAATTTCAATTCGCAGAAGCTGTTTTGTATCTCAACCTGGAACACTGAGTCATTCTTATCACTGAACACTTCCTTTGGTTTGTATTAAACTTCTAAATTATTTTCTTTGGCATGCTAACAGATGATATAGCAACTTCTGGATCTAGCATGTTGGTCAGTTAGGTTAATTTTTCAGGATGTGGAACTTTATGTTGCTCAGGGAACTCACTTAAACAGTGCATTCCAGCCTTAATATAAGTGTGCAATCCCCCCCAAAAATAGCCAATAATATTCTTTCTAAAACATCTGTCAGCATTATCCACAGTTAAAGGTTAGTTTCTGAATGTTCTTACTGTGAATATAAGGTGTGCTTTTTTTTTTTTCTTTCCCCAAGGTCTAATTAGGGTATTAAATCATTGTCTGCAAAGGAATTGATAAATACTTTCTGATTCTGCACCATTTACCTTGCTTGTTTCATAAATAAAAAGAACTCTAATAATAGTACACACAGCAGGGAAAAAATGTATTTGTTTCTAATGCATCCAATTTATACTACACTTATAGGATTTTCCTAGAGCACATATAGCACATCATATGGCAAACTACTCATTAATAAATACGAGCTACTTCCTATATAGACATGTGAACAAATAGACAAAAGACAGATAAATCAAGACAATGTCAACATGAAAGAACAAGACTCTACTAGAAGCAGTGACCACAGGCAATTACTTTTTTTTTGGATTGTTTTTAAATGCTGTCAGAAAGTTTTTAATAAATTTTAAACACATGAATTGAATTTTTGAAATACCTTGCTTGAAAGAAGCCTTAACCCTATCAAAGTGTGGCAAACTGCAACAGAGACTAAGGGAAAGGAGATCATTCATTTATTTCTGCTTCAAATACATTTGAATAAGTAAAGAGTTAAAAAAAAATATTCTTTTTATGTATATAATTTAATATTTCTAATATCTTGAGCCTGCCTGCTGTCAGTCATGTAATGTGTAAACTGCATTTTCAGCATCCAAGCCCTTCTTTCCCTTTGTATCCCTACCTTTTTAGAAACAGTATGGCACAAATGCAGTTGCTGGGAGAGATTCAAGGGGATAATTTGCGGATGAATAGGTCATCAACTTTTACTGTATACGATGCAGCTCTGGGCCATCTATGACTTGTAGAATGTATTTGGTATTCAAGTTACTAATTCTGAATACAGCACAAATAGGTCAGTGTCTGGGCATGTATTTATACGTATATAAAAACACACACCTCTGTATTCCCAGCTTTCTTACCAATATATGTATTGCATAGAATTTGCTTTGCCAAATTCTACTTAATACCCATTTCTGTGGTAACTCTTCTTTGTTGGAGTACCTTTAAACAAAAGCAGCGGAACAAAGTGATCAAGCTGATTCATGAGCAATTAAACCGACCATAACATTATTTTCGCAGCTCCAGGACACCTTCTGGTCTATGGTTTAAGCTGTATCACAAGCATACAATGATGATCTTTCTATTAATTTTTCTCTTCTGCAACAATTCTGCTCTTTGCAACAGCTGCTGAAAGGTCTAAACCGGACAGAAGAATAGAGAGGAGCAGAGCTGACACCAGCTGTTCCAGAAAAGCCAGAATATAACACAGCTCCATGTCCTGGAAAATGAAAAGCAAAGGACAAATTCTGGTCTGGGGGAACATGAAAGCCAATGAGTTTTTAGCAAGACTTTGCTTGTGGAGTTCAAGATTTTCTTACCTGTGTGATGTACAAGAATCTTGGGTTTCCTGGGCTGCATCAAAAGCAGAATGGGCAGCAGGTCAAGGGAGGTGATTCTGCCCCTCTGCTCCACTCTGGTGAGACCCCACCTGCAGCGCTGCGTCCAGCTCTGGGGCCTCAGCACAAGAAGGACATGGACCTGTTGGAGCAGGTCCAGAGGAGGGCCACAAAGCTGCTCAGAGGGCTGGAGCCCCTCTGCTGTGAGGACAGACTGAGAGAGTTGGGGGTGTTCCGCCTGGAGAAGAGAAGGCTCCAGGGAGACCTTATAGCGGCCTTCCAGTACCTGAAGGGGGCTACGGGAAAGCTGGGGAGGGACTCTTTATCAGGGAGTGTAGTGATAGGACGAGGGCTGATGGTTTTAAACTGAAAGAGGGTAGATTTAGATTAGGTATTAGGAAGAAACTCTTCACTCTGAGGGTGGTGAGCCCCTGGCCCAGGTTGCCCAGAGAAGCTGTGGCTGCCCCATCCCTGGAGGGGTTCAAGGCCAGGCTGGACGGGGCTTGGAGCAACCTGGTCTGGTGGGAGGTGTCCCTGCCCAGGGCAGGGGGTTGGAACGAGATGGTCTTTAAAGTCCCTTCTAAAAAACCATTCTATGATTCTATGAATCTGTCTGTACCAATAACACTTGAAAGTGATCCTCTTTGCCTAGCAGCACAGATCTAGCCCCTTCTTCTTAGTAAAACATATGCTCCTGCGGTGCATGTATACGTGTCCTGGAATTTCTTGCATTCAAGACATTATGTCATATTACGATACTGTTTCCAGATATCAATTTCCTTTTGCCAGATAAAACAAAAAGACTGAACTTCCCCAAAGAAACAAGAAAAGCCACCTACTCAATATACCACACAGTTCCAGAGCTGGGTGTGGTTTTAGCCAAAACTGTTCTTTCTGCTGGAAAATGGAGCTCCATGGTGAGCTGTACTGTGACCAAACACTGAACTGAAGCACTGATTTTGTTACTAAACCAGAAACCATGTTTTCTTTTTAGGTTTAATTCCAAACCCTTTTGATTAAGATACTGTGTAAACACAAAAAATGGGGTTTTAACTTCTGAAATGAATTGTACTCTTTGTTCTCTTTACAACCGTCCACTGATATGCCCTATTTACAGGAGGAGCTTAGTGCTTTTGTTCAGTTAGCCATACCGGGAACAAACGCCGCCGCACCATTTGCAGGACTGGGCGACGCGGAGGAGTTCTGCGTTACGTGATACGGCACCAAGATCTGCACGAATAGGTTCTCATTGGCGTACACCAAGTCAATCTAAGCAAAGTAGGCCTCTATATACCTCTTAGCCATTGTTAATAGTTTCTGCCTAGTATTATGTCCCAGGTGGAAATGACTAAATGGAACAAATAGACTTTTCTTTTACCTTTTCTGCCTTCATATTGTTTTTACCCTTTTACAGGCTGGAGGAGCTTTAAACTCATGCAGAGGGGATCTATCTGCTTGTTACAATAATTTCCCCAAATCACCAGCAATTTAATGTGATATTTATTTATAACTTGCTCAGCCCTAAAGTGCGGACGTGTAAGATCCTCTCCAAGCACATTGTCTTACCGGCTCCCACCTCAGGCTATGGACAGGCTCAAAGCCCTGCAGGTCAGAAGGCTCCTGGCATCCAAGTCGACAAAGATGTGGGAAAGCACTGGAAGCTAGCTGGATTTCAGTCCTCATCTTGGAAAAATATCTGTACAATGTGTGCCCTGTAGCCATGGCAGCCAACTGAAGTGTCCTATAGAGATGCCGGATCTGGGCCTCATTCATCCAGGCTCAGCTACGAGCAGCAGCCCAGGTACAGCAGCAGAGAGATTACTTATCCTGCGACTTACGTGTATGCCTCTGGCACGGACAAATCCTCTCTCTAAATATGCTGTCAAAGCGTGCCTTGCTAATATCTTTGTTGTTCAGGTAAGGTTGACCTCTGGAATTTTATAATTATTCTTAAGAAACGGTAATGGCAAAAATAGCAACAGATTGTTCTACCTTTCTGTGAATTTTCTTATTGCTGGCAATTGCTAGCCCTTCGAGTCTTACTGAGGGTTTCATTTATAGAAGAAAACTGGCAAAGTACAAGATTTTGATCGGTTTTTACCTAATCCCTATTGGCTCGTTTTATTCCAATTATAATTCTTCTAAAGAGCTGGAAGTTTCTATTTATTTTTTTTTCCGTAATTACTTCGGAAAATATTCTGACAGCCTGACTGTTACAGAAGTCTGACTGCTAGAAAACAAGCATTGCAGCAAGGGAGAACAGATACTATTTTACCTAATGCTTATATCCACGGGTCTTGTAGAAATGCACATTTGCAAAAGCGCACTCTGAAAGGCATTTCCACACAGAATTATCTGGACTGCATATGCAAATGAGATGCTATAAATAAACACAGCAACTCCTTAGTCAAAAGTTAGCCCACCAAAATAATGCTGCACAAAAAATTTCTCCTGCTTTGACTTTTTCCCAGATTCATTTAAAATTTTCATCTGAGACAGTCTGTGGCCAGTGTTTGAATTGTACTTACAGTTAAGTTTCTAGTTTATATTTGAGATAACGCAATATAAAAAAGAAAAGAAAAGGAAATAACTCCATGAAACTACCGAATTTCGTCGAGCTCTATGTATCATCCACAGATTTGCTGAGGTTCACTCTGAACTGGGAGTGGGCACACTGGAAATTCTAATTCACAGGAGGAAATTAGGTGAATTATAGTCTCTGCCAGTAAGACAGATTGAACAAAACGGCTGTTGTGGTTTTGTATTATGGCCTTTCAGCTAGGGAAATCTGCCCTGAAAAATAATAATACCCTCTAGAATATAAGCAGAGCACTAGTACTCTCTGATTCTTTAGTGAAAGTACCAAACAAACATAAATTCTCTCTGTCTGCTTCTTGCCTACTTAAATTATGTTTTTCTTTCGACGCTAATAACTCCTTCAAAAAAAAAATTATAAGAGAGAGACACACACACCCCACTTATCTTGAGTTTAGATATTTTAGTTTTAACGTCAGATTTTTCATCTGAGTAACTAAACTTCTGTGTATATATCTCTCAGGAGGAAAGTCATTCACAAATAAATGTAATTTAAACATTCTCAAATTTGGGAGTAGGCACCGACTATTTTGCCTGGCATGCAATTCGCTTTTCTGGTTCTAAAATTCTTTTACCCTCCCTTGTCTCCGTGCTCTGTTGTGCAGCACTACATACTTCTCCTTCCCATTTAGTCTCTCTTCCCTTTCCTTCAGGAAAGATTAAATCTTACCGCAAATTATTCCTGCCTTATCACATTGAGCCATATTTTACGGGCAGGGCAAGCTTTGGCCTATAATGTCAACTGGCACATAAAGCAAATGGGATGCCATTTGTAGGTTTATCTCAAAGATTTGTAGGGGTATTTTCAAATTGCTCCTGGCAGCATAGATTTCTAATTTGCCTTCTATTAAGGAAACTGCTAAAGAAATGGTTAAGACTTGCTGATTATCAAAACCTCGGTGAGTATCAAGCATTTTCCCTCTAAAATTGTTGTAATGGTAGGAAGCAACAGGGAATTATGGTACATCCGTGTCTAAAGAGCCTTGGCAGGTTCTTTTTTTCCATAACATTGCACAATACTTTAGTATGGGTTTAAACTTCATAGAGCATTTTAAGTCAACAGGAGATATCTTACTAAAATCCCTTGATAATGTCGTTTTCTATTCTGATGTGGCTAAGTACTATTATTATTATATTTGTAACGAAAGACTGTCCAGAAGCCGCAGTCATGACTGAAGCCATGTTCTCGTAGGGATTATAGAAACACACAGGATGACACGACTTTCAAAAACTGATGACCAGGCAATTAGCAATAAATTGTAGTCAATATTATTGTATGCAATTTACTATAATCTCAAAAAACAGTTTCTTTAAGTTACAGCCTCTCCAACCATAGAGCTAACAGTGATAGCACATCGTTTTTACTGAAGTCAAGATACTGACTTTACCAGGACAGAATTTAGTTGCTCTGCCTGGTTTACCACAATTTACCAATAGCCCTTATTGTGTGAGGAAGCCAGTACTCTTCCTGCATGGTACGTGAGAACCACAGATTCTGAAAAATTGTTAAATTTAGTAATAATTCCTAGTGTAGGCATATCATATGATATTAAATGCAGCTTCCCTTTTGCTTACACATTTAATTTTGACGAAGAGCCAAACGTGTTTTTTCAGTCCATTAGACTTTAATTTCTTAATTTGTTAAGTAACTGATCTTACTTCGCAAAGGGACTTTGCCCATGGAAACGGGACTTTTCCAGCAAATTCATTACACGTTTTCTTGGTGGAGGGTTTTTTATTTGCAAGCAAACATTTGCTAGTGTCATAATCCCACCTAATATATTCTTGGGTCCTACGTAAGTTTCATTTTTATCATAGCAAACACATTCATTTTTTTGAAGTTTCACTTTTACAGTTAAAATATAGACATGAAAGACTTTATTTTTATTTTTTATAAAGATGCCACTAAGTAATCAGAAAGATGTCTGCATAGAATTACTGAAATGTTCTTATTGAGCGAAGAGGCCACAATTTTCACATGAATTCTGTGGGGTAGGCTAAGATAACTACTCTCCTTTTGACTTGCAATAGAAATCAGAACTCTGGAGTATTGTAGATACCAGAGTAACCAGTCAGCTCATGTACCAGTGCACAGCAGATTAGGGGGGGTGGGGGTGTCGCCAGTAGCTTTAGTACATTAACACAGCCCATCACGATAGCAGAGGGTTCTGCAGAGAGGGTTTGACACAGGGAAAAGAGAGCGCTTCTGCTTCTGAGAAAAGGCTTCCTGCTCTTGCATGTAGAAGGATTTCATTAATGAGTCATTCCATAAACAGCAGATGGTATGAAGAGTGTAAACACATGAAGATACCCATGAAACTAAGACAGAAGGTCAAGGATCCCGGTGGAGTAGCGCAAAGGCTAACAGAGCCAAAAAAGAGCTAACCATCGCCTCAGCTGGTGTAAACCAGAGTAACTGTCGATAACAGCCCAGCCGTCCTGATTTACAAACTCTGGGGATCCCCCCTGAATGCTGCTCCCCGATTGTCAGCCATGTCGTCTCTGCATCCTTTTTTTGGGTATTCTGGATATTATCAATTATATTTTAGTAATTCATTGGCATAAGATGTCCATTATGATCCGCAGAGAATCGCTCTGCGCAACTCGAACATTTCCCCAGGGGTAGTTGTGCAAGAGTGAAATAAAAGAGCTAAGGGCATGGACAATGTTGGGTTCATGAAGGTCAGCAAAAAACAAAAGGGACAGGCCTTGCAAGATTTTGTTTCCTGCTGAGAAAAATGGGGATGTGACAACATCTCAGTGATTGCACAGTAACTTTAAGATACCTAATCTAGTTGTAAATTACTCTGCTTTTGTACAGGTGGCAGTTCAGCCTTGAAGTTCACCGCAAGCTAATTTACCTTGCAGAGACCGTCCTGCAGACTTGCTGGTAAATGATATTTTGCGGAAGTAGTAAACTTTAAGTAGAAAAAGTAGCAAATACACTGCTGCCAGTCATTCCGCACATTAGGACTATTGTGGAGTATGTTCATGAAGACAAAATAAAATAATAATTAAAAAAAAAAACATAAAAAAAAACCCCAAAATATAAAAAACAGAGACTGAAGTATTAAGCTGAGCAGAAAGCTGGAGTAATCAAGCAATACTGATAATGTTAGTCTGTTTGAACAATTTAAACAATTTTTCATCTCCTTTTGTATTTGGTCAATAACTTTTCCGTTCTATATTTGATCAGCTACGTTCAGTTCAGTCTTACGGTAATGACATAGAATCATAGAATGATGTTTTTTTAGAAGGGACCTTGAAGATCAACTAGTTCCAATCCCCCTGCCATGGGCAAGGACACTTCCCACTGACCAGGTTGATGTCTTCTGGATAGTCTAATGTATTATTCACCCCTATATGCAATCAGCTCATGGAGAGGAAAGTAGAAGAGAAGAGACAGAGAAAATATGCCTTCGGAGCTGTACAGAGCATGAATTTCTACTAAGCCATGGAGAGGTCCCAGGAGCTTTATGGCATTGTGGAAAGTTAGAGCCAGCCAGCAAAAATATTTGAACAGGGGAAAAAAGCAGTTTAAAAGACCAGGAGAGGAAAATGTTGAGGGTAACACAGTAAAGTCAAGCAGTAGATTATAGTAACGAGACCCATGTTGTTACTGTAAAATGTGATTTTTTTGTCTAATCTTATTACTTTTTACCACAAAAAGCAACTCGTTTGGGTGGCGTCCCAAGTTGCCATCCTATCCCTTTTGCTCCTTCCTCCCTGTCGGCTTATCTCCAGTGAGCCAACGTCCCCCTCATGCTCTCTGCAGTATGACTTGCTCCGCAGGGGGGGAACCTGCTCTTCTGCTACCGCTGCTCGTGACCTAAATAGTGCAGCCGGTCTGGCAAACTCAGCAGATGAAAAGGACAGAACACGCGTTCCAGGCTAAAATTCAGCCTCATCTGCAGTCTGAGGTTGAACTAAGATTTTAATTTGGGGCAGTGTTTTGCATTTCTGGGTGGGTGGAATGCTGCTGGAGACAAACAGAGCAGCAGCGGTCCAGAAATCTCCCTCCCCAGGGACCCTTCTTGCAGTTTCGGAGTGAAAGAAATGGGACGGTGATGGGACTGCGTGGAAGAATTCACCCTCAAGATTTCGTAACTTTCTGAGCTGATAGCACAACAGGGTGAATCAACATTAAGCTGCTCCGCAAAAAAAAAAAAAAAAAAAAAAAAAAAATTAAAAATCTACTGACGTGAAATTTCGGTCATTTACTGCAATTTAGCAGACGGCGCTTCACTAAATCTGGGCAGTGCTGTTTCATAGGATGCATACAGAAAGGGTATTTGAAAGGCCAGACCCCACTGTTTCTTGGCTGTAAAAATCAGAGACGAAAAAAAGATAAGGGCACTTGAATTGAGCAGTCTCATTACCAGTTTGATTTGGCATTTTTAATGTTCGTGAAGCACCACTGACTGAATTGTAATCGATGTTGTGGGGTTTTTTAAATGTCTGAAAGTATGTAATGATATAACTTCCAAGAAAGACATGACAGTGGAAAACAACCTCGCTCCAGTAAATGCTGTTGAAATGCAGAACAGGAAAGAGAGGGGATGATTATGTTTCTGTGCTGAGCTCGTGCCTCCCTTGCACATGGAGAAGTGCCTCCTAGGGTAACATGGCATTTCTGTATACTGCACATCATTTATAGCATCGCAAACGAATCATACACCAATTTTAGCATTTAAAAGCACACATATGAGGAGCTTCCCACTAGTATTTACAACCCTTGAATGGAAAGGTGCGTAAAAGGAGTATAAAAGGGTTGCTTTCCCAGTGACTGCCCTGGGTTAAGGACGTGTTTCTATGCCAATCCGTAGAGCATTGCATAAATGTATCCTCCCTTATTTCTCCTTTTACGACTCATTCAGTAGAGGTGCTTGAGGTAAAGATCCCTGGATTTGCACTTTGAAGAAGTAGGAGCTGAGTGGTTTTGGTTGAGAGATTGCGAATCTGAATTTCCCCTTCAGTGCATAGGACAAGGCTCCTCTGTTTCAAGAAGTTTTTGATTGATGTGATGGTATATTATTTAATAGTGGATTTAGTCTTACGCTAAACAAATTATATGATAATGTTAATGCAGCTGTTTTTGTATGTGCATTCTCCTTATTTGTCTATGAACTTTGATGTACGTACATTAACTCGAGTGGGTCTTGAGACAGCTTTGCTTTTTTTCCCCTGCAGAGTGCGTGTATTCACGTGCCAAACAGAGATGGCGAAGTAAATTCCTGCTGGAATTTCTCAAGCACCACCTGTTCCCCCCCATAACTCCGCTTCTAAATAACTACAGTTTGCCAGCGGAAATCGGATGGAAGAAGCAGAAAAGGTAAAATTACAAGCTTGTCAATAAACCCAGTTAATAGACCTTAGAACTTATCCCTAAGGCCTAAACGCGCAGGCAACTACATTGTACAGAGGAACTGAAAAGATTTTAAGTGCCCTAAATATATATAGTTATACTCGCTCATCTTACATAACTCCCTTCTAAGTGTTCCATTTTACTCCCTGAAGGATTTGGTAATCTTTTTTCTTCACAGGCATTTCCTCTTCGTTGCAGAGATTTGATGAATTGGTCAGGGACGAGAACACTGCAAGGTGACTTAGGCAGCTGTTCATACAGCTTGGGTTTTGACTATTCAGTGGATGTTCGCACTGTCAGTAATTTGCATAAGAAACCTGTGGATATGCACATGTCTATAAAATTGTTCATTCAGCCAACGTGAATAATGGTTGGCAACGACATACAAATGGGTGAAGATCAGTTCCGCATAAAGCCCAAGCTTTAGAAAAAGGCTTGGGGTCAGATTCAAATTGTGCGTAAGCCTCATGTATAGTAAATCTCATCCAGATAAAAGTATCCTACTTGAATCTGACTAATAATATTGTCAAGCTCAGTAGTCTAAAATATCAACTTTAGTCCTTCACTTGGACGAAGACGGGAGTTGTGGTTGATAATTTACAGTGTCATGGATGCTAGAAAGAACAGGAGGGTCAAGGGACAGTTTCTTTCCCTCTTATAAACTCCATGGTCTCCAGTCAGACCGTACTTAACTTTAACGAATAATGATCTGGCAATCACAATAAAAAAACCTGTCTTCGTGTCCAGGAGAAAGGAATTGTTAATAATCTATATATGTAATATACTGTATATAATACACCGTATACCTCCTATAGAGAAAGATTTCCCTGAAGTCAACCTGTAGCTGGAGTTTGAAATTGAAAAGCTATTTGTGCCTGTTGTTTACTTCATAAGTAAACAATGAATTAATCAAAGGGCCTTTTAAGCCCTGTGACTCACAGATATAGGAGGGAGACACTTTTTGAACACCTGCCTCATAAATCCTGTTGTTCCACAGTCATAAAAATCAAAAATTATAAACTTTGTGATATTAGATCTTCTAAATTAGAGTGGTATCACCACTCATAAAAATGAGGAACTTTGTTAGGCAAGCTTTCAGAAGTACTCGAAAATATTTATATTTTTTTTTAATATTTTCCTTTTGTTCTTGGAAGTGTAAAAAAAAAATAAAAATGCAGCTCATGGGTAAGAGCTGTAACTTCTCAAATCAGTCCAAACCTTTTATGCTGTGAAAATAAAGAGGCTTACGCTTGACATGGTACCGTATTGTAGTTACAGAGTACTAATATTTTAAAAGGGCAAAATAAAACTTTTTTGAATAAATAATACTCTGTGGTTGCTGAAAATAAATGGGTAAAAGCAGGTAGGTAGAAGATTTCTCTGCTGGATCGGTGATTCTTCTGTTGTCCCAGTGGGATGTATAAGTGATATTTCACAGCCTAGAACACGCAAGTACAAGTTATTCCCTGGTCAATGGTCTTTCACCATGATATCGTTTATTGCTAATCACGATTTTTGTTACACATATTTAATTTCGAACTTTTCCATTCTTCTATTGAAACAATAGAACTATGTTAACGATCTTTAAAAAGCATACTGTAGTTTCAGTTTTAAAATTCTTCATTTGAAAGCATTGGTTTTTTACCAATCATATCCAAAAGCCAGGATTTCATTCCCAAGAAGCAACTTAAGAAACGGCAGCTGCAACATCTATGGCATTCCTTATCATTCTTTACACCAAGACGTAACAAAGTATTTACTTCAACAGTTTCAATTCAGTTAAGAATTTAGCTGAGCTTTTTATTTTTAAAGGGCATCTTTAAAGGATGCATATATTTTTTGAAGGATGCATAAAATTAGATATGATCACTGACTAAAATGCAAACTTTATTCTTTTACCTTTTGAAACTTAGTACAGTGATGGTCATATTTTGCTTCTTTCAAAGAACTCGCAAATTTAAAAAACCTACCAGGCATATATGAATAATTCAATAGTAGCATATAATTTTGGATCAAGTACCAAAATACTAAACAATCACACCAAGGGATTTGATATTCTTTGCTCAATGCAGTACTATATATTTGTGCAGAGTTATGCTGCATTATAATTGTGAAATACATTTTTAATCAGCCAAAGCATGAAGTGGCTTTGTATTTTAGCCCCAATTTTTCATTTCAAATGATGATTCTCCTGATGAGTTTTGCAATGTCTCTTCCTGGACCCGGAGGTAAAAATTGCCCAGACCAAGAATTCTTCAGTTGAGAAATGTGATGATGAACTCTCCCACCTAAATTCTAAATTTTCACCTAATAATATTGCTTAGTCCGTGCATTTTTGTAGGGAATGCGTATGATACCACATGATGAACAGAGGAGAGGTGGAACTGCATCATACCAGTGTTGCAACCTTGATGGTGCTCCATCAGCCTTTCTGTGTCGTCAGTCTGGCAGCAGCTACATCCAATCCATCTGAATAACGATATGTTGGCCGGAGTGAGCTATTCATTCAAAGATTAATAGTATACTCCTACTTGCAGGGCTTCAATTAATACTTCTAGTCTGAATAGCTATTCCATAGGGTCATCAAACCTGGCCTTTCTAACTTCTCTGGTGGAAGAGGAGATGGCATCTGCTTTTGAAGGCCTTATTTTAGGTGTATCAAAGTATTTAAGTGTAAAGGAAGTTTACTTTTTTGTTCACATCTCAGGGAAACAAAAGGTAGTACATAGAATTTTAAAAGTGGATTAAAAACTAAATTTTTATCTAATTATCTACAAGCTATTTCACTGGATATAAGTCACAAAACGCAGGGTGCCTGTGAGCAACTTCACATCCATTATTCTTCAGTGATTTACCTGCCATGAAAGAGATGATAAGTTCACACAGAGAAGGTGAGAAGTAAAAGCCATAAACTCTAAACGAAAACTTTGCACGGCATGAAAAAAGATCCTTTTTCAATCAGTGAGCCTGTCTCATGAAGGTTGACTTTTATATGATGGATGAACGTGGACCACTACTCTTTACTTTAGTACACCCATGTCAGACTACCTCACATAGAGCAGTTTTCTTGATTAGTTCAGCTTATGGAGATAGATGTCTCCCCTTCTGGTTAGCAGTCCATATTTTGGTGCCAAACTGTGTAAATTCTAATCCCAATATCTGCAGTAAGTGGTTGCCTGGTGACTGAAGTGTGAAATAAAGTGCCACACACATCTCATCTTGGTAAATATTTTTTCTTTATTGAATGTTTTCTTGTTTATTTATTGAATTTGGGGTTGGGGGAAAAAAAATGAGATCAACCATTTCCAGTGCTGGAAATTTTTAGAAAAATCACTTCGCTGCAATCCAGCATCCATAAAACAACATTTTCTTTTTTTCAGTAGAGAAGACTGGAAATCATGAATGAAAGCACTGATAAGAATTTGGATTGTGAAAATGGGGATGGTCCTGTGAATCTCAGTCCGTTGGGTCTATCCGTTTCCCAATCTTCTGTCATCAGGTGGAATGAATGGTGCCGTTGCATCTGTGCTGCATCCCCTTTACAAGAATTTCACACTGTGGCTTGGGAACATGCTCAGTTTATACAAATTATTTGGCAATTTTTAGCAGCCAAATTCTGACAAATTATAACAACTTTAGGGGAAAAAGAAGGGATTATGAGAACAGAGAGAGATACTTTGCTGAACTCAGAGGTGCTGTATTTATCACACGGAATACTTTTGTTTTAAAGCCTAGGGGCGCCATTCCTCCCAACTAGGTCTGGATTCTGGAATCTGCCTGCAGCCAAATGAAAGCTTACCTTTAAATCTGCAGATGCTGTGTGGCCATAGACTTTACAGCCAGTATATTTCAGATAAAAAAAAAAAAAAAAAAAAAGGCCCATTGGCGTGAAACTGAGTTATTATGCATTTTGCACATCTCTACTACTATACAAAACTCTGATTTACTTCCAAAAATATTGTTGCAACTCTTTTGTTCCCCAAATTTTGTTCTGAATATGTGCGGCATTTAAAAAATGAAGAATATGGATATGTTAAAAAGAAAAAAAAAAAACAACCAACCCATACTGTTCCTATTGGTAATGTATTTTCTTCTCTACCCTCTCTGAGAGCTTTGTTGGACTGGATCAGGTGACAACCTGGAAATTTCTGTTACATAATGAATCCGGCACAGCAAATTGCTGAGGGTCACTGGGAAAATATTTCTCATTTTTTTAAATGGTGGGTTTAATCTCAAATACTCCTAAGGAGGAATCTGCTGGAAACATCACTAGTTACTGAACCATTTTTCTATTTGATAACATCCCTACGAGGGTTCAAAGAGAAGGTCAAATACACAGTAACTACAGGTCACTGCAATTTCTGTGAGACTGGTGCACAAAGAGGGACACTTAAGGAAAGGAAGGAAAAAGAAGAAAGTCTGGAGCTGAGCAGGAAATATTTGTTTCTGTCCTAGGGGCATTTTTGAAATTTCAAATGTTTTTTTCCTCTCGTGGATTGGAGCAAAAAGTCAACAGCTCAATTTTCTTTTTCAATCCTAGAATCAGACAAACTGATGAGGGTCGAACTCTCTCTACATGTTACATGTATGTTTGTGCGCGTGTGTGTGCACATACATATGTACTACATTATTTTCCTCTGCAACAAGACCATGCCACCACTGCAGGCTCCCGAACACAGAGCCGTGCAGCAAACACAAGGGAAGAAAGGGGCAGGATGAAGAGGCAGAGCTGCTGGCAGAGGAAACAGGGTGCTTTAGGGCTAGGAGGATGGTCTCGGATGCTGTCGATACCCAGTGGAGATCTGGGTCCTTTTGAGAGCAGTTTGGTGTAGGAGCCTGACCTGATTTGGGGGTATATGACCCAAAAAAAGTTCCGTTCTGATCCCCTCTTGCGTATCAGAGGGACATTTGTCTTTCAATACTATATTAAACAAGAATTATTTGGTGAGAGAAAATCTTTAGTTCCTCAGGTCTCTTTAACACTATAGTAATATTAAAATTATACCTTGGCAAAAGGCAGTTAAGTGGTTTTGGCAGAATTAGTGAAAAGAGTTGATTTGATACAAAACAGCATTAAAAAGGTTTCACAATAAAATGTGTATTCTTTCATATGAGTTTTCTATTGCTAATTTATCTATCATAGTGTTTTAGAGGTGCTTTGATGACTATCCACTGAGGAAGAATCCAGGTGTGCCAAACAAGTTAAGCAAGCTCCATATTCAAGACAGAAGAATCGGTACAGTTGGGAAAAGCTGAGACATGGAGTGAAATAGCAAAATAACAATAATAAGTCATTATTGTGGTTGAACCCCAGCTGGCAACTGGGACCACGCAGCCGCTGGCCTACTCCCCCACAGCGGGATGGGGAGAGAATCAGCAGGGTGTAAGTAAGAAAACTCTTGGGTTGAGATAAAGATAGTTTAATAAGGAAAGCAAAAGCTGCGTGTACAAGCAAAGCAAAAGAAGGAATTCCTTTACTACTTCCCATTGTCAGGTAGATGTTCAGCCATCTCCAGGAAAGCAGGGCTGCATCACGCTTAACAGTGACTTGGGAAAACAAACACCATCACTCCAAACATCCCGTCCCCTTTCTTCTTCTTCTTTGCCCACCTTTATATACTGAATATGATGTAATATGGTATGGAATATCCCTTTGGTCAGTTGGGATCAGCTGTCCCGGCTGCGTCCCATCCCAGCTTCTTGTGCCGGCCCAGCCGACTCGTTGGTGGGGTGGTGTGAGGAGCAGAAAAGGCCTTGATGCTGTGTAAGCGCTGCTCAGCAGGAACTAAACCATCCCTGTGTTATCAACACCATTTTCAGCACAAAACCAAAACAGACCATACTAGCTACAATGAAGAAAATTAACGCTATGCCAGCCAAAACCAGCACAGCCATCATGAACATGTGTTACAGCATGATGTCAAAGATTTCCCAGAGATCCAATCTTAAAGGAGTTCTGAAAATGAAGGATTGAATTTTTTCAGAATTACCCAGTATGCAATGTTTAGAAGCTCACTACTATGATGTAGTTAAAGAACCAATAGAGGAAAATATTTTCCAGGAGCAAGATTGCCTGTTAAAATGCAAGTTTCTACCAAATAGAAGAGGAAAGCATCAAGAGCCGCAGTGAAATTCCAGAAGTTCAGTGGGTCCTGTGAAACAAAATGTTCTTGCTTCAAGCCTAGGGGAAGAAAAGATCTATCATCTTGATAACCATGCCTATGCCTTGTGGCATTTCAAGGAAATGATACAGCTTGAAGAGAAACTACTTCAACACTTATCCATCATTTTGTTAAAAGCCAAAATTTCCATATCCTTTTTTTTCACCTTTCTCCCTCCCATTTTCTTCCTCTTCTATGTTTCCTCTGCATTTTGTTTCTTCACATTCAGTTATTTCTCATTGTTTCTCTTTCTTTTGTTCCTTCTATTTGCATCTCTTTAGAATAGGTTGTACAAAGCACTTATATTACCCAATTAATGAACTCCACATACATTACATTGTCTGATACAGACTGGAATGAGAATACTGCACAAGTACTATAAAGCTTTAACACAAACTCTGTAATGGTTTTGCCTTTTTTTTTCAGGGAAGGGGGGATTTAACTACACTTTATGTATATATGCATGTTTGCACATGCTTACATATATTTGTTTATACAAAAAATATTTTATTATATGGTTTTTCAGGCTGTTAATTCCTCGGATTGTGAGGAAAATCTAGCAATCCATCAATTAGCAATTGAATTAATCAGATTTAAACTTATGTAAAAGAAAAATAAACTTACGGCTTTCTAAATCAAAGTTCAAGCCATAAGTTAATTTGGGGGTATTTAGACGCTCCAGTTTTATCCTGTTCTTGTTATGAGTTTTTCTCTTTTGTTCTTTGGAGAAAAAGACTTGCTCGTCAACAAAATAAAACAAGCTAAATACTGTTTAAACTCCCAGGAGATGAGATTTTTTTTCAAGTCTCTTAATTATCCAGACATTCTTGCAGCCATGAATGTGGTTCTTAAGCCAAACAAAAGTCTAGAATCAAAATAGCATGAGAACTGTACAGTCTCTTTAAGTATTGGTTGATGGCCTTTTCAAGCCTCATACTTTGTGAAGATTAGGAACCTACTGCCTGATTTACAGGCCAATTTTAATGTCTTGTTATGCAGGTAACAAGAGTTGTTATTTAACCATTCAGTTTCTCACATCACTAAAGGAAGCTAGAAGTTTCTTACAAAAAAACATCATCCTTCTCTCTGCCAGTCTCTGCCAGTCTGATTATCAAGTTATTCAATATACCTTAGTTTTAGCTTGCTTTTTAGTAATAAGGCTCAAAGAATTATTGAATGAAGAAGAATCACAAGGAGGAAGGGGGTGGTTTTCCTTCTTTGCAACAATTTTAATATCTGATCAACAGAAGACAGGCCTCAAAATTGCCTAATGTTATTACCTCCAGCGCTATTTGTTTTAGTTTGAGTCAAAACTCCAAAGCTTCAACGATTTCTTGAAATTTATTATGATGAATTTGTATATGTGTGTTGGCATGTGGAAAAAGAGGGTTACGGGCAAAGGGAAGATATTCAATAAAATGTGCTTTAAGTATTCTAAGACTTGCTTTTATATTCTCTAAAACATAGAGCTAAAATTCAACAGCAACAAAATAAGGTGTATTTACATTAATAGATTCACCCCTTCAAACCTTGTAGTCTAAATTGGGATGGGTCTCCGTAGGATTCTCCTTTTTTTTCTTCTCTTTACTGGGGGGCTGTCACAACTAGCTCAGACTTGGCAGCCAACTTTCAGATCAATATGTTTAATAATATCAGGCAAAAAGTTCTCATGGAAATCAGTAAGCGTCTTTCTACCGAATGGAATGTGGGTTTTGCTACATAAGAAAAAAGGAAAATTAAGTATTCCTCTTTCTTTAACATTGTCAGGAGCTTAGATGAGAGGATTTGTCCCCTGAGAAACTCTGCTTGAATCTGTAAGTACTCCACTGTGATCTGAGAGTATCTCACCACTTTGTACAACATGACACGAGCCTCTGATGGCATAAAATACCGAAAAACACCCCTCACCTTCCATGGAGAAACACAACACATTTAAAATAAATTAAGTGTGGGTTGAGCACTCTGCCAAGAGACAACATCCCTAATTGGCAGCTGCTGTTACAGCAGAGAAGGGTGATTAGAGATGAGAGAGTAGTAATTCTCCACAGAAAGGAACTGTCTGATATTATTAAAAATTACCTGCTTGTCACAGATGTTCACTCTGCTTATTTTTAGCACGAGTTTGAGTTTGAAAGGCTGGAATCAAAATTTATCATTACTCAACACACAAGGAATGTTTTTGGCAGACATTTGTACACTATCAGCAGAAAATGAACTAAAATGCTTGACAAGTGGTAAAAATTCAGAGTAATACATGAAGGTGTTTGTAAGAGCAGCTTTTCTCCAAGTGTTTTCTGGCAGAGATGGCATTAGCATGCTATAACACTGGAGGAAAAAGGGGGAAAAACCTCAGGCAAGAATAAGAAGAAAAGGGATGAGGCATAAAAATGGAGACAGATACAGCAAAACAGAAGAAAAAACTATCTCTGATAGTAAAAATAAAACAGTCAGAAGAAGTTTGTGAAAAGCATTTAGAACATATTCCTGAGTTGTATTTCAGGGAAGGTCAATATTAATTTTTAAGTAAGGTAACGTTCATCACTAATGACCTCCCTTCCTCCCATTCCCATACTTATTCTTTTTACAAGTTGATAATTTTTTAGCTGGGCTTGGAAGGCAACATCCCAACAATGTCACTATTTAAAAAATAATGCAAATATAAATAAAATGAATTCCCTGATGGCCGTTGACCATAAACCTAAGACTTGTGTGACTCTGGGTACCTCTTGCTTACAGCGAAGGCACCGCACAGTGTGCAAGTGTTCTCTTTCACCGCGTGATGTCAGAACCTAAAAAGAAAAATAGTGGGCCTTAGAAAGTCTAAGAATAAACAAAAGGCAATGAAATGGAAACTAAAGGATATCAAAGGATAACAATGGCATTTTGAAGTCTGTGACACAGCTTTGCTGCAAAAATAGGAGTAAAGAAGGAATACTCTAAAATATTTTCATATGGAATTTAGTTTGCATGTGAACACTAGCATCTGACGAGCTGCCAAAGCGCTAGACTATAGATACTTCTCTGTTCCTCTTCAGTGCCTATTTAAAAGATTCAAAGATTTTGAATGGAGGCCTCTCTCAGTGCTTCAGAGTCCCGATGCCGACTACTGCTGGAGCACCTTTTTCCTCTTCCCGTGCTGGCTGCAGCTGCTACTCCATCTGCACTCCTCTCAACTGGCAGAGATGAGGAGATTACTAAAAGTAAGGCTAAAGAGTTTCTCCAAGTGGCTTAGCTTTTTCTGTACCCCATGAAAAACACAAATGGCTACGAGTGGACCAGTTGCAGGCGAGTATCTGGATAGTCAGTAAACCCCTCATAAAGAACAGAATAAACCCGAGGTTTGGACTTAGTATCAGATAATTTTTTTTTAAGTGTCACGACCTACTTAGTCCCATTTAAGAAATATTTAGCTTTTTCAAAGTTATTTTGACACAGTAGGTGTAAAAACAGTCAGAACCCCCACAGACTTCGAAATCATAACTCAGCAAGATGCCTGGAGGAGAGTCTTAAGCATTAAAGATGTTTACGCACGTAGAGCCATATGCGTATTCTAATTACACTGGACTTACTTTGAGTTACTTTTGATTTATGTCAATGCCAATAAGAACAGAAACTGGATCTTCAAGGCCATTATCCTTCTCCTTTTGAAGGTGATAGCAAAATTTGTATTGATTCCAAAAGACATGGTCTTTTTTTCTTTTTTTCTTTTGTTTTTTTAATGTAGCAAGATAGCCAGAAGTGGTAAGTACAAGTTGCTGACATTAACAAACCAATCATGAAATACAATTTTTCTAAACCGAAAAAAACATCACTGATTATAGCTTTGGAAAACCCCACAAGATAAATTTTACTCAATTCAATATTGTTGCAAAGAGTCAATTACAGCTAAGAACACAGTTGTTTCTTTGCACCCGTTAAAACAGTACTAGCAGAGTATAATATTGCAACCATAATAATAATAGGTCTGTATATTTGACATGGGTAAAAAAAATAACATAAAATAAGATGAGAGCTCATGATTCAAGGGGTTTTTTTAAGTATTTTCAATATTTTTCAGGTATGTATCACAGCAGTAAATAAACCCACTGCTGTAAAATGGTGAAGTATAAGGTTCTTTTCCTTTCATCCAACTTCACAATCAAGAATACACAACATAATTAGAACCCCAAGGGATGGCATAACAATATTTCATGAGGGATAGATATGAAGAACACCAAGTTTATAAGAACAAGTAAGGGATAAATCAGAATATTATTAGTCTCTTTTTTGCATGCTCAGACATTTGGTTTGGACACCCAAGTGAGAATTTATGAAAAAAATGTGCATATTTGGAGAGAGAGCTTTCGCATATTCCTTTTTAGTTTATTTGAGCATTTAAACTATATGCACTTTGCTCTCCATTCAAAAGAATTAATTTGTATCCTTACGTCATTGTTGGTACTCGACGAAAAAAATACGCTTCACCTATGTAGCCATCAGTAAGGGAACACATTCAAAAGTCTTTATTATAAAATACTGTGGTGATGAAAACATAGCAACTTATGGCCGTGGAAAGATCACTAGAAACGACTTGTCTGACTTTATTGGTACTTCCGTGGTCTGTAGCCAGCCAGAGAGCAGCCATGACACGTTATAGAAACCTGAAAGTTACTTTGTGCTGTAACTTTCCTCCAGACAATTCCTTTTCTTCCACTTGAGCTCAGGGCAAAAAAAAGAGGAACAGAAAAGCGGTGTGATCGGGTAAATCTTTTTCAATGGATAACAGCTTTTCCCTAGCGAAAGCCGGTTCTAACATTGACGTTCCAGGAGTTTCAACCAAAGCGAAAGGTGAAACAATAGTTGTTAAAGACTCTATTGCAGCTAAATTTCCTCCACTAACTGAGGTTTATCTTGCCTGGTATAATACCAAAGTGTGTAATGCCGATGTTTATAGTTTGTGAGACTGATCAGAAGCTATAAATGGAAATGGCTTCTTCTGGTTTTCAAGGATGAGTCTGACTGTTAGATATTATACCCTATATAGTGAATGTAGCTATATAAATATATTAAAAGATCTATATTAAAAAAAGCACCATGTATATATTCTATACTATACATATTTTTTACTATATAGCTATATTGTACACTATGTATTGCATACTATAATTACATACTAATTCATACCTATATTAATTATTTACTATTAATTATACATTATATTTTTTTATATACTGTATCATAAAGCACATCTGTAGGGTTTCCTAAGTTCCTGAATTCATGTAGTAAAGCACAAGATTATTGAAAAAAGGTAAACAGTGGTCTTATTCAGGACACTATGAGAGACAGAACTGATTTATTAGAGCATTCAGGATACAAGATTTTAATTCCAGACTACGTGTTTCCTTTGGAAGCACACCTTTTTTTTTCCCTATCTTGAGCATGTAACACAAAGCAGTCGTCCAATTGTCCTTGGTATTTGCATTCATATATAAAACGATGAGTTATCAGAAAGCCCAAATACTCGTTTGAAGATGATTCTGATTTAAGTTAAAATGTTACTAGAAAATTTAATGCACTTTTTTTAAAGAAGTCTGAAAGTATTTTTACTAGATTACTAATAAATGCAGTATTGAATTATTTTGTTTAAACTCGTTTAATGTTGCAGAAAAGACAAGTGGTAAAATATACGAAGCATTTACAGGACATTGGAGTCTGAGTTCTGGTTTTAAAGTGATTTAAAAATGTACAAGCCTGAATCCTGTTTACTTTCAACAAGATTTAGACTTCACGGTTACTCTTAAAAATTTTATCAAATTTTTAAGAACTGAATAAGAAACACACAAGTAAAAAAAACCAAAAACAACCTACTATGCCAGTCAAAGTATACTTCTTGGGTTTATTCCTGTTTTCCCACAGTTAAAAAATAATTCCAGAATGACTGACTATGGAAATAAATATAATTATCTCATTAAATTTGCCTTATTATATGAACAGGAAAGAAAAGACATAGGAAAAAGGCAAGATAAAAAGCTACTATGGAAAAAATAATATATGTTCCTTATGTTATGCATCTATTCTCTTTTCCTTGTATTTCAGTTGTCTTTTTTTTTAAAAAAAGAGTATATACTATTTTCATACAACTTATGCTGAAGTGATACCTTGTGATTTGAAGAGACATAGGTAATTGCACTTTTTTGAGCTGGGTAATTATATTAGGGTGCCAAAAGATTTTGCTGAAAGACTAAAAACAAGTGACCTGCAGATTGACCTGTTACTGCTGTATTGAACTTAATTATGTATATCATAGAGGCACGGGAGCAAACAGCTAGAACAATGCCAGAAGGAAGGAGAAACATCTTTCAAGTGGCTCATTTCTGTAATTCAAGGAAAGGTGCTATAATTTTTTGCTGAAATACTGTGTATGAGCAACCCTGGCAAAGGAAATCTTAATGACAGGAATATTCAGTGGTGACTTATGGCCTGTGCCCAAGTTCGAGGCTTGGTCCCTAAGAAGATACCAAACTAGGAGAATTACAGATGGGGCAATCATGAATACAGAGAAGAGAGAGTAATAAAGGAATCCCATAATCAGAAAGCTGCCTCTGGGCACTGCCAGGAAGAATATTTTTTATGTCATTTGTCACAAGCTCTCTAGTTGTTGAGGCTTAAAGTAAGAGGAAAGTTTATCTCATTGTGAATAGATGTACTGGCTTCCATTAATTCTACAAGTCATCTTAGGCCAAAATTAATCTCTGAGTTGTAAATTTATTCTTCAGAAGTCCAGAAGTTAATTCAAGGTCCAGTCGTAGGTTCTAAGTTCATCCCTCTGTCTGGCGAGAACAGTGCTTCAGCCACTTCAGAGCCTTCTGAGTTAACTTTGGAGTATGAAAAAGAGAATGAAGAGGGGTTGAGCACCGTACATAATATCATGAGGTGGGTAGGGAGAAGCATATTTTTGTAATATAAATATACCTGCCAGGAACAGGTCCCACAGAAGGACAGGAATCCCTTTGTATGAAACAAAAAGATCACAGAAATAATGGTTATACTAAAGGCAACATTGAATTTTCATTCCTTGACAAGGAAAAAAAAATCACAGTAAAGAAAACCCTAGCAATATTTGACTGGTGGAGTTTGATGTTCTTCACCCAGTTCCATTAGTTCCTGGTTTTCCATTCTGGAGAAGGGGACACAAAAAAGTTGTGCAGTGAAATACAGAAGTTTGGCTCAGCTCCACTGGTAAATTCATCTTCTATTGTACTAAGACTACACCTCCTTAATGAGAGCACGGATCTTAATAATACTACAGGATCCTCTGCCTGTCTTTTAGAATTACAAACCATTATTTTACGTGCATGTAATGTATCTAAAGTACCCCTTAACATGTTGAAACCAGAGACTTAGGCTTAAGGATGTCATTCTGCTTTATGAAGACTGGGTGCGATTTATTCAGATTATTTTAAATTAAAAAAAAATATATATATGTGAAGGATGTGTCAGACTGCAGCCATGTAAAGATGATCTAATTCTTTAGTTAATTTGATATCCTCACTATTTTAACCAGGCTACTGATTCAAAATTTGTCAGAGTATCACATTTTTTCAGAGCTCTCGCAAGTCTGATGAGCTTGCCTCCCTAATGAAAGAGCTCAGTGATCGGGCTTAAATTTGAAAGTAAGTTATTCCACGTACTGCTTCTCTTCTGGAGATATGGTCTTGTGCCACGGATGTGCAATTTTCATTAGCTTTAATAGAATTCGTTTCTGCCCACCCAGAGAACAATTTACTGCAATGTGTCACTTAATTTTAGAGAGGATATTTTAGGCTACGTGATGACGTGCTTATATAGGACTAACATGAAAATGGTTTCAAACTTCTTCCTTTAAGTGTGACATTTCAAACTTACATTTACACTACATAGATAAAGCACAGAATGGGGAGGGGGGGGGGAATTTCAGAAAAGCAAGACAGCTAACGCTGGCTACAGCAACTTAGATCTGAAAAAAATGTGTGTAAATTACTACGAAACCACAATTTAAAACAAAAGGTTGAAAAATCATTAGGTTAACTGAGAGCACCCAGTGGTAAGCGTTTATGTATGCTGACTGCTTGACTCACCTATAGGCGTCCTACAATATTCCATAGGTGTAATTTCACAAAGTGAATTTTTGCATCTGACTCTAAAAACCCTGTTGCAGATTACTCCTTCCTCAGGTCCACGAGGGTAAATCTGGCTACCTTCACCGGCATTCAGAGACACAACCAGTCCAAAGCTGAAAAGAGTTTTGCGTTCCATCATGATGCTCTTTTCCAAAACTCAGGCAAATTCCTTCTCTAACTAAAACATCGGGTGCCCGAAGGGAGCAGAAATCAAAGGCTAATCATTATTTCTGAAAAAAATACTAGGGTTATTCTGGCTCCTGGCATCATCCTGTTGGTCATCCTTGCCCCCAGCAGGTAGAATCCCCTGATTGAAGTAGAAAAGTGGTGTGGGTAGTGGTAGGCAGAACAGGGAATTAGATTTGGCTTCTGTTTTTTCAGTCCCCGACTGTATTTCTCTGCACTTGTGTCAAATTGTCATCGTAGGAGCCTGCGCTCCCTGTAAGTACCTGGCATCTAATGTACACGCTGGTAAGAAACCAGGCAATTTAAATTCATGCAAAGGTGGATACAGTGGTGAAAGAACTGAAAACTTGTTTTGGAAAACAAGCTCCACTGAAATAATTACATAAAACCTCTGGAAATCAGGGACTATTTGTCTGCTTTTCTATAGCAACCTCCAGCAGTTGAAGATTGCTGCAATATTGTTAGGCTGTAAAGGATGGGGGAGGGACAGAGCGGAACTTTCTTAACATGTTTAGAAAAAAAATCACTCTCTTCTTTTCAGTGAAGCCTTCCATTATACTAAGGTGATAGAGAGAGACATATTTCTATATAATGCTTCAGGATTTTACTTCATAAAGCCTAGGTGAAGCTGATGTGCCCTTTCCTACAATAAACAAAATAAAACACAGATTGCCTCTAAAACTACATAAACTTACAGTACTGCTGAATGGAATTCTATTTAGTCATTTACTATCGTGATTATTAACAGGCTTCAACTATGTGTTTTGCACTGAAATGAAAAATAAATATTACAAGTGCTACATTATTAATCCCCGTCCCTTTTAGGCTACAGGTAAAAAACAAGGCAAGAATATTTATGTGGGTGAAACAACTTCAAATACCGCTCGCATGCACAATAGCAGCTCATTACGTAGCGCAGCCTGCAGACTGAAAAACAGCAACTGTGCACAAAAATACCCTTTTTGAAAACCAAATGGATTAGAATATCTTCGCTTCCAAAAGGCAATAAAGGCCACATTCACCATTATTTTGCATAAGCTTTAGTTAGATCAGTTGATGTGCTCAATCTTCTTTAAACATGTGAAAACAAGTTATTTTCTGGTAGTGGTGCTTTAATATCTTTTCATACAAGTCTATTTATTTTTTCAAAATGTTAAGGAACTAACAAGACCAAACATTTAAGAAAATTTTGCCACTGTAAAATCCCAAGGTAGCTACGAAGCCAGACTTGTTTCATTTAAACTTAGAGATGAAGGATGAAAGACCTAAAAGATGAAGACCTAAAAAAGTTCAAATACCAGTTGATTTCAAATGAGGCTCAAATCAGGACAATACTCTGCCTCATATAACATTTAGCCATTATTTTGGCACTCTGCAGAGAGAAAATCGCAACTTCTGTGAACTCATTAAAGTTTCAACCACCATGACTCAGATTTCATTGATTTCACTGAAAGCGGCTGGCTAGGTGCAAAAAATGAATCCTTGTTCCCTAAATCTACACGTGTTTCTGCTGAAAGCTTTGAAACACCTAGCTCCTTACCTGTAGACCTGCATGGGAAAATTTCCTCCTGAGTAACATCTTTTCCCATTTGTGTACTGACGCATTTAGTAATTCTCTGTGCCTTCTTTCCCTGTTCTTAATTTTCCAATTCCCTGCAGAATAAGGAAACACCTCCTCGAGCTTCTTTCTCACTGATAATTCTGTACTCCAGCCCAATACAAGGTATTTTACTGGCTTCCGTCAAAGAAAAATGAAAGCTTTCTAACCACTTCCATTTAAATGCAGAGTTATTTTCATGCAGAGCTTTTCCTCAGTGAGAGGAACCACAGATGTAGTGGCTTGTAGCTGTCATTACCGTGTCATAGATAGATTACTGGATTATGCTTTTCAGAAGGCAAACGTAAACTTACCTTTACTTATTTTGAAAACCGTAAAGAAACTCTACCATTATATAAAATCACTTCAACGGGGGTTTATTTTCTTTTGCTTCTCCTAGCCACAATAACATCCTATTCCCCTGTTTCATGTTGCTGCTGTGAGACTCTCTTTCACATTTAATTACTTTCAAACTCTTCATTTATCTTTGGAATGGTATTCAGTGGCATGCTGGATTTACAATAAATCATTCTTATTCTCCCTATATATAGTTGGCTAATGGATATGTATATATTGGGCTTTTAGTCTTCTGTTCAGGACTCCTTTCTGGCCAGTATCACCAAAATCTTTAGTCAAAATATTGTGCAGCACAAGAAGCATAAAGCATGTTTAGTTTTCACATCCGTAGCAATGTATCACTGAGGAATGAAAGAAAATGGAAGGAGATTTACAATCTTGTGCTTTTATTGCATGACAGAAGTCCCCAGGACAGATGAGAGACTGGAAAATGTAGGCCTGTTTTCTATTTTTGATGGAAACATATACAGTGAGATTTCCCTGGGCTGCCAAGGGAATGATACACAGAATGTGAACTTCTCCACACTATACCAAAATAAATATTGTTTTTAAATAGTAAGTAGGAATCTACACCATTTCATATGTTTATGATGTATTTGTTCGTTATGAAGCAATGGCGTAGCAAAGCTTCAATAAACCTTAATCAGCTTTACTGTAACAATTTTTTGTAGATGTATTTAAAATTGCAAGAAATACCAATCAAACATGAAACAGACCGTGGAAAACTATTTTGTAGGAAGTGGAAGTAATTTGGAGCTGGGACAAAGTCAAAGAAATACTGTTCATCTTTTTAATAAATTACGGAGGGAGTAAGTATTCATGTATTTACACTTTTTTTCTTTCTTATATATGCAAAAATATGCTACCTTATCTATTCTAACACATCTTCTGGACTTCCACAAGCAGAAAGAAAGTTGGAAGCTTCTCAGAAAAGTAAATGTGATTCATATCTTTATCTCAAGCTGTTTCATTGTGCTATCTCAATTTAATTGGGTTTCTTGCTAACAATTTCAAAGACCTTTACTGAGAAAGTCTGCTCCATATAGCGTCCGGCAAGCATAACCAGAATCAATGTAATGACACAAATGTAGTAAGAAAACGTTAGATGCACACAATGCGTTCGATCTTCTCTTCTAGTGTCACCTGGTGTAACCACAACTGATAGAACAATCCAAATAGAGTGCCTTTAAATCTGTGGAGGCTCAGTTCAAATGACCGCTCAGAATTCTCACAGGTCGCAGCTCCGCTCACTCTACGAAGCACACCGTTTCAGAATACAGCTAATTGCACAAACAGCCTATTTGACTTACCTAATATTGTCGCAAAATTCAAGACAAAAAATCAGAAAAGCTCTAAGCTAATATAGCCTAGAAAGTTCAGATCTTTTTTTTGACATACAGCTACTCTCGAATCCAGCATCCCGACTAAAAATTTAGGCTTGAGACTATTATCTCAATCTAATCCCTGAGATAACTTAATTAGAAAAAAAAAAAAAATGGAAAGAAAAAACAGAATGAAAAAATTGCATATGTAAGAGCCTATCCCAATACACAAAAAACCAGAGGAACAAATTACAAGTTCTTAAGAAAACTAGACCAACTGCAAAGTTCACTGCTATTTAGATCCCAGGTGCTAATTAACTAATCAAAGGCTTTCAAGTGGATCAGGCCAATCAGAGAAGGATCTCAATAAGAGACTCCCAGATGCAGATATAATGCCAGGAGCAGAGTTAGAGCCCCTTTATCAATTAAGGAGAAGGTGATGGGGTAAGTGAGCTTATAGTTTGGTGAAGATTTCTTAGTGGTTGTGAGGACTGTTGTAGGTTTCTTTCTCTTGCGTTCATAAGTAACACTAAAACAAGAGGCTGGCTTGACCCAGTGTATGTAGAAACCAGTATAAGGAGTCTCCTTTTGACGTCAGAGCAAAGCTATGAAGGTAGAATTACAAAAGGAAGGCAAGGGCTACTGAGATTGTTGTTTCAATTACCGCATGCGTAACTACCTTCCTTCTGGGGAAGTGATACATATACATACGTGTGTACTTCAATTAAATTCAAAGTGTTCAAAAAGATTTTTAGCCCTCTAGGCATGATGGGGTGTCCTAAGAGACATGAGAGAAAATAAAACTTTTCTCTTACTAGAAAGCACTTCTGTATCTCGGAGGATGTTAGTTGAAAGCAGGAACCTCTAATTATTAAGAGCATAGCTCTGACAGAGGAAGCTATAGAATCAGGTACATAAACAGCTGATCTCGTAACCTCAGAGGATGTAAAAAAAAAAAAACAAAAAACTTAACTACAAAATGCATTAGCATAGAATCTTTTACATTCAAAAAGACCTTTAAGATCAAGTCTGTTCCAATGTTTGATAATCCTTTCAGTGAAGAAATTTTTCCTAATGTCCAATCTAAACCTTCCCTGGTGCAACTTGAGGCCATTTCCTCTTGTCCTATCGCCTGTTACTTGGGAGAAGAGACCAACCCCCATCTCTCTACCCCCTCCTTTCAGGGAGTTGTAGAGAGCGAGAAGGTCTCCCCTCAGCCTCCTTTTCCCCAGGCTGAACACCCCCAGCTCCCTCAGCCGCTCCTCATAAAGCGACTAACTTTGCTGTCCTTCTCTGGACACGCTCCAGCACCTCAATGTCCTTCTTGTACTGAAGGACCCAAAACTGAACACTGTATTTGAGGTGCTTCATATGTGTTTCACTACAGCTATATTGCTACTGGCTTTTTCTTGGTTTACAAAACTACGTCTTGACATGTCTCCCGTTACGTCTCTGCTGATTAGTGCACTGCTCTCACTTTACAGCTGTTACTCTTCGCATTTAAATTTATGACCCGCATGTAAGCAAGGAATCCACAAAGATCACACTTTCATTTATGTCCTGACTGTAGATCCAGAGTTCATTTCCTTTTACTAGACCTCTGATATTCATACGAGTTTCTGTGAAGCTCGCTGAAGCCCAAAGGCTTTGAGACAGCCCTCGAACATGACTGTGACTCCTTAACCGGGGATGGATGGTACTGGAGCGTGTTCTGGTTGATCGGAAACTTTTAATGTATGGATGGCTTAAGACAATAAAGGATTCTTCAGGTTTTATAATTCGTCTTGGTGTTTAAGTCCAAAACAAAAATCTGTAACCTACTGGTATGTTGTTGCTTTCGAAGCTTTTTCTTTTACAGAGTTTGAGCTTAGTTTCAGGAAATGTCTCACATTTTCCCAATCAGTGCTGCGTTGCTCAGGAGCATTGCTGGGTTGCACTGTAATGCTTCTGCAGGTGTATGTGATAAATGGCCAGTGAATTTTATATGGATAAGCTGTTAGATCCACCACAGCATGTATGGTTAGTGGGAACTGTAAGGACTGGAAGAGAAATAAACAGTTGTAAAAGATATAAAGGATCAGTTTACAAGGCACTAAGCACCATATAATGAGTTTCAATTTGAACAGGGCTCTGCCTTGTTAGAACTTATAAGTTGAGGATTTTCTGATATTCAAATTAAATTACAATAGCTGCAAGCAGTGTTCAGGGCTACTACAGCTACTCAGTTGCAAAGCCAGGGGATTTGATAATGTATACGGTCTTTCCCTGGAGGTCAAAAATGTAATTATGAAAAAGTTCTGAACTGAAAAATAGTCTTGTCATCTGTTTTCATGAGAGATAAAAGATCACCTTAAGGTGAAGAGGTTACAGATAAGAAGGAAAATTAAATTTAAAAAGCCCAACATGACCAACAGTAGAGCTGCCGAAGAACAGTAAGAACAAAATTAAATATTATAATTAGAAGGGGAAATCATTCTACCTTTACTAGACATATGCTATTAAAATATTTAACTCATCTCCTGATTAATTCACTGGATGATGTGAAGATTATTATAGAGGTGATAAATCAGTAGATTAATATATATTCAGCAGGGATATATGAGGTAGGACTGAATGAAACTCCCTAGTTCAACAGGAGACCAGTTAGCCCCTTTTCACTATATTTGGTCTAGCGCAATGTATCTTCTTTTACATGTGGCTCTAAATTATCATACTGTCTTAACTCCAAATGAGGGGAATATAGCGGTTGGAAACAGGCTTCTGGTGCAAGCAGCTTTAGCTATTATTCTAAATGTTTCTTCCCGATTTTTTTTGAAGAAATTTTTGGGCATACCTTGGTAAACTAATTCTTCTTAATTCTCTAATGAAAGGTGACGCTGTCCCTAACCGTTCCTCAGCACACCGCGTTCCCTTGTATCAACAGAAAAGTATATCCTTCGGACTCGTCACATACTTGTCGTATTCCACTCATTCCACTCAACTGTATTAAATGGCCTCAACCTTTGGAGTTGCAGTTTGCTGCAAAGTTTTCCACGACAAGGCTCTCTTAGAGGAGGCTGGGAAAACTATTCAATGTTCACATAATGTCTTTAGCATTCTTCATTGTTTATATTTGGAAGACTTGCAAATTGGAACCTTTAGGATGAATAAGGGTATTTGGAACAGCTGGGAGGCAAAAAAAAAAAAAAATCCAATAAAAAAACTAAAAAAAATTTAAAGGTGGAAAAGTTTTTGTTTTGTTTTGTTTTTAAATAATTCCCCAGATAACAAATAACCAGATAGTGAAGAAATGCGGACATGAAATAGGGAGCTCATATTTAAGCTGTGTCTGAACAGGAACATTTTTTCTTATCCTTAGGAATTTTCACTTACACTGATATATTTTCATGTAATAATGTTTTAAAGCAGAACAGAGAAAATTTTTTCTTTCGGTGCCTCTACTTGCCTCATTAAGTAACATAAGAATCTATATCATGTGGCCGGAATCAGGGACGTGGTCATGATGCTCCCTACGCTGAAATGAAAATGTGACTTTTAAGTTTGGTAAATGACAAAACTGTACTACCTAAGGAGAAGGGTAAGAAAAATGGTTTATCAAGTAGGCACAGACTCTTAGCTACACAACAAATTGCAAAGGTCCTGCCAACCTCTAATTGCTTTGGCAGGAAGTGGAGAAGATCCGGATCTGTAACTAAGCCATTTTACTCACTGTTTAACTACAATTTTAGTTAACTTAAGAAAAGAGCTTTAAATTAAGGTAGCGTAGTAATGCATTATGTCTAGCCACACCTTGAAGGATGCATGTAATTACAGTGAAGCAGAGAAGGACAAACATCTAGTGGATTTTCGTTGCTGCAGTAGTCAGTTTTG
Organism: Larus michahellis; assembly: GCF_964199755.1. NCBI lineage: Eukaryota > Metazoa > Chordata > Aves > Charadriiformes > Laridae > Larus > Larus michahellis. Next base: position 79,509,345 of record NC_133900.1, on the reverse strand, counting down.
ATTGAGTCTACACTGGTGAGGAATCTAAGACGAGGCAATGCACCATTTTTTAAATGCCCTTTGTGATCCATACTATGGATTGCAATTGCAGTACTGAGTGTTCAGGAGAGAAGTTAAGTACTCGAAGTTTGACTGTCTGGAAATGGGGCAGAGAAGCAATCCCTGATAAACCTGACCAAATCAAAACCATAGATTTCAGGGGATGGTCAGTCCACCAACCTGCGTGCTTGGCATATACTCAACAAAAAGATTTTTCCTGTACTTCAAGATAGTGCCATGATCCCTTCCTCACAGTCATCACTCCAGACTATTTGCTACTCAAAAGGTAGGATAATGAGAAGGTAAAAAACATGCAGAAGGAAGAAGGTGCAGGAACAAGTTCGATAAAGGGAAGATGAGAATAAGAAGATATTGGAAGTCAATGTGCAGGAATGGAGGAAGGGAAGAGTGATAAAAAGTCAGATTAAAAGACACTATTGGCTTTCAGCATGGCTGCCCAAAAACCAGTATGATAAGCCTTTGTTAATGTTCCTTCAGGGGTTATCAAATGATTTCTTTCGGCTGGAATGGGGAGAGGAGGAGAAGGAATGGGCCTGAGACTAATGACAGAGGATATAAGTGTTTTCTATGCTAAACTACTTAATGAACTGGCATTAAAATCACAGTTCCACTAGTATTGTCTTAAATACTACTACTCAAACAATAGTGGTACCATGCAACAAGTGCTGAGTCTATTTTGGGGATATACAAGACAATGAAAATGTATCCCTGTATTTACCAGGGATAATTCATAGCAGACTAGCATCCTGATCCTTTCTTTTTCTGGGAAAAATCTAATTTGTTACATTCTATTTGTCTAAAACTGTATTATATCTGGATCTCAAGCATTGCATTCTGGGAAGTTTGGAAATTAGACAGGAGATAATGAGGTTCAGCTGAGACTTTGAAGAGAGGAGACAGAAGTCAGCTGGTTATATTGAAAGCTGAGTAATGTGTAAAGAGAAATTAGCAGACCATTTCCTTAATGATCTGGTGTAGGACGATTGCTATTGAACAGATTCATTAGCAAAGTTGGTAAAAGTAGGAAAAGTATGTTAACTAATTTTACCATTGACACAAAGTTGGAAGACATCATTAGTACTGAAGAGTTACAATATTTTACAGGAAGATGAGGATGACTAAGGAATAAAGAAACAGGAATAGGATTGAAATAATCATATCAAAGTCAATGTATGAGCTGACAGTAATAGACGAGCCACTCTTTATTAGCAGCTCCAGCCTGGTATTGGCTTTGAGTTCGATGAGTAGGACAGAAGGAGGAATTTTCTGTCTATTGACCACTGAGTAATTATGAGGCAGCAATGCAACAAGACTCTGAAGATTGCAGGTCCCTCTCAAAACGCTTCATGTGAGCTCTTTTCGGTTGAAATGGGGCAGTATCAACAGTCTCATAGATGGCTCTAGACTTCCTGGTATACTGTTCGTTGTTCTGTAGAGGAAGGAGAGGGGAAAAAAGTTATATTCTTAGTCTCCCTTACAAAAGGAGTCAAAGACTTGGCTTTTTAAGCCAAGCAAACAAAAAAACTGAAAGGACAGAAAAGAAAAGTTGTGCACTGTAAATCACAATCATTCACTGAATTCCAAGGACAGAATATTCTGATATTTTGGGTTGGTGACATTGTCTGTAGCAAGAACATAAAATGGCATGACATTATGCCATGCATAATTCTGCGTTTGATCAAGTATATATGCCACTTCTCTTTGGTTGGACCTCCACAGATGTTTTTAATTCATTGGGGAAAAGAGAAGGATAGAAGGACTACTTTAACTAAATTCTGGCCCAAGAATACGTAAGTATAAACTGACTATAAATAAAGTTACTCTTGAAAATTAGAAGGAGGATTTTAATCACCAAAGGGCTGATTCTGTAACAGCGTTCAAATGGCTGCACTGAAGCAGAAAAGCTCTTTCTCTGAAAGGTAGAACTTTAAAAGGATTATACAGTGTATTTGTTTGTCATATCAGGGACTAAACTTGATAAACTTCCTAGTTGTTTACTGTCATCAATTACACACAACTGGAGTTACTTCAATAACTTGTTTTCCTAAACACAGTCAGTGAACTGAGATCTTAAGGATTCAAAGGATGCGCATAATCACATAGTCTGGTGCCTTGTGGAACGTGGTACCGCAAAAGCCATGTCACACTGATCACTTGCTGTTTCCAGGGCTGATTTGACGCTCTTCTCCTTTTCGATGAAACGGGACAGTGGAGTTGTAGGCATCTGGCATGCATACTCGATCAAAATCCCGAATACTGATGAGGTCAGAATTGTACATCATTATCTGCAATTTACCCAATATCTGAGACACTGATGTTTTCCTTTTTCATTTCCATGCCAACATCTGTAAAAGGAATAGAAAATGGCACAAAGTTAAGCTGTTGAAAGAGAGCTTTAATACTTAGAGAAGACGGTCTGGTGATAACTTCTGATTAGAGTTTTGCTAAAAATTAAAAGGGGTCATCAGTATTGCATTTTTCAATTCTTTGAGATGTCACTGTACTAGCTATATTTCTTTTGATGATATCATTAAAACCAATTCTGCAAATGAAAGGAGTTAGGCTGGAAGAAGGCCTTTTCTGCTCTTATCTTCTACCGTACAGGTACAAGGACTTTTGTACTCTTGACAGACTACCCTTAACAGTTTTTCTAATATGTAATCCTAGATTTACTCTGTCTAGTACCTGAGAAATAAAGAAAATATAATAGCAATTATTCTTGCACAATACCTTGATACTTTTTTAACAGAAATGAAAAAAAAATACTTTTATTGTTGGGTTTTTTTTTCTTTCTACATAATCATAAAATTAGATGTAGTCTGAATTATGGCATCCTTACGAGAGTATTTCCAAAGCAGAAACGTAAACACAAGAAGTTTTAACACTGCAAAATTTTTGTAGAGGTCGGCAGGATTTGTCTTCTTTCTTCTGCAGGAATGAGACTAAGCCCCAGAAATGGTGCATACGCATCTCCATGTCGTGGAGCAGTTCCAAAATCCAGAATGACTTGGTCAGAGGTCATTTGTTGGTTCAGTTTTCCACAGTGCCCTTCTCTATTCACATCATCTCAGTTTTTCACCAGGCTCTAGAATAACAAGAGAGGAATTTTTAATTCCACAACATAGAACATGAAGCCTTTTAGATAATTAATATTTTCACATGTATTACTTAGAGAGACTCTTATAAATCTCGCTCCCTGTTGTGGAAGGATAATTTTAGTCCGGAGTCCCCATCTCCTCCTAAACCCTACTGTTATAGTTTGATTCTTCTTTTCAGGGGTTTTCTGAAGGTAAAAGTCACATTAAGAGTGTATGTTGCAAAAAATGTAGGAATCCTATCAGTACTAGCACTTTCAAAGCTAGGGAAGTCTTGCATCACCTTTCTCTGCAAATTCTGAAGATCAAAAAAGCACGTGGAAGGTTGCGGAAAGCAAATGGCAAGTGAGCAGGTGAAAGCAGGATGGACTTTGCTTCCTCTCTGTGACTCCTGGAAAAGCGTCTACTTAATTTTCTGCTTCTTCATGCAGAAACCCTAATATACCCCATAGGAACATATAAGTTCTACGAACCAGGAGGCGGCGGTTTTTAAAGATGATCTTCGTGCATGTTTACATATACAGGCTTTTCATCAACAACACTGAATGCTAGCAGTTTTTGCAATTTAAAGTAAACAAACTGGGGAAAGCAAACTAATAATCATGTAACGCAATTGCCTGTTAACTAACCCACAATTGTGTGCAACTGTGCAGATTTTTGAATATAACTGAGCATATAATGATCCTCTTAAAAAAACCAAAACACTCCTCTGCTAGGGGATAGAGCAGATGCCAGATTTAGCACTGAAGCAAATCGGGAAAAAAAAAAAATCCATTGATTACAGCAACCGATCCTGACATCGTTTTATATAGAGTTCTCCATGGCTTTGTAATAGTCCTTATCCACATTTGCTGCATTGCCAAACTTGGCACTGAGCCCCGTATCTGCAGATCCCACAACATTAAATATTTAGGTTAAAGCAAGTAAAGAAAAAAAAAAAAAAAGCTAGTCAAACAAATCTTGCATTCACTTGGCTGAATACACTGACCGTTTGTCAGTATAGTAAACACATTGCATTTAGCGGCACCGTGGAATTATAGTAGCATTTTACCAATGCCTTTAACTGGTATTTGGTAAGTGGCAGAAGGACACCTGAACAAACACTTTTGCCAGCCGTAGTATTATGTGATAGAAAAGGCAAAATAAGATAGCTATTCACTTACTGATAAGGGATTTTTAAAAAGAGATGAGATGATAACCGCGGGCGTGATTCGGTAAGAAAAGGTAGCGAAGCGTTCTGTGTTTGGGGAAAATCTGTAAAAGCACTGAGGAAAACTGTACTTGGGGACAGCTAAAGGTGTAAGCTTCAGAAGAAACCACAGTGGTGCACAGGGGCTGTGTGATCTCTTCTAGCCTGTGCCTTTGACAGTGGGTGTCATAAGGAAGAACCCTTGTGATCCCATAAATACCATTTCCCAGAAGAATCCTGACAAAAATAGGAGGCTGCCTAGTTGAACAGGCAGATAATGTAGCCATAAAATGTGTTAATAAGTAATCAGCAATTTGTCAGCATTCTCCTAGGGTGCCAAGATCTCTAAGGGTAAATTATTATGGGATTACAGATCCAGAACATTTGAGAAGGGACTTGAAAAATTTCTTGGGGCAATTCTTCAAGAAAACGTGAAACCCGTAATGAGTTAACATGGAAGTGGAAATAATATGTGACACTGTCTTATTGTACCATGTTTTCAGCCTTATAGGTATTGTGCAGACCTAAATGACTTTTCAGTTGTGTAATAAAATAAAGGTGTCTTATTGAATCGTTTGGTGAAGAGGTGCTCAGATTTGCAATGGTGTCAAGTTCTTATCAAGGAATTAGACACAAATAACTTGAATTGCAATATTGCAATATCACAGATTGTCAGATTATTTATGCTGGGCTCATTAATGAGAGTCTTCGTTCCTCCTTCTTAAAATTTGTGAATTAAAAGATCCATTTTCTTTCCATCTAAAATCCCCCCACAACATAAAAATAGTAGTAAAAACAAATCTCAGGTGACGATTAAGCTGGTTCTATTTTCTGATACATGCAGTATTTCTTGTGCTTCAGAAAGGAGTGCTGCAGTGTAAAATGTGCTTTTTGACCCTTAAAATACCCAGGGGACTGATTACTTTTAAAAAGTAACAGGAATGTACTGAGCAGCAGATGAAAAGTCTATGTGTGGAGAGTGGGAAAGAAACCTAATGTATATGGAAGTACAGAAGAAATGCCGATTCACCACTTTTGGGAATCACGATGAAGTACCCTGCACAGAGCCCTTGCGATGAGCCAGGATCAAGCTGGCTGTAGGAGCAAAGCAGAATATCTGCGTACGTGTGGTGCTGCGTTTAAGTAAATTAACCTCACTGAAAGCATGCTCATTAGTTCAATTTTACAGAGTCTAACTAACCTGACAACGGTGTTCCCCCTTCCAGCTGGTACGCCTGCGCAGCCCCGCACGCGGCGGTGGGAAGACAGCAGACCCATGGATGGTGGGCTGAATGCACAAAGCACTTGGGTAGCCAGTGTTATGGTTTGTATCGGTGGCACTCCTTTGATTTCGTTAAACGCAGGTAAATTGCAGAAAGATGCAGGGGAAATGACATCATAGTTATCTAGAAAGAGATTATTTCCATTGGCAGCAAAATGGTGGAGTTGGGGGCAAGGCCATAAAATGAGACTAAAAAATACAGCGTAATTTGAAAAAGATTTCGGGGCGGGGGAGGGGGGGGAAGAAAGTTAGATAACGTGAAAATGTTCACAAATTAATTTTGATTTCATTGAACTGCTTTTCCTCCCCTCAAAATCACAACATGTAAAAGAAGCAATTTCAAGATGAATATTCCAGAAGCGTATTTAAAATCACTCTTATGAAATTTCCCTTAATACAGAAAAAGTTCAAAATTCATCAATTTAACAATTAGATTAATTGAAAATATAGCAAAAAAATCACTTTCAGTTTCACCTAAGTATGGTTTCTGGTAACATCAGCAAAAATACTATTTGTTTAGCCCTATTTCAGATTGATTTCTGTGCGTTAAAGGCAAATTGTTTAATCTTTTTCATTTGCAACTGCACATTCAAAATGTTACTTCTGAATTCCACAAGGTTATTCAGAATGTGGACATCAGTGAATGCTTGGCAATGGCAGCAAGGTATGAGAAACTGTGAATCAGCTGGGAGTAACCCTATCGAAAAGTGGCATTCTGTGTGATAATGTAAAGAAGACAATTAAGCTTTCAGCATTCATAAATGTAATCTCGCTGATCTTTTATGTCCCGTTTAGATTGCCAATTATTTGTGAGGCATTTTCATTCCTCTAAATATTGCAAATCATGATAAAACGCTTCTTATGGGAAACACAGTAATCCTTTGAAAGAAGATATTAGGCAGCCCAACCAGCAAGACGACATGTACCAAACTGCTACTGGATCATGTATGGGCAATAATGCAAAGTGAACTCATGGGATGAGACCCCAGGTAATTCTGGGAGCGCTGTGATTTAGCATTTGACAAGCACGTTTGCTGTTGGTATTTGCTGACTTTGGCAACGTTTTTACGACATGTCATGCCAATAAAGCTACAACGCTAATGAACTCGTCTCAACATGAAAACACGTATCACTTTGTACACTATTAGGCTGATTTATGATGACCTTTTTTTTTTATTTGCCTTCTATGGGGTGAAGAAAGAAAACCACCTTCAGACACTAGCCCTAGCTGACTGTCCAGAGCAACTCACGAGCGTTTGCTCGACAAATCTACAACCATCGGTCAAGTGATAACCTGTCAGCTGGGAGAATAATGTTCTTTTTCTATGAAATACTCATTTCCTCTTTGCTATTCTTTTCTTCTATCCTCCTCCTTCTTATTGCAGTTATCTTAAGGGTGGATCACCACTCCAAACTGTTACCCTGCTTTATCTGTTTTCTAGACAGGGAATCCAGATTTCATAGGCCCAGTACTGCTTTTACGGGTCTAGAGATTGCCTTATCAAGCGTCATGAGTAGGAAGTCAGTAAATAGAGGAGGTCAATAAATATACCTATGACCTTCATTGACACTTTTTTGCTGCTTACTAAAATTTGATACTGAAACCACAGATATTGTTCAGGCTCACAAAATGTGTACTCACCTCTGAGCTTCCATTATATACTTGCTAATAGTCTTTAAAAATACTATATAGCCTTAATTAAATCCTGATGTTTTTAAAGTCCCCAGTGGCACAATCTAACCTTTCTATTGCCTCTTTTGCTTAATTTAGGGGTAGTTTCTGTTCTTAAATTGGTTTCAGAATGATGAAATAACGCAAAAAGACCTATACTTGGAAAGAAAAAAAATATCTTCCCAATAAACTGCAGTTTTACGCTCATTTATTCTAACCTTAAATGTTCCCGTTATGAGAAAAATGACACAAGAGGACACGTGAATGCGTAAAAACATGGATTATATCATAGTATGTGAGTCTCCTTTTTACTTTAATTTTGCTATGTCTGAAAAAGCTCCATTTATTGAATGTAAGCCTGTTCTTGGTATATTCAATGTTAGTTTACTCATTTCATGTTTGTATATAGTCACTGCCTCTTGTGGAAAACTGTGTGTAAGTGTGTAGGAAAAAAATTGCATTACTTTAAAGTAAACCAAGAAACCTACTTTTGCCAAAGGGTCCGTAGGTGTGAGTCATGTGAGCAGCTCTAAAGGTCTCTTGCCTGCAAGGGTAAGAATCTCTGAAGCGTCCTGATCGGAGTGGTGCTTATGTAAGTTCAATGATACACACAGATTTTACCTTTGAATCAATGAGACTTACAGGCCATGAAACACAATGATACTAATAATCATGAATGATAAAAATTCTGACTGTATCGAGGGAGAAGAGGGTGATATCCAGCCATTTTGAAGAGCTTAATTCAGTGTCCATGTATCTATTTCTTAAGAGGTAGCACGATTCAGCTGCAGTGGTCAGTCAGCTCATAGTAACATCAAGGAGCACTGAAGCAATCAAGTCCTAGCAATCACAGTGAATCATGAAGCTGACAGTTACTCCGGAATGGTTTGCATATCTGTTTTAGCCATCCCCCTTCAAAAATAAAGAAAAAAAAAAAAACCAAACCAAAAACCAACACAAAGCCCATGTCTCAGTAACATGATATGACTCAAATAGGAAAAAAAATCCGCCTCAAAGTAATAATATGCCATAGGAAAAGAGCTCCATTATCATTCCCTTGCTACTGATCTCTTCATCCAGTAAAACCAGGAAAAGAATAAAGGTTTCTTTATAACCCAACAGAAAACAAATGCTATTACAGTTACGAACTCTATCTAATCATATTATCGTTGGTTGATGTCTGGCTTTCAATAAGTTGTGCTTGAGTGTCCACACCGATGCTTTTTGCATAGAACAGAATTAGAATACGCTGGCACGAGGAACTGACAATATTAGAGACTCGCGAGAACACTGGTTGAAGAATAATAAACAAAATTCCAGAAAGGGTTCCAAAGGACACAGATATATACAGCTGTAACATTAAACCTAGCTATCTCTTTCACTGCTACCACATGCCACAGGTGTGGAATAGGTAAAATTATGTAGTGAGGGAGCGTTGACAGGTCTGTATCCATACATCATTCCTATTGAATTGCATATGTGCACCTTTTATTTATTTAGGTATTTTTGTTATTACTTTTGGATGTGTTTCAGCAAGTTAGAATTTCTAATTGACTTAATGGAAACATTCTGAAAAAAAAATAATCTTTTCTGAGAACATTTTGCTTATGCCTTTGACATTTGCCTGTTTTTCTTCTTATTAGGAGTATTTGCATGAAAAACAGAGAGCACAGAAGTTCATTCGGTTCCAAGATCTATTTCCCACCTGAAGTCAGAATCAATTCCATATTAACTAATTGAACTTCAATGGATTTTACGTAGATTTTATAATTACAGAAATACGCTGCTTAATGCGGGAGAGAAGAAGGTGAAACTGGCCTCAAGCCAGTTCAGCAATCTCCTGCTCGCAGGCTAAATCCCGGTACGAGTTAAAATAGCCTCAGGCTTTCTGTAACGTGCACCAGATGGTAGGAGCCCTTAGAGGCAATTACATTGGCAGGGATGACTGGAGCATGGTGTGCTCCAAGCAGAGTCCTTCCTGCCCCAGTACGTTTCCAATAAGCATTTCCTTCGCCAGTTTGCTGCAATGACAGCTTTACGTTGCTCAGAGATTTCTCCCATGTGGGATAAATCCCCAGTTAGTCAGAACAGGTTTAATTCTGCTTACAACTGCTAAAGCGATACACGGCCAACTTGGCTTAGACTAGGAATTGGCCCCCACAGCCATAGCTAATGAATAAGCAATAGTCCAGTGCTGTATGACATCAGTTTTGTGTGTGGTGGTTTGTTTTGTTTTTTTTTTTTAAAATTATTCTATTTTTTTCTCCATTCTTGTAACAGTTCATACCTACAGATAATCTGTATGGAAAAATGATTTCTGGTACCTACCCTGAATTGCTTTTCCTTTAATTGCCATTCACACCCACTTGTCCAATTAGCACAGTTCCACTGGAAAAAAAACGCGTCCCCCTCCTGAAACTTCAGGTTAACATTCAGGACAGCGTTTCGACAGCCTGCATTCTCAGGCCTTATGGATCTAAGCTCTCAGCCTGTCCTCATAGCTCATAACCTTTAATCCTGACATCAATCTCAGCGCTCAGTTCAATTACTACAGTGCTGTGTTCTGAAAGCTGGCAGAGGCTCAAGGGAAGTTTGTGAAAACTTGCAAGTTTCTCATTCATTTTCATTAGAAAACTGGAAAGACACAAATTTCCTTCAGATGTTCTCCAGAATTCCTCCTGCTCATCAGTGAGGTATTGAATAGCATGTTTAGTGTGGTTGAAAAATTGCAGAAAACAGCTCTGGTTGTGTTACTGATTTCTGCAGGTCGGCACAAGCCCTGCACACATTTTTAAATTCCTTTCAGGAGTGCCTGGTGATGTTTTGTTTTTTTTTTTTACTTTAATCTAGTGTCTGATGTGAATGTATGGCTCCAACACTAAAAGTGTTTAAAAGTTGCTCACCAGAGTCTTCATTTTCATAGAATCACAGAATGGTTTGGGTTGGAAGGGACCTTAAAAATCAACTAGTTCCAACCCCCTGCCCTGGGCAGGGACACCTCCCACTTGACCAGGCTGCTCAAAGCCCCATCCAGCTTGGTCATTTTGTGTATTGCAGGTTCACAGTCTGTTTCTAGCTCAGAAGATTATACCACAATAGTTATTTCTACATTTCTGCCTTTCAGAAAACAAAAAATGCAAGCTGAGGAGCTTTTATGGGGTATAGATTCTGGCATTTGAGAGCAATGTGTATTTTAAAATGGTGATTATATCTGAGATGAAAAAACTGAGAAAAGCTTGGCAGTATTTCTTTAAGATCCTGTTTTCCCTGAGAATTGCTCCACAGCCATTGATAAAATATACCTTCTCCCTAGCGTCCAAATATTCTGTCCTGAGCCTTAGGGCTTAGAAGAGCAAAACTAGAGCAGGGCAGGTTTAGATTAGACATTAGGAAGAAGTTCTTTACACTGAGGGTGGTGAGACACTGGCACAGGTTGCCCAGAGAGGTGGTGGAGGCCCCATCCCTGGAGACATTCAAGGCCAGGCTGGATGAGGCTCTGAACAACCTGATCTAGTTGAAGATGCCCCTGCTGACTGCAGGGGGTTGGACCAGATGGCCTTTAGAGGTCCCTTCCAACCCAACACATTCTATGATTCTAAAACGAGAAGGGCAATTCACAGATTGAACTGAAATGGATGAGGTCATAATCACACTTTTATTTTAGAAAGTAGCCCCCCGACTACCTGTAGCTTACCAGCAAGAGCAGGGAGACCCGATGATAAGCCGTATACACAGTTTGAGTGCTGGAGAAAGGGAGGTGCCAAAACAGAGCCTACGCATCATCGTCATAAGTGTCTTCAGAAAAACTAATTACTTGTCCAGCCTGAAGATATCAAATTGCTTTTTGTGACTGAGATGTCTCTCTAAGAAGCTGGCAGAGAGAGCATATTTTCTGGAAAGTGGGGCTTTTTCTCTACCTGAGCCCAGCAAGGTATCTAGGTTTGGTCTCCGAAGACTTTTTTCTTTGGTCCATTAAGTGGTAGAGCTTGGCGTTGGCCTGAAGCTTTATTTTCCTATAAATTTTCATAGCCTTTGTATTTTCATAGACCACTTTGTATTCCACTGTTTCCTGGCCTTTCTGATACATTCTGTACAGTGTGAAAAACAAGTCTTCGCCTTCATTAACGTCATGGGTCTCCACCTCATCATGAAACGCTGATTTCCTCATTGCTTTATATTTACTACATTACACACTCCGCAGTGATATACACTAGTGAAGCCAGGGTTGTCTCAGCTTCACTTGTGGATAACACCAGCAGAGTTCTGGTTTTCTGTCATCTGCAGGTCAAGCAAAGAATATTGAAAATGTATAATTTGCCAAATACACAAGTTGAATATTTTTCTTCCAAAATGTATGTTTTGAAAAAATAAAGCCAACAGTTATCGTAAACACAACACTTACTGCTCTGTTTTACTTGGTTTCATGATAAAATATAAAAAAAAAACCCCAAAGCAACGCAACACTGAAGACAGGTAAACAATTTGAACTTGGACTGTCTAACTGTAAAGAGAAATTAAACAAGCTAATATTGCTAGTGTAATGTTTTCTGATTGGTAACTAGTAGGTAAAGTAACCCATACTGTTTCTAGAAAAAAAATATCCATATGTTACAACTCTTTTCTTTCCTTCTCTTTCCTTCTTTCCTTCTTTCTTTCTTTTCCTTTCTGAAAGTTAAGATCTATGGGATCTTATGTATCATTCTCAGTTTATTAGTCTATAACTTTATGATATTTTATCAGCTTGGCAAACTGGAATGCAATAATGTTGTAAATTGTATTGACGGCCTCTTCATTCTTAAGTCTCATTTTTTATTGTACCTGTATCTCGTACAAATTGGCACACAAGATCCTATTAGATTAGACAGCTAGATTGATTGACATACAAAAAATATTAAATGTCACTGTATTTTGATGAAGGTCAATCAATACCAGTTTACTAGAAATTTCCTAGTAGGCACTTCTCAGATTTCAGACCTTTAAGCCCTTTTTTTGAAGAAAAATATTTTTTAAAGGATCAGATTTTAAAATATCTAGAAAACAGGGTGTTTGTTACAATTTTGACACCCACTGGAAGCCTGTAGAGTGATTAATTCATCCTATACAGTATTATATAAACCTCTTGGTCATTAACTACCATCAACATTTCTCAGGGACCAAATACATTCCTGTCATTCAATAATGACGATGACTTAATAATATTAATCGTATTATCATTAATATGATAATATTAAATCATAATACTATAAGGGAGAGATGATGTTGTGACATAACTGTTGGTCACTGGTAGTGAGCTGATGCCCACTGTGTGGGAACCACCATTCTACAACACATGCTACTTTATTATTCACCAACGCTAACAAAGTCATAGTCTGTGTTACTAAGATAAAACTAAGTTCATTACATATTTTAAATCAAAATATGTCGTTATCAAACAGTAAAAGCCCTGTAGGTTTTATTTATTATATTATCTTGATCCTTTCTTTCTATTACTGGATCCTTTCCTGTTAAGGTGAAATCCTTAAAAACAGCAAACACCTAAATGTAGAGTTCTTCCTGAGCAAAGGCTGGTAGGTTTTCATCTTGAGGGTTAGCAGGGGTCTTGCATTATTATTTCTTTTCTTTTGAAAAACGATCTTGCATGACAGACACATCGATGACGAGAGCGTTTCTTAACTCTGAATTTTACTTTCAAATTACAAAAAAAGTAATATAATACAGGTGGACTGGATACAGGGCAACTTGCCCAAGGTAATTGTGAATTTTTATTTGTTTTTTTTTGTTTAACGTTACAACAATTTTATTTTTACAACAACAATTGGTTGTCTATTTGCAAGGTCCATATGTAATCAAAAAGCATTTGCAAGTGTAGTAACATTTGTTGTAAACCTCACCTTTACACTCTTTGTTCTGTCTCCTGGAGAACGCATTTTTAAGAAAAACTGTTGAAAAACTGTTCAGATACTTTATGTTGAAACTAAATGAACATTTTTGTACTATTACAAAGATGTTCGCACGCTGTATTTTTTTTCCTTCTTTCCTTTACCAGGTTTTAGAAACATAGGTTTTAAGACAAAATGAACATGACTTGCACAAGTTAATTTTAAATTTCACATTTAAGTGAAAAGAGTTTCTTTCTCTAAGAAACTACTTAGAGTGAACCTGACCGGAGTAGAGGAAACTTGGATTACCTTTTGCCTCTTAGATTTAGCATGAGATGGACATTTTTCTGGGATACCAAATCTGATTCACGTACCTTCCCACTGATTTACACTGAGGAAGGGAGACATTTCGAGGATGAAGTCACCAAGGTTGTCAGGCTTCCTTCTACTTGTGATAGAAAGCCAAAAGTGGGAGGGGGTGGAAGGAGTGTAGGGAACTGCTGGATCTCCTAGCACACAACATGTCAGAAGATCCATTTTCTTGAATTTGTGTTCTGATTTTCTCTTTGTGGAGAGGCTTTTTAGTCTCTTAGTCTTCGACTTAGTTCCTCCACAGTAAACACCCCCTTCTGGCTCCCTGTGATCACCTTAATCTTTCCCTTCCCTCCTCATATCAATATTACAGCTTTTTGTCCTTCATCCTGCTTTTCTTTTAAGCCAAAATCTTCATCTTTATAGGATATACCCAGAACATAAAACTTGCACCACAGAGAGTCTTGGTCCCAGCTTACATTCTGACTCATCCTGACTTTCTGACTTCCTTTTCTCTTCTTTAAAGACCACTTTTCTCCTGCTATACAATTTCTACAACGCTTATTTGTGCATGAAATTCTCTAAAATATTTTTTCCTTCCTGCTGAAAGGGACAAAGTTGAAGTGGATCAATGCTAAAGGGTTGTGATAGTATCTCAGCATCAGTAGAAACACTTTTTCTTTCCGGCCATATTATGATATAAGCCACGTGGCAAAGTGTACTAGGAGGCATTTACCACACCTGCATTTAGAGACAACAGAGTACAGTCAACCACAAACCAGGTTTCAAGTTTTAAATACAGCTGAATTCCACCTAAAAGCACAATTTTGCACTGTGGTTTTCAAAGACAATGCATATCAGGTGCTTTCTGTTCTGATTCTCAAGTGATATACTCCTTAGGATCAATATTTGTCTCATTAGTGGCAAGTTTAGAAATTGCAGGAACCTGGCCTTCCTTAGGTTCTTGCAGGCCTGTCAAATTGCTTGACAAACCATGCATGTCGTCGCCTACTCCAAAGCTATATTACAAAAATAAAATGAGGTGTAAAGTCAAAGAGACCAAATGAGCAAGCGAGTGGATGTTATGAAGGAAAAATGGCACAATGATTGGAGTGCAACAGTACACACAAAAAATTTACATTGATTTTCTTCTAATCTGACAAAGTGCGTGTACAATTTTTTTTTTTGGTATTTAACCAGTTGACAGCATTTAAAAGTATTTCCCGCACCAGTTACATGAATCGTTTGGCTATCATAAAAAATCCCATTCCTGGTGTGTAAAGCAGCACGTGGAGATGAAAGAAAGGAAGTTTGAACCCGTGTGCAGACCTCGTGAATAAGAATCAGCAGCTCCTACACATAAGGATTCATACTGGTCAGTGAGAGAATACCGTCAGTTAGGAAGGATTTTTGAGATTAAGCCTTTCTGCAACCCCTTGCCCAACAGGCAGGAGAATGTTAGCTAAAAACAATAGCTAAAAAAACGTATTTAGAAAGCATAACCATTTTAGAAGTGGAAATATTCAAACTTCTTCCTTATAATGGCAACACATTTAGCTTGTTAATCAACGAGAAAAAAAAAAAACAGTTGAGGCAAACTGGTTTACAACAGCGACGTCTTGGGATAGCAACAGCCTGTTGGGGAATGCCTCCAGTTTCCTCAGTCTTCCCATCTTCGTCTGCCAGAATTTCCTTGGTTTAAGAATGTTAAAAATTCCGAATCCTGTTGACTTCTCTATGTTTGAATATTTCTTCCTTCCTATTGAAATAGTTATATTGACTGACTTACCTGTTTAGCTAGTAAATTTTTTTGTTGTCGCATCCTTTTTTCTACTAGGCTTCAGGAGAGAAGAAGGTTCACATGCCAACTAAATTTTCTTTGTCATGCACAGGCCAAACAATCTCAAAACTCTCTGCAGTCTCATTCTCTTATAAATCCATCTTTGCATTTGTCTTTTTCTGGCACACCAAGAAGGATGTGGATATGGGCGTGACTGCTTCAAATTGACAGACCTGGATTTAGGTGTCTGCACATAGCTGGCTGTGTTTTCTCTGAACTCCTAGAACTGTTCAATAAATAGTCATCCTAGAACTATTTACTCCATCGGTGGAGCCTGGAGAGTGATTCAACTCACCCTCAAATACATTTTGACTTCTACAATACAGCTCAGTTCTCTAACGACATGCATCTTCTGTCACCCCAGCAACAGTTAACATCGGTGAGGACAATCTGCACCAGGAGACACAGGGAGCTTACGTTACGTTTGCACTGAACCTCAGGTCAGCTTGCTCACCTATTATATCTGTTGCTAACTTGCTTACTAAAGGTGGGGTCAGATAAAAGGAGATGCTTCCTCTCCCAAGGAATACTTAATCCAAGGAAGATCTACAGTATCGTTAACTTCCAAAACCTGATGACTTTTAAGCTTAGGGTGGAGGCAATGCTAGGATGTGGCAACAATAGAGGACACTCTGTTTATCATGCAGAGAATTAAATGCAATCCTACGTGCACCACAGGATTGTTGACCCAGGGAGCAGGTTTCGCACAGTTACATATAGTTCAGGGAGCTCCTGGAACTAAGAAAAAAAAGAAGTAGGAGTGTCTAAACTCAGCTAACAGCAAAGAGAAACAGGGATTCATGGGTGGGACCTACAGGAACACTGCAGATGCTGGATCACAGAAAGTCATCTGGTTCCTAAGCTTTTGCTAAATAACCTCTATTGCCGATGTCAGAGAGAATACAGAACTCAACAGGCTTTTGGTTTGATTGGGTCTCTTATGAGCTTATGGTTACCTGAGATGCTTGGACGTATCTTGGCCTTCAGCTGCCAGTCTATTAGGGTTACCATATATCCTGCAGATGTCCTGAAGATGTTACAATGAATTCAGACAGCTGAATTTAGCCTTTGCTGGCTGAGTAGCTCTGTAGACTTCAGTGGCTGTAATAAGCTATATAACCAGGACTCAACCGATTTCTGGAACGGAGGTGTCTAGTGCCATTTGAGATGCCCTAGACAATTCCAGTTGTTGTGTTTATGACATAGGTTTGATGTCATGCCATATCTGACAGCTCTGAGTAGAGGTGTTAATGCCCTAGAGCATCTCAAATGTCACAGGATGTTAAGTTATAAGCCAACAGAATCAAGGCCTCGCTGAGAATAATGAGATTTAAATAAGATGAGGTAAATACGCACAGATGCTGAGAACTAGGTTTGGTCAAAAATTGGTGGCTGCTGCCATTTCAGATGTTCCAGACTGTCTGAAATATGTTTATAGGACAGGCAGATTTAACAGATGACTTATCTTCTTTACCAGCAGTTGGTACTTAGGTGTGACACGCCAGAGCATCTCAAAAGGCACTGGAGGACTGACTTTGTGCAACTGATTGAACTCTTAAACTATGCAGATAAAAAAATTCAGGTTTCTCCCACCCTAGATATTCAAGTCCTCCTTATTTGGACAGATTTGTTTTCTACCTATAAAAATGCTGAATTAATTTTAAGGCTTTAAGCCACAAAACCACTTTTACGCATAAGAAATTTCAGTGGGGAAACACCTCCAGAGAAATGATTATCCTTAAATTCAAACTGTAACCAACACTTACAGGAGGTCCTGATACACAGTGTATACATGCATTTACATATGTCTGTGAGATGATTTTTTTAAGTTAGTATATACACATGCACAGTAAGCTTGAAACGTATTTTGAGAAAGGAGAAAAATGAGGCATCTGAATCCCTGACCTCGTGCTACAACTACAGGATCCTATCGTGTATCTGTTTCATAGGACACCATCGTATTTATGCTGAATGAAATCTCTTCTGTAGCTACTATGCAGGGTAAATAAGGGTTGTAAATTCAGATCCTTATTAAACTAGTCATGGCTAGTGATTTTTTTGTTCTTCTCATTCCATTTGTCTCAACATTTATAATTTAAGTGTAAACAGAGACTTTGTGGGACACCTAATCCGACTATATTAGCATGAAAGGATGTATTTGCAAGGGCAAGCAGCAAAATGCGTGGAGGAGGTTTCGCCTTATTTGTAGGGGGTGCCTCCATCCAGTCTGAGGTCTGGAATCGTTCCAGGAGGAAATAACCTGGACTAAGGAACAAGAGGCTAAGTAGCATCTTTTCAAAGAAAGAGGAGGGGGCAAGGAACATTTGGATCAAGACCCAGACAAGTCAACAATGAAATTTTTTTTTTTTTTAAAAAAATAAACAAATATGATACTAAGATGTTTAAAGAGAATAAGAATCTTCAAAGTACACAAAATTGTGTTTCTGTTCAGCACTGGTGAGTCCTCATTTGATGCGAATATCTACATTTGGTCACTGTGTTTCAAGAAAGTGCAAAGAAAATGAAGATGCAAGGAGCGATCAGGGATAAGACATGGTTTAAGAGGAAAGACTGAAATAATTGGAGTTGTTCAGCCTGAAAAAAAAAATGGGAAGGAGGAAGGGAGTGAAGTCATAACAGCCTCCAGTACATATATATTTTTTCAAAAGTAAAAGGAATAATTTGGGTTTTGTGCCCAAAATCAACTTGACATGAAGTTATACACCTAAGCACAAGCAAGTGAGAGTCAAAGTAAAAATTTGGGAGAAAAGTCCTGATAGTAAGCACAGTGAATGAATAAGAATAAATTTCCCAGGAAAGCTGCAGATTTTCTGTCATTGCAGAAATGCCAGAGTAGTTAAACAAACGTCTGTCAAATGACCTGAAGTATGGAGGTGGATTAGGAAACCTTTCACGTTCCGTATCAACCCCATTCTTCACTATATAGGTTTGAGAAATAACGAGTTATATACTCAGTTTTAATAAACAAATTGAGTAGAATTTAAGTTAAAAAAAAAGGTATGACTTGGCACTGCTGGCTAGTCGGGAAATTAGACACAAAATCTTTACCTCATTAGTCATTGTTTTATCACTGTCTTACCTTTCAAGGTATTAACAGTGATGCTGCGCAAGATGCGACCATGTTGAGACAGCATGAGGTTCTTTATGATCTCCAAACCGCATCGTTCAGCAGCTCACAGCTGATATTTTAAGAGTCAATGCTCGCCCTCAAATCTCCCAATTTCCACAAATTCCTTCCATTTTGTTGCTATAAATAGTGTCAGTATCAAAAAATGCCATTACTTACACAAAAATGTTGGGTTTAGAATGTACATACTGGAGTTACTGATTTAGTAATCAGTGGCAAAAGTGACATTTACTGCTTTGCTTAATTTCATGTTTTCATAATGTGTTCTTCAGTCTCATCCGTTTTTTAATGTCAGTGTTCTCTATATATTAAATAATTAATGTACTCTAATTTTCCTCAAGTTTAATTTCAACCTTTAGTCTTTAGTTTTGTCTCTGATAATAGAACACCATATGAAGAAAAAAACCCCAGATTTCTCTCCTAGCCTATGATGGAATACATAAATAATGGAGGGTAGTGGTATGGCATATCTATACTCGCTTTACCGTATAATTGTGGATTAGGTTTGAATCTTCTTCTCCAAAATTCCTTTTCCTCTAGGCTTAGGCTAGACTTATTAATACTTTAATGTAGAGATTTTGCAGGTGTGAGGCTTAATTACGACATACGTTGGTTCTGATTGAATAAATTACATGACTAAATCCAACTTTGGATCCAGAACAGTGCAAGTTATATTAGAAAGTCATTATATTTGGAAGCTGGAGCAAGACACTATAGCTAAAAGGCAATTGGATGAAATTAGTTTTGAGATTACAAAACTTTAAGCAGAATTTAGGAAGTGAATATTAACATGTGCATTTTATTACAACCCTCTCCTCTCTTTTTCCATTTATTAGTTACTTTAGATATCAGTGAAATAAGACACATAAAAGACTCCCACGCCAACTTGCACCATTGCACTTTGGCTCTGCTCGAGCTCGTAAAAGTGCTCTCCTGTGTCTCAGACACTGGTGAATCAAAGCTCAGACCATCGTGTGGGCTACAATAAACTCTCTGTTCTTCTGACTTGTTTTCATCAATGATATTTTGTTTCCTACAGCTGTGTGTCACAGAAAATATGCAGCTGTCTTGTACAGGGCTCCAAGTATTACTAATCTAAATGGTTAGCACTATCTTCAAGGCATCGTAAGAACAATCAATGAAGCCCAGGGAATTCTGTCTTTTATAAACAAGTGTTTAATACTTCAAGACTACTGAATGAGACTGCGCAAGGCTATGAATAATTGTACCTGAGGGCTTATACAATTTTAAAGACTGAGAAATGTGTCTGCTATCACAATATCTGCTATCTTCGGATACCTCTCAGCTCTACTGCCAGCCTTTCATGAATATTCCACAGTGCAAGGCTTGTTTTCTATGGCTCTGTGTGAAATCTTTTGTTTTCATTCTCTGTGCTTCCTTTCGTGCTGATAAAGTGTTATGAGTGCATGAAATACTTCCCAAGTGACTAACATAACGTGCCCAATGCCGGCGGAGCTCTAAGGAAGCGTGCTCCTTTTGCTGAATGCAAAAAGGGAGATATCAGTAACAGCATTATAAACTACACGTTTTTAACAAAAATAATATAATAGCAATGCATCAACCTAGCAGGAAGTGCAAATAAATCATTGGAGTTAGGAAATCAGAGCCATGCACAGAAGATTAAATTTATTCATACTGTTCTTTTCCTGTCTTTTTTATTCATTACGTATCACAAAAATGACATGCAATGTCTCAGTCATATTTCAGGTATATGTCTGCCAATTTTTTTAGGCAAATCCTTACTTAGATAAGGGCTTCCCTTGAAGGAAAAGTGAGCATTTACCTGGGCAAAACCTTCTACGCTTGCTCTTATTAGGCAGGTTGCAGCTGTCCGTAGAGATATAACTCATTACCTGACAGATCACTTGAGGTGATTCTACAGATGTGTGAGCAGACACAGAAAACATCATCCAATATGAATACCAGCCCTCTGTAGATGCTGGCACCAGCAGCCACTGGGACATATCGTGTCAGTACCTCGCATAGTTTATTTATGATACCTTCCATTAGCAGTGCTGGATCAGATCTGTTCAAACAACATCTACTTTGCACGCATGCGATATTTGCGAGTGGACTTCTGCAAAGGCATATGTTCCGTCTGTCTCCCAAAAATTCAGCTGATTCACTCCAGCTTTAAGACTTGATTTATCCTGCACATAAATGCTTTTGTGCATGTATATATGAATTTCGTGTGCTATGTATGGGAAGCCTAGGCAAATCTTCCTTAAGGAATTCTTTACATGCTGCTGGCACAGATCATGGTATAAGTACATATTATAATGTATCTTGAATGATGTTTAAGACCATGTTGTAACAGCCGGTGAAAGTCAACGCAACTGTAATGACTAAAATGGAGGTACTCTGATTTACAGAAGATATAGCTATTGTCAATTTGTTGGCTGTACTCAACACGTGGAAGTCACTTTAAAACAATATTACCATAAATAAGAACAGATATGTACACTAGATTGCTCCTTCTCTAAGTCACTAAGATTCAAGAAGAGGTAAGAACTCTGGCTTAGAAAAGCAAGGAAAAGTTTAAGTAACTAAAAGCTGACCCATCCCTAGTATCTCCATATGGAAAACTAAAACTTAGGATTCTCTATCTGCCTGGTTTTCTTGGAGTTATATACTGCTGCCCACGCACTCAGTTAGGATGTAACCAGAAGGAATCACAGTGTGTAGTGAAGGTTCCTATTGCGTGGAATCAACTGCAACATAAATCAACTGATTTGTTTCACAATATGTCTGGTTTTCAACACTTACGATTTTCAACAACAAAATGTGGGATTCAGATAACCAAAAGAGTAACACCCCTTCCAAAAGGGCTGTATTCAAAAGATACGTAGTCTCGGAATTCTGAGAGATGCTGCCAGTGACTTGCTCATCTCCACCCTTGCAGAAAGTCACTCTGGAGGCCTGGATGGCTGTGACCTACAGGAGACAAATTGACCCATTCAGAGAAGTGACTGCCCCATCTGAAAAGATCAGGTCTTACTGACTAAAGAGATCAATTATTGTAATCAGTGAATGGCAATACTTTAACTCCAATCCCTGCTCATCCACCAAAAAATATCATGTCTCTGCAGCACTGTTTTTCTGCTAGATCACACGGATGAAATGTCAAACCAGAAAAGTCAATGTCCTTTCCTCATTTCATATATGCTTCAGACCCTGCCTTTACTTCTTTCTGTCCGGAGAAGAAAAGAGAGAAAGCATCTGGCTCTAGACCAAGTTTCTTCTGCCATAGGACCTCTGGATATTCTTCTTCAGAAAAGCTTCTTTTTAACATGAGCCTGGATAAACAACCAGGAATTCCGGAAGAGAGCCAGTTTGTAGTACTCTCTTTTTCAGTCTCGGTCGTGTTATCAAGGTGCACTTGGATGGAAATAGGGTGTAAATGTTCACTGACTCAGGTCTGTGTTATTTTGGTAGTACGTGTAAACATCAATCCCCAGCTAAGAACCAACTACACTCAGCGGGATATTAAAATTCATAACAGAATAACAAAAGAACTGAGCAATGTGGATCTCAGCCTGTGCCTTGGTAGTTTCCTGGTTTATTACTACTTACAGCTTTCATTGCAGTTTTGCTCAAAGGCTCCTTTACAGGATCAAACCTTATTTTGTCTGGCTCTGTGAGAACAATACAATATGTGTATCTAAAAAAATCCGCAGAACCATCATCCTGATGGCTATCACTCATTTGTTAGTTCCATGTTGCATGGTTGTAAGATAGTCTGTGCCCAGCTTCCCCTTTGCCTAACCATTCTTATTCTCCTTCAGCACAATATCTCCCAAAGTATACGTAACAATCCCACTCTGCTCCCAGATCACTTATAACTGCCAGCTTGGATGAATTTGTCACTGTGTCCCTCTAGTTTTACTTCTTTGGAATTATATATACATATATATGTATATACAGAGAGAGAGAGAGATGACATCTTACATTTTACACTCGATTTCATGGTTCTTTTAATTAGGTCAGAGTTCAACAGCAAAATAGACTGGTTTTTATTTTCCATACGCATTTTCTATGCTATGTGGATTTTCTATACTATGTGGGACTACAGGTGCTAAAACCAATTTGATATCAAACCTTAGTCCATACTGGTACAAAGGCAAAGTCAAAGCTCAGGGTAGAAGTGCTGATTGGATAAACATTAAGCTTTTGCTTGTTAATTCTAATATTTTGGACTCCTTGTCTCAAAAATAAGAAGTGGATCAAAGCCCAAGATGTGTACACTTATCTTAATCTTATACTTGACAGCAGGCCAACATTCTTCAAAACAAGAGCTTTGAGAGGTATTTCCAACCAAAGATGTCCTGGTTTTAAGTCTATGATTAACAGAAATATGTAAGTTTTTTTCCTATATATTAAAGGAGCTCAAGATCATATTGAAGGCAAATCTACCAATATATGTACACAACATAAGACCAGCTTCATAGCCCATAAAAATTACTAGATTAGAATCATCGAGTTAAATTTTTTGAATAGGAAACAGAATCTGAACAACGCCGAAAGCATATCAGTTAATGAAATGTCAAAACAAAGCAGCCTGAAGAGAAATACAAAACTTTGAAAGGCACAGACAGTCATTAAATTAGAAAAAAAAAACATTTTTGTCATAAAGAATTACTTTGGGTCCTGTCTGTTAATGCTTCCTTTGGGAAAATGTCAAACAACAATAAAGACTAGCAACTGAAAAAAACACAGAAATTTCAGACGTTTTCCTCAGAATTGCTCTACAAGTTTTAATGATTTGGTTGAGTATTATATCGTCTGATGTAATACACAATATGAAACACAAAATAATTATATACAACTAAGAGGTGAGCACTATCACTCAGGGATATCTAGGATTAAGTATACCGGGCTGACCATAGAATCTAGTAAGAAGAGAATTGTGCAAATGTATTTGTCGGATATCTGTGCTGCACTGAAGCTGTTCCACCTCCTTCTCGCTCTTGGCTCTGAGAAAGTCGCATCACGCAGAGCAAAAGTTCTTTCCTAAATTTCTTGAGATTATCTGAAAAAAATGCTTCATCTCAGAGAAATCTCTTTCTGAATAACAACTGCTTATTTCCCAAGCGATGGTCATCTTGTTAAATCCAGCTCCTCCTTTTCAGAATCCATTTCCGTGCAGTTCAAGAACTTCCTCCACTGCTGCGACTGTCCTCCCATATATGTGTCTGAAAAGAAATTACGACTGTTTTAGAATAAAGTAGAACTCCAGCTAATGCTAACTCTACATATGGGTATATGTTAGGGTCAACTAGCAAAATAGTAATATTAATAATAATTATTATTATTAATATTATTAATTATAATATTTATATTAAATATAATTTAATAATTAATATTATTAATGATATTATTAATAATAATATTAATAAAATATTATTAATAATAATTATTAGTAGTAATAATAATAATAATAATAAAGCAAAAGACAAGGATCACTTGACTGTATATGACATTCTAAAAGCAGCTTATGAAAACCTGCTGAATAAGCTCCATTAGTCAATAGGGACTAAGTTCCAGGATACTAAAACTCAGCTCACTTTTCTCTGACCACAGGAGTGAAAATTCATGTTTACTTCAGTGACGACTCTCTATATTAAGTTATCTATGCGTTTAACAATTTTTGCAGGCATTCAGTTTATATTTTCAGAATGCTTTGAAAAAAAAGACCAGACATTACAGACAATTACGTGCAACGTGCAGATAATTTCAATTTTCTTTTCAGACCAAGTCTGCCAGACAGATGGCCCTGGAACCAGCATTGTTGACTAAAAATTAGATACTCAAATGATACAGAAAGAGAAGCAAACAAATTACCATTGTCAAAAAGGGGCTCAGGAACATTTCATGCACCAACAACCACAAGGTTAAGAATGAACCCGTAAGCGCAGGTAAGCAATACTGATGTATGTGAGGATTCCAGGTTTGTTTTTTTTGTTGTTGTTTTGATTTGGTTTGGGCTTTTTACAATGATTTCCAGCAAGAGCAAGACTGAAAACTAAAAACCATTCCAATTCATATTTGGGTACTTTTTTCTGAAATGCTCAGACGCTGCAGTCAGCGAGTTCTACCACTGCCTTCCAAAGCAGGGGATTACAAGCACCATAAACCTTAGCTCTTGCAGGGAGAACAAAAAAAAAAAAAAACAAACAACTAAGCAACAGCCCCCAAAACCCATCCACCAAAAAATACAGAACACCGATGGGAAATCATAAAATTTAGGAAAATTAGACCATGATTATTGATGACACTTAGCCAAAATCTGGTTTTATAAGTGACTTAAAGTCTCACCCAATTTCTTGACTGGAGGGGTGCGCAGGGAATGACTGAGCTTTCGGAGACGCTATCCAGACCTGCCGCAGGTATACAACACGAGGCTGCGCGCTCTGAGCCTGCCTTATGATCCCTTCCACAGAGGGTGAGGTGCGGTGACGGTAGAGGTCCTGTACTTTTTAGGCCAGTGTTTTAGCCCAAACAGTTTGTGGGGTCTTCTGGTAGATGACAAACAGGAGGTGGCATAAGCGGTGCCCTGTATGCAGATGCCAGTCACAACATGCACCTCTCTTCTGGGAGGCAAGCCACCAGCAGAAAGCCATAATAAATGAAAAGGTTGAAGAAAAGAAAGCAAACATACCTCAGGAAGTATCAAACAGTTAAGGAGACATCCGCCTTTGAAGCACCTGGGTAAAGTTCTTCTTGTGCCTACAAGCGTGGAGCTCCTCAGCAGTTTCTGACCCAGAGAGCTGTTAGGCTCCGTGCATTCGGCCAGTTCCAGTATTTCCAAGCCACAGCAAGTCTTTCTGCTTGAACGTAAAAAGCTAAAAACAAGTTTAAGAGAGATATAGAAATATCAAAGTCATTACTAATCAAATGAGTCCTTCAAACCAGTGCCATTCCTGCCAGCTGTTGAATATTAAATGAGGCAAGACACAGACATGACTGAGAGCCTGAAGCCTTGCCCTTCTGATCAGTGCCTGGAGGAAGAGAGTTTCCGGCCACTGAAGTAGTCAACCAGTACCTGACAAGCCATTCATTAAAACAGAACGGTCTATTAATGTCTCTCCTTGTTTCAAGGTTACCACATAAATCAAATTACAAAACCCAAGACCTTTAGGAAGATGAGTAGAGCAATATGGTCCAGAAAAATGACAAGCTATAAGAACTGCTTGTGAAAAAAAAACCAAAACAAAAAACCAAGACCAAGCCCTGAAATAGAACAATAATCATGACATAATTGACGTGACTGAAGTCCAGGAACAATGAAGTTTTAATAAATTGTTACTAAACGTCTCTAAAACCAAAAACTGTTCTTAGATGATACCGCTCTTTTCTCTTAAAAGAAAAATGTTCTTGAGAAATCTACAGCAGGAAAATACTAATAAGTGACAACAATTATAAGTCTACCATGAACTTTGAAGAGAAACTCTGTTCCACAGAACAAGCCAGTCCTCCCAGCTACTGCGCAGAATTTTGATGTTCTTTTCGCAGCAACTTAATTTGTTTTCTTCGGTGGGTCCTGGTAGCTGAAGTGTGTTACAGTCCTGTAGTGCAAAAGTGAAAGATATTTATGCCAACATTTGTGGCCAAAAGCTACATTAAATATGGTCAATTACTTTCATTGAGCACGAAAAAGAGAGGACGTCGAGCCAGTTTGCTGGAGAACAATGAAGCTCTTGTGCCTGCAGACTACGTGGAGCATAAATTGCAGCACAGTGAGAAAACTGGACTTTAAAAAGTACATTTATTTTCTCAGAACACCTGACAACTACCTGTAATCCAACTACTTTGCTAAAAATCCAGTTGTTGACAGCCTTAAAATGGTTATTATTTTTCAGTGCCACAGATATACCTCGTTACAACTATTATTAACAAGCCCACTAATGTGTTTAAAACTTAAATAGCAACGGTTGTTGCTGGAAAGGTATTTTACACAGCTGGACGAAAACTTGTAGTAAACCTCAAGGACTTCAGACTGTGTAAATAATATTCAGTGGATGTTCTGTAAGCTGATTTTTTTTTTTTTTTGGTTGTGTTTGTCTGAGTTTGTGAAATACATCTTCCAGGCAGCTGCCTCAGCTTTGAGCTCCTACACAGATAGCAAACTTCTGTTCTCCTGACTAGGGCTGGATGATCTCACTTGAGGTTATGTCTCCAGCATCTTTCAACGCAGATCCAAGGTGGGGCAATATATGCTCTATCTCAACATTGAGACAATGAGAGTTGGCTGAATATCAAAACAATCATTTACCGGAGCTAGTTTGTTCAAACGTCAATGCTTGTGGGTGATCTTTTTCAGAGTTTGCTTGGGCTATGTGTGTCTTTTGGATGTGAAAAGTTGTTCCGTAAATCAGGCAACAAATGCTTTATTCATGAGAATGCAGGCTTTGGGGGTTTTTTGCCTTCTTTTTTTTTTTTTTCCCCCCTTTCATTTCTGGTAGGCCAATTAGGCCCCAGTAATTATGAAATGCACATAAAGTAACAAGGACAAAGTTTAGCCAGACTTGAACCTTCAACGCTACGGATTAAGTGTAGGTAAAGGTGAAGAGGCGTTGTTTGTAGATTATCCAAGACAGCATGTCAGGACTAGGGAGTGAAGGAAAACCTGTGCAGCACTGAGAAGAAAGAAGTTTTGTAATTTTAGGACTACTGGGGGCTATACATCATGAATATCTATGGTGAACACAAATAGCTGGAGTAGCAGCCTGACAGATAAATGTATGCAATAAATGATACTGAGAGGTCATGAAGGAGTCAACTAGGCCTAGCACCTGCTGTGGATATAGCAAAGAAGCTCTAATCAAGATCAAGCCAAACTATATTAACTCTCTCCTAGCCAGCAAATAAAATTACTCTCCTACGACCTTTCTTCTAAACATCTTTAATGTTGATGTAAACAAGTCATAGGCTATAAGAGAAACGATTTTTTAGAAGGGCTAGGATGTTATCTAAACATTTATCCAAAACACACACATGAAAGGGTACTACATATTAATAAGTATATATATATAATATATATATTTTGCAGATGAGCTAAATATTTTTGCCTTTTCGTAAAACCACAAAAAGACACATAGAGTTAGCTGATTTTAACTTGTATGAGAAAACTGTTTACTCTAGAGTCTAGGCCACTTAACCAAGCCAAAAATCTGAATCCAATTTAAAAAGCAAATAGCAGACCAAATATATCATTAGCTGAGGAAGCATTCTAGCTGCTCAGCCAAGTCAAAAAATAACCTCCTAAAGCTTGAAACAAAACCGTATTAATATAGGAGTGTTATACAGAAAACATCCATTATACGGATCGTACCAAATAAACCATTATACAGTCCTCAGAGGTTCCAGTCTGCACAGCGAAATTAAAGCAGGGATTTAAAAACGTTGAAAACCTGTTCCGACTTGTCTGATTTGGACAGATTAAATCAGATGCAAACAGCTTTTCATAGCATTTACAGGGAAAACTTATGGTAGCCAATTATATTTCTAAGTGCTATAAAGCATACACGATGAGACTGAAATATCAGCAATTCCAGACTATTTCCTTACGGTTGTTATAAATGCTTTCTAAGCAATCTCACAAAAAAAAAAAACCAACAAACAGGACATTGAAAGGACAATTAAGCGTTCTGCGTTTAAAATAAAAACAAACAAAATCTTGCTCTCAAGCTGTAAACACACAAAACCTTCATTGTGGGTTCATATCTTAGAAAAGTCTGGTCCTTTCAGATCAAGTGATTTATTATTTTTTTTTCAGAGTAACTCTGTTATCTTACACATAGACTGAATGCTACAGCCATTAGGTTGCAGAATAGATTTCAGGTACCATCTCCTTCTGAGAGAATTTCTCTTGTGTCTGAGAAATTCCCAATGAAAATTTCCTGAAAAATAATGTATTTCAGACAAATTACTGCTAACTGGTATTCCAACTAGCTCTGTCAATAGCGGCATACTAGTGAAAAGCAGACCTGGATCAAAGACAAATACGAAATCAGTTATTACAGCCCACTTGGTTTTATTAACAATATATTGTCTAGTCAAAAAAGTAAAAGAAACAAAACCCACCATCACCACCACCATCCCCAAAACGTGAAAGCATATTGGACTATACCAGAAGGCCTAAAACTGACAAAGAGACAAAGAAGCATTCTCCAGAAGCCATCTTGATTCCACCTTTGACAGGCATACAGCTACGGAATACCATAGTCCATTAAAATTAACCCTGTTATTTCGATATTCAATTAGCCGGCTAGCTGTATCCATGTATAAACTGTCCGCAATGGTCCTTATCCAACATTCACCATTGTTTGAAAATCATGTTAGTTACGGAGAGTCTCACCTCTTTTCATGTTGCCAGTCAATAAGCCAGTCTTTTCTAAATGGGAAAACTCCTAATAAACGCAAAACAAATGTTATTTCTGCGCCGCCAGCTGGCATAGGAATATGCATGCACCTATGAAAAAGAGCAATTTCCAAAAAATCTGAGCGCACCTAAACCTGTGAGCATTCTCCAAGTAAATGAAAATGGACACAGATGTGTCAGATCGGTACAACCATCCGATTTTTGAACAAGTGTTCACAAAGACTGCATTTTGGTATCCAGCTGCCTGCATTCGTCTGTGTCCCATTGCCAAATGGTCACAATATTTACCTCTGAAGTAGTTTTCAGAAAGAATATAGGGTAGCTATTATTACAGCTGTGTCACAGGTATGAGAAGCAAATAAAACAGAAACCAGAAGTGTTATTTCCATAAATGCTATTATTTTTCATAGGAAAAATGATCACACACTAATAATATACAAAGTCAAATACTTGAGGCTTTGTACATTATTAAGTTACTGAAATAAGATATGCCAATACTTCAACTAGTATACATATATTTATAGTAAATCAAAATTTAATCTACAGTTGCCTTCCTTCCCCTGCAAATTATACACTCTCCAAAGCAGCTCCTTCTTAGCACAAACACAAATGCACCAGAATTACAATTACACTTTAACTGATATTGGAGAGAACCACAATTGGTTTTCAAACCCAACAGGAATTAAATATGGAGAAGAGAAATCATCCTTTGGGATGGAAATAGGACAACTGGTAAAGCTCCAAGATTTTTTGAAATCTCTTCATTTCAATGGACTATTACATATCAATTTTGTAACAATACCCTACCATTTTCAGAGATGTGTAAAATAAATACATTTGAAGTAGATAGTTTCAAGCCTGAAAACTCTAAAAAGCTAATGCTGAAAAACATGAATGTTAAATGTTTAAAGAGTTTTGGAACTTTGGCGGAACAGAGATTTTTTGTTTGTTTTTAATTCCTGGGCTTTGTTCAAATGACGCTGACCTTGTTTTTCAAACCATTTCAATTCCTGTGAAGCCACAAATCCTACCAGAAAGGCACTCCAGGGAGGTAATGGCAGCTCCACTGTTCTTCCACATGCCTTACTCAGTAGTTTCAATGACACGCACCTTAAAGTGCACAAGGATTTCTAAGTTCTTAGATGGGTCATGTAACCTTCGGCTACTACTGCATTTGAGATCCTTCTTTAGGATCGAAAGCTAATATCTTCGAAATGATCAGGTGGAGGGTATAGGTGGAACATTCTTTGTGTGCCCGTAAGAGTGCTAATCACAGAAGAGTTCTTAGCATGGTCTCTTCACCACTTTGTTCAGGCAAGCAAATCATGCAAATCATGCCTGCTTTAGAAATTTTCCTTTCCTCCCATCTACATCCCTTCAACCTTCATCGCAGGTGATGGAATCGCACAGTTTTGTCCTAAAGCTAGCCCTCCTGCACTTCTACAGGACTCACTTTTGCAATATGTTTCTATTTCTATTTTAGGGAAAGTAAATAACGAGCCTGGTAATAAAGTTCTTGGAAGGTCTAAATTGCAACTGGGCTCAGTGGGTGTCAAATAACAGAAGCTCTTCAACTAGACATGTACGGAGCTGGGTTCCAGACGAAGAGATCTCACAGCCATCAGCATGTAATCCCTTCTTTTTCAAGTGCCTTGCAAGATGACAGCTGTGATGCACGAATATTGAGAATGGAAAAGGCCATTCAGCCCACCGAGGTTCCTCCTTTCCTTGTACATTATTTTCCCCAGACACATACAATCATTACTTGAATGACCCTAGTGTTTTCTGCGTTCACAACTTTGCCCTGTGGGGACTTCTCACATTTATTATTCGGCAACTGAAAAAAGTGTTTCTCATCTCCTTGCCTGAATTCATTTTTCTTTCACTTCCTATTATGCTAGCGACTCACTCATCTGTAGCAGGCTGAACACAGTCACTTCAGGTTTAGTTTTCAGAGTGGCATCGCATTTTTATTCTTAATAAGACTGTTTTTTAGCTAATGTTCTATCTTGGTGCTTTAATTTGTTCTTGAAGGAGCTGTCAGTCAGCCAATTTACCTTTGTACTGCCTGGGTCCAGCGAGCAGATGCAGATAATAAATAATGAAAAAAAGCAGAAAGAAAACCTCTTTAGAAACACTGGAACTTCAAAGCGTTGCATTATCCTCCCAAATCTTAAAGTAAAGAGGCGCAGAACTACAGTATATTTCATCTGGAGTTTCCTACAGAGGGATTTGTCCTTAGATTTCTAAGCAGCCTCAAAAAAAAGACTCATTCACATATTTAACCTCAGAATGTGGGTCATAAGCTCTGGTTCAGTATTTTCACCTTTGAAAATCTTGTCCTGTTAAAATTCCAAGCGTCCTAAGAAAAAATTGTTTGCCTTTGTGGCAGCTAGCACTGACCTCCTATTCATTAAGCAGGAAATAAAACCTCTTGTATTCAGAATCAAATGATCATCTTGTTTGCCCAGTTTGTTTCTACAGTCTTTAGATGCCGAAAATGTGAATAACTAAGGTATTTTCTGGCTTGAAGCTTGGCAGCATTTTCAGTTTGTGTTTCAGAAGATTTCAGATCCATTGGAAATACTATGAGCAATCTTTAAAATTCCTTTTTACCTCTTAAATTTATAGTAATATTGATTTATTTTGGTTTTCAACTACCTTGTCTTACCAGGTTTCTTAGTTGAATGTGACAGTACTGTAGGACATTTTGTAACTTTATTATTATTACACCTCCTTTGTTTTGTCAGCATTAATTACGTTGTGTCAGTATTTCTGTTTTCAGTTCTACTACTCAAGGCTCGACCACCCCCGTCCCCAAAGTCTTTACGAAATTCATTATTTTAACAAAAATTAGTGAAAATAATCAGAAAACTCAATAGTGGGCTGAGAAAGATAAGCTTTTTTCCCTTTCTTTACCAATATTCATTAGTGTGATTTTTGCTAACAAAATAATATTCTTAGAAACCTTATTAACTATAAAAATTCCCAAACAGAAGAATACTACATGAAAGTGCAGCAAGGTATTAGCCTGTATCGTTAACGTACAACATAAAGGTAGAATAATCCAATATTGGAACATATACTGTTTTAATCTTTGGATAAATTATATTTGCCTCCCTTTTTAGTGTTTTACTTTATTCAGCAAGAAACGTTAGCAATTCTCTTTTTAAAGTGGTTATTCCAGCCCAAAGCAAAAAAAAAAAAAGGTCAAGTTTTTGCAGGCTTGAAATGTTTGTAAGGTGTAACACAATCAGAATCTTCATTTTCTCTTTTTAATTTTTTTTAAGATTACAGATGAGTATTCATACGCTATAGGGAAGGGAAGGGAAGGGAAGGGAAGGGAAGGGAAGGGAAGGGAAGGGAAGGGAAGGGAAGGGAAGGGAAGGGAAGGGAAGGGAAGGGAAGGGAAGGGAAGGGAAGGGAAGGGAAGGGAAGGGAAGGGAAGGGAAGGGAAGGGAAGGGAAGGGAAGGGAAGGGAAGGGAAGGGAAGGGAAGGGAAGGGAAGGGAAGGGAAGGGAAGGGAAGGGAAGGGAAGGGAAGGGAAGGGAAGGGGTCTTACAGAAATACTATACCCCATCCAGATGTCATCTAGATTTAATGGAATCCATATTGGTTTAAAGTCTGAAGAAAAAAATCCACACAACCTTCCCTTACTTAGGACCTGATTATAACAGCTACTGTGTACTGTCTCATCCCTTTGATTTAGGGCTTTCATGGATCGAAATTTCTGTGGCCTTTGTATCTGTGAAATTTGTCCTGAAGAATTAGAAGAATCTATAAAATAATCTGTGATTTTCAGAAATCTGGCAATATTGTTAGAGCTTCTGAAGCAGCTGAGCTGCTGCCATACCGAGGGCATAGCACACGTGTGGTCAGTCTGTTACTTCCGAAAGCGCTGAATTTTCTGTGCATGCTCCATACAGGTGTTTTGTACAGCTGCAAGGAAACACAGAATTACTGCGCAAAGCACAAAACATCTGTAATGTGCATAAGCAGCAGATTTTGTGCTTGTTGTCAGCGACTTTTCTTTCAAAAGAATGATGGAGAAAAATATAGATGTTTTTCATCAACTACACTGAGTTGCTCAGTCGCCCCTTACATCTGGCATGGAAAATATCTGGCTTTGAAGAATACATCCTCAGACCGTCTCCAGGACACTAGAATACCAAGA
Source organism: Larus michahellis (assembly GCF_964199755.1). Lineage (NCBI taxonomy): Eukaryota > Metazoa > Chordata > Aves > Charadriiformes > Laridae > Larus > Larus michahellis. Next base: position 79,476,292 of record NC_133900.1, on the reverse strand, counting down.
CGTCCAGCCCATTAAGCCTCTATTTTGATGTCTGACAGGCAAACAATTTCTTACCAATCGTTTCATGGTATGAGGAAAAATGTTCTCAATGAAAATGATGTCCTAAACTAGTTCATTGCCAAGAGTTTCTGACTTCCCAAAATCATAATTTTCCCATGTTTGCCTATCTCAATTCTTATCCTTACGTTAATCTTTAAAAATGGAAGGTGGTGTTACGTGGTTTGAAAGAAACTTGCAGATGGCATGAATACAATTTGGGCCACCCAGATGATTGAGAGTTCCCCTTTCAATGGCCCTTATCTCTTGAAAAAGCAGCCTGAGTTCACAAGTCACCAACACAAGTCAACTTTTCTCCTGGAAACTAATAGCCATTGCCCAGTGCCCAGGAAGACACATGAGCTTGGGCACAGAATGATACTACTATGTCTATGTGGCTTCTGAAAAGGAGCTTACACATGTATGGCTAACAAAAAGCTTGGACTTTGCAGGTAGGCAGTGTAGATTATGGTAGACTCAGATCATGGTACCTTGGTACCACAAGGTGCTTTGGGTAAAGGCATAAGATCACTTTATCTGACAAATACGGACTAATCTAACCATAAGAAAACGTTTTCATTAGGCCTTGAAATTACTGATGTTGAATTTCACTATGGTCCTTCTTCAAATCGCCCTTTCTGAAGTTGCTTATTCTACTCCCATATATGTTCTTCATATTTCCAAATTATTTATGGAGGTGTCACACATGACAACCACCCCCTCAAAGCCCCAGTGTGACCTCTAACTTATACAGGACTTTACTATTTATCCCAGGTTTTGTTTTCTCTCTCAGCCAATTATTATTCCTTCAAGAAATTGTCTCATGGAGCTGTCATGAAGACCTCCATTAGTTTATATGGAAAATTAATTAATAAATTGGTTCCATTAGTAGATTTTGAGCACCAAGGCAGTCAGAGTCCTCCTGTCAGAGGTCCTTCTGCTGTATTTTCAGATTTTTATGGTCAGAGTGGCTCTCGATAAAGCAAATCTCCAGAAATTACCTCTGCTGGAAAACAGGTAGCACAGGTATGACTTTAAGGAAGACCCAGTAACTGGATAAAGAGTTTTGTTGTTTTTTAAAATAAATTAACTTTCCATTCCAGGATGGTGATTAATCAGAAGAGACTGGTCTTGGGAAAGTTGAGGGGAGGCATGACAGATGCGTGGAAGGACTAAGATCTCCAACATCTTAAGAAGCCTCTAAATACTACTCAGAGTGTTCTTGATTTGTAGAGCATGTGCTTTAGGACTGTTACAAGAAATCACGTATCCTTTCTTTACAATCCTGTAAAAACAAAAAATCCTTTAAGAGAGGGACTCATTTCACCTCCAGTTAATTTGAATGCAAAGAAGTACTACAGTTTTCCCAGTTCGACTCCGGGTAACTCTGGGTGAATGGTGATTTTATCTGGAAGTCATTCAATTATACTACAAATAAATAAAGGATTAGAATTTATATGTAATGGTTTTTGTATAACTGATGAATAAAGGATTGCAAGTACAATTACAATAAAAATTACTGTCAGAAAAAAATATGCTATTTTAGCAAAAATTAAAAATTTCCTAGAATTTTCTTGCCCTTACAAGATCAGGTTCGCTGACACAATCCACATAACTTTACATTTTCGTATACATTCAATTTAAATAGCTCAGATACTGCACTGTGATTAAAATGATGAAGCAATACACCCAGATGGACCAAAGGCTGCATCAGTCACAGCAGGTCAGGTCAACTGGCCAGCAGCACGATCAGAAGCCACATTGAAAGGACCGATTACGGAACAGTGAAGGAACCTTGACTCCTACAAAATTTAAGTTCACTTTTTGGAGATCCCTTGGCTGCTTGCAGATGGACAGGTGTTTCTTAAAATTTGAGACATGCCGATTTCAAAGTTATTTATCGAGGCTTGTGACTGATGTTGGATGTTAGCAGAATAATATGGTTAATAAAAGCCTAAATACTGTGTGATCTCCTGAAGAAAACTTAAAAAAAGGTCTTGCTCTTGATTTCTTTTTCAAATTAATGTAAACATTTCTTTCATTGCTGATGACTGCAAGGAACACTGTGGTTTGTGTAATTTTGTCCTTGCCATTGCTGGATTCAGGGACAAAGAAATAAATTTTTTTATCCGGGGTTTATTATCATACATGGAAAAAACATAAATATGCTTTGTTCTTGCTACTGCCATGTAGACAAAGATGAATGCTTTTTTTTTTTTTTGCTAGCTTTGCTGCTTTTGCCAAGCAGAGATGAATATTATCTTATCTTTTTTGTTTTGCTTAACAAAATCCTGCCCCAAGATGAAGCCAAGGCCAAGGGCAGACAAATATTTCACATGGAAAAGAAAGATAAGTAAATATTCACCATAGGGATATTTGCTCCTGCATGGAAATGCTAGTGAGAATCAGGTGAAGAAAACAAGTGTCTTTCTTTACATCTTTTTGATTCTCTCTTTAACACGAGCATTCTCATTAGGAGCACCAGAGCCATTTTTCCGCTATCTGGAAATATCCTGTAAAACATTCCTGCTCTGTACTGAGTTAGTGCAACTGCCCTTTACTCACAAAGAGCGCTTAAAAGACTGGGTACATTATGCCAGATACAAGAACTTCATTATATTACTGAGAAAAGAGGAAAACAATTAATATTGTGTTCAAAGGAATATTATATCTTTCTCACTGAGCTTAGCAGTCCAGAAGGTCATATTTTAAGAGTATGAAGCCTTTATTCATCCAAATTACTTAAATGGAACTATTTTTGTGAGCAAAAGTGCTTTCAACTGGACTTGGAGATAAAATTCTTATCAACTCCTAGATACGAATTGTTACGAAGCTAGATTTCAAACACTGTTCGTCGCATGGACAGGAAATTTCAAATCCAGAACTGCATCTGAATTTCCTAGTTTCACAGCATTTTGACCTGGGTTTTTGTTCAAGTTCGGGAGTGAAGAGAGCATTCACAAGGACTTAAAATGCGATCAGACTTTATCTCACGATTTTATTATATCGCTGTTGGTCCAGATTCTGCAATACCTCCGGGGAGCTTCCAGTGAAAATCAGTGTGTGCATACGTTTCTGTATTTGTTTGTGTGTGTGTGTGTGCATTTCTGTTGTGTTCCCCCGTCACCAGTTAAACTCTGGTGTTTAACTGAACAGGTTCCAGAAAGTTCCAGAGGTTCCAGAGGTTCCAGAACTACTCAAATGTGACTTGAACTCCTTCTGTCAGGACTTCACTTTGTGGTGATCAGACACGACTTACCTGACCGTGCCTTTTATCTAAACCACCTCCGCTAGACCATCAGTACCATTGATTTGTTTTATTTTAGGTATTTTTTTTGTTTTAGAAAAGATAGATAGATCTCTCCAAATGCACCTGAGGGTTTGTTACTGTGGTTTTAAGTCACAATTTCTAAGCATTCAAAAGAGGCCAGACAGCGTGCTAAGAGTTGGAATTCCTACTTAATAATTTAGTAAAGACTGTGTCTTTAAAAGTAATGTTATTTGAACTTATATTTATTGTGGCCACAAAACTAGCCAATTGCAAACAGTTTATAGAGCTTCTACACAGCTTCAGTAACAGTAGAGTTAAAATAACACCTTGATAACAAATAACCTTTAAAATTTCCTTAATAACTTCGAAGTAGGAAGCAAGGAAAACCAAGCTGTTACAAGCCTTTATTGTCAAACATATTTTCAAAATATGCCTTGCTCACCCAGTTATTTGAATTCATTACACCCAAATGGTAAGAATTTCAGCCGCTGAAAACAGTGGCTGTTGCTTATTTTTAAAATAAATAAATAAATAAACTAAGAATGCATCTGATGCTAGTTATAGCTACATTATGACAATCACTGCTGGCAGCTTAACTTTCATTTATGCAAAGTTTATGCACATAAGACTTTAATAGTTCAGAAGAAAGGAACTAAAAATAAATGGAACATCAGCAGTAATCAAACCATGACTATATTCTGGTGGCACCATTTCAACTATTATTAATGCCACATTTCCAAAAGGACATAAAATGAACGTAACTTTTTTTCAAGAAAGAAAACACAATAAAAATGATGACTATCAAAGGGATAAACTAAGTAATGGTAGACAAATGCTCAGCTCATTAAAATCCAGATAGATTAGTTGTGCTATGACCTGCCTTACTGTTCCAAATCAGTGAATCTTCTGTGACTGAACTCTATTTAATCTCACTAAAGCTCTGTAAAAACCCCGCAGTCTGTTCATACGGTACTGAAAGATAGGTGGATGCTGTGCAAACTCCCTACAGATGAAAACTAACAACCTAACAGCATAATCAGATGTACGAAAATTTACACCAGCAGGAGACACTGAACATATTCTGCAATAGCTGCAACTGTTCTTAACTAGCTGTGTGTGAAACACCTCGTGTGAAATGCAGTTTTCACGCCGGCTTGAAAACTAGCAGAAGAGAAAGATTGAAAAACTTGGTCTTAGTAAGCAAAGGAAAAAGGCTCCTTGGTTCCCATTAATTTTTAGTGGAATTAGATGTCTCATTTCTTGTACAGCTGCTTATCACTTATGGAATCAAACTATCACAGTTCTTCATTTCCTTTTGCAAATGACAAGTTATTCCGTGAAGTTAATAGGCTTTCTATTTGCTTAATATTGCATTAAATGCTTATCATGTATTTTAAAAAATTTCAATATGCAATGCTTGTACCTGGCAAAAGAAAGCACTAAATTATGCAGTAAAGCCTCAGACAGGGTAATATTAGATGGTGGAGAGTTGTAGATTTTCTTCCTATGAATAGAGGTATAACCTCAAGCCTCAAACCTCATTGATGTCAATACAATGGGGTAAAGAACATAGGGAAAATTATTTATGTTCAAAATTGGATGAGGATTTTATTCAAGACTGCAGACTCAAATTCCAAACATATGCAGGACAGATTTTCTGTGTAGTCTGGTATATTTTAAAAAAAAATAATAATAAAAAAAATAAATTCTATTCTTACCTGGGTAGGATGCACAGTTGCTGGCCACCAAGTCTGCATCGACCTGTGAGGATTTTATTCAGCTACCTGTCCCTAGCATCTGATGCTATCTTAGATGCCTCAGAGTACCAGGCCAAGCTCATGGGGCTGGGCTGTATATAACATCTGTGGAAAAACCTGATGTTCTGAACCAGAAGCTGTGTAGGATGTGGGATGTCTGGGGGCATCTCAAATAGGAAGAGATGCCTATGGGTGGCCAACCAAATCAAGTACCAAAGTCCAAGAGACTTTTAAAATTGAAGATAAATCCTGAATATTTAACTTGATTTTTTATGTCTCTGTAAATAAAAGCAATGCACACAGTATTTCCTGACATTAATTTTCAAATAATAGGGGTAGGGAGGAAGAAAAGTGATGTTGCTCATTATCCTGTAAGACTTACAAAGGCATTATAATGAGCACTACTGGTAATTTATGTAGATCTTCCAGGTTAGATTCTAGTCTTAAGCAAAGCCTATTTCAAGTAAAACCATCCTTTTTTTTCTATTTATGAATAATAACCAGTCTAAATTAAATAAAAACTTGTTCCAAATGAATAAAACCCAAAAAATATTTCAAAGTAATTACTCTGAGCTAATCAGATTTGATCTGTAATCTGGGATACTGGCTACTTGGAGCAGATCTTTTCTTCTCATTGAACTAACTCCAACCCATTAAAAAAATGATGAAATCTAGGTTAACACTAATGTAGAAATGTTTTTCCTTCCTGAACAGTAGCTAAACTCTTTCTGGTACATATTTCTTTCAGCCATACATCAGATTGGATACTATCAACAAAAATTATTTCATTCTAAGAACCTGTGTATCTTTTAACTACAACTAAAAAAACCCCAAGTTTCACATTGACTGAAATAAAAGTAACAAAATAAGGTGCCTTGTTGCTGGTAAAGAGTCTATTCTATCACTGACACGATGCTTTTGTATAAATTTTAGGACTGAACTTTCACCCTATACATCTCCCATCCCGTTGTATACATATCATTAACATCAGTACCATGGGTTACAGTGTAGTGACACACGTACATGTATAGAAATGTGAATAGCTGAGAAAACACAGAGCCTTTTTGCAAAACTCAAAGCTTGATAGTTTCTTATCCTAGAAGCTATAGAAATGTGAGAATCAGACTAACATATAACATATGCATAACAGACTAAAATTAATGTGAATTCACTCTGCAAAGATGAAGGACCATCCGAAAAGATGTATTGTGTGGAGTTAAACAGCCTTTGAGACAGGAGTATCGATGTAATTTAAGCGAGTTTCCTATTTACTGTGCTTTAGTCTGCATTGTGAAGCCTTCTCAGAAAGTAGAAATTGGATTTTTTAAATTTTTTTTTTCATGAAACTGAAGTAGAAGGTGAACTCTCGGAATCACATAATGCACTCCAGCTGCAAATGGGCATTCCTTCTTTGGAACCAGACTACAGATGGTCTGATGTTAAAAAAATAAAATTTAAAAAAAAAATGTGTACTGCGAACACCATACGTGTAAGCGTGAATTTTAGGAACATCTCAAGAGGCCCGAAAAGAATTAATGGTACTGTGATATTGAGGTCTGATATCTGAAATGCTCTGAAGTCAAGAGTAACTACTGCATTCCCAATGTCAGCAAACCATTATTTAACATTGATACTTGACAAAATGTCAGATATTGAGCTTTCTATTAACCTATGACTGAATAGTCTCCCTTGTATCCCAGCCCAACATAACTGAGAGCAGGGGATTCCAGTTAGAGAAGAAATAACTCTGAGATGATAGTTTAAGTAAATGACAATGATTTAAAAACTGCCCAAATGCTTGGAATTTCAGAAGAATTTCTATTGGATTACTCAACACAATTCACATAAGACTATTAAAAATGCATAATAAATACTTCTCATTTAACTACAAGGACAAATTAATCTCATCTGTGTAACAAATATTTTATATATGTAAATACTTTTATATTTACAGATACCAAAGTGACTACATTTAAAATGTTAAAGATATTTTAATCTGCCTCGATTCTCACCTCTGTGGGTATTTTTTCTCTTAATGGCTATGAAAGAAAATAGTGTCATTAATTCATATATGATAAATGAGATTCTAAATAAATAAGAACTGGGTTTAAAATTGTATCTGATTTTCTGAATTCTTGAGGAACACTAAACTTTATTCGTGTATTATTAATTCGATGAAGTGCAGTCATTCAAAATCTATAGACCTGCATATATTCAGCTAAGTATCTTGCTCGGTGTCTTCAAAGGATAAGGAATGAATATAAGTAGGCGGGAGAGCTGTTTCTAACCCTTGGACTAATGCTATGAACAACTGTCCAGAGATTAAGCCAATCTCTACTAGGGAGGCCAAACACCTTCCTGCAAACAGGCAGAAGTGACCAGCTACACGAACGTGCGTGGAGCAAGCATTCAAAGAAGAAAGGCTGAGTTACAATGCTTGGGATTTTTTGAGATATTTACATTCACTTAGAATCATAGAATCATAGAATGTGTTGGGTTGGAAGGGACCTCTAAAGGCCATCTAGTCCAACCTCCCCTGCAGTGAGCAGGGACATCGTCAACTAGATCAGGTTGCTCAGAGCCTCATCAAGCCTGGCCTTGAATGTCTCCAGGGATGGGGCCTCCACCACCTCTCTGGGCAACCTGTGCCAGTGTCTCACCACCCTCAGTGTAAAGAACTTCTGCCTAATGTCTAATCTAAACCCACCCTGCTCTAGTTTAAAACCATTGCCCCTCATCCTATCGCTACGTGCCCTTGCAAACAGCCCCTCCCCAGATTTCCTGTAGCCCCTTCAGGTACTGGAAGGGTCTCTAAGGTCTCCCCGGAGCCTTCTCTTCTCCAGGCTGAACACCCCCAACTCTCTCAGCCTGTCCTCACAGCAGAGGGGCTCCAGCCCTTTGATCATCTTCGTGGCCCTCCTCTGGACCTGCTCCAACAGGTCCATGTCCTTCTTGTGCTGAGGGTTCCAGAGTTGGACTTCCAAATCTCCTTGCCTTTTCTCTGGAAGTCTCTTTATGTTGTGGAAATGTGCAGTTGACAGCTAACTGAAGGTCTTGTTGCAGGCATGCCTTTTATGCCTGGGAATGAAATAAGTAGAGAGACTGGAAAATATGTAATCTCTCTAGATAATGCAGAAGCAACAAGAAAATAGTCTTTGACTTCAAGAGCCGTGGTACAGGATCACTTACCAAACAAGTATTCACATGTACAAGATAGAAATGTGGTTATTGGTAAGTAACTTTCCCCTTTCTTTGTTATCAGTGAACTTTTCAACTGGAAAAAACCAAGATGAGATGCTGACTTTAGCCATATTGCTTTCGCATTCTTTTTGCATTGATGTAGTGTCACTTTTGAAATCATGCCAGGCTAAAATAAGCACCCCACTTCTCTGCCTTGGAAAATCTGGCTCCCCCATCTTCATCGCCTACCTGAGCTGGGATTTACGTAGCTTTTGGCAAGCACAAATGAGGCTTCTCACCCAAATACCTGAACATATATTTAAGCCAATCCCATGCCAATCCCATGCACACATACACACACATTTGCCAAATACCATTGATTTTATTGTCTCGTTGTGTAAAAAGATATATAAAATTCAGCTTCATACTCTTTTCCTTATTTTCATGCTGTCTGTATAAGAACCCCGCTCCTTCTGTTAATCAGTGTGCTGCTGTCTGCTGTAAAACCCACAAGACAGGATAAAAAAAAATGCTGAAGTCCTCAGTTTCAGGGTCACAACAGCAAGCGTGGCTGTGATCAGTTCACCACCAGTAAGTAACTGTATAATCACTGCATAATGCATTGCTAAAACCAGAAGGATAGCGATGTCTCTGATTTTTTATGGAACGTGTTTAGTCAAAGGCATCACTACAATTTGCTTAAAAGATGTATGTCTAAGCCACCACCTTATTTCTAAATATTCTCCCTTAGCAGCAAAAAGAGCTGTTGTTTTCCAAATAATGAAGCATTTTTTCAGATTTTGAAATTTCAATAGGCTTCAGTCTACCTAGGAAACTCAGAGACTCCTAGAAGACATCTGTCTGCTTCGAAAAGCTGGGTCTGCACAAATGACCTGGATATTAATACTGAATATTAATACTGTTGGTTTTGGCGATGATCTCACCACTGCATTTACTTCCAACGACATAGCCATAAGAAATTCTTTTTAGGAAGACACATGGCAGACCTACGATAACCACAGAAAATCATTAGCACCATATAAAGTATTGTTAAATCCTTTCGCTATTCTGGAAAACTCGCTCTTCTCTATTTCTAATTAGAGACATTGATTAAATACTTAGCAAGAAATCAGTTAAAATCTTGTGTACCATTACTTTTTAAAATTTATTTTGTGGATGAAAGCTGAGCTAGCTGTTGTCTGCATAGCCAAGAAAGGAAGGAATGAACAAAGAAACATATGAAACAAGAATGAATGAAGGAACAAAGGGAGAGACAAGAGAAGAGCAACATTGGGAGAACCCAAAGGACCTGGTTTTCCCCACATGGAAATCATAAACATCTATGAGAATAGGATGAAACTTGGATAGAATAAAGGTAAAGATAAATGCACGGAGCTTAGGCGGTGCCTGTGTGGACATTTAGGATGGGCGACTGGCTCCTGAAGCTGAACGCCTCACTTAGTATAGGTGAAAACATTCCACAAAAATTATTCTACATTTCATCTCCTCATTCTTTCTATGCCTGAATTTGGAAGATGACATTTTATGGTTCTGTGCAGTAATCAGTTGTAACAACCATCATCAGAATTACAAGAAAGCACGTCTCTCCTTCAGTAGCAGCTGTGGGAGAGATCGAGGATTATCCTCCTCGATTTAATCCATGTCCCCACTGGCACCAGGGTTTTCCCCAGCCCCAGCTAGGGAGGCGTTTGTGCATCTGGAGGTGGCAGGCTAATGCACAGCCCAGAGTGTGAAACTATCCTGTGTGAAACTACCGGGAGAGTGAGACATAATGAATAGCTGTATTGAGCTTAGAAGCGTAGGAGAAGGTGAATGAAAAATAGGAAGACAAGGAACAAAGTGAGAAATAAGAAAGGGTAGAAAATGAAAGGACTGTATTCATACGTATTAAATGTGTGCAAAGTCACTTGCCATTAAACACAGTAAAAATTAGACGGGACGTCATTGTCCATCTGACTCCATTTATCTGCTAATCAACACTTTTTATATTTGTAATCCCGAACTCTCATTTTAAACCCACATTAATGAGATGATCAGGCTGTTTTACTACCGCCTTATGAACCCTGCCAAAGAGAACTCATTTTCTCAGCTCATTTGCTGCAGTATCAGTCCATTGTTTCATCCTGACCAGACTGTTATAACATTGCTTCTGTCTCACCTGTTAGTTTAAAATTACACAGATGGATAAATTAAAGTGCTTTGACATTCCGGTACTCAGCTTTTTGGCTGAGGAATCTGCTTCTCATTGTCAGTAACCAAAACAGTGGTTTCAAAATATTAATATTTATCCATTTTAACGCAACTAAATTTTCTTCTACTGATCACCTAGTTTCGTCAGTACTGGAGTGGTTTGTTGTGCTTTTCCATATCTTTTATTCTTCTTACTGTGAGGGTTCTTGCTTGTATCTGCAAACCAATACATTTCTTGTAACCGTCTTCTTTTTAAGCAAACACAATGAGGTTCATTTTGACTTTTAAAATCAATGTTATGCCAGGAGCAGCAGTCTTGTATGCCTTTTTTTTTTTTTTGGGAGTCTTGTGTTTCATACATACAGGGTTTGCTACTGTTGAGCCTCAGACTTCTGGTCTCCATCTCAAGTTTTAAAGCACATTACAGTATGTTGCGTGTGCCGACCCTAGCTAAAACTATGCCAGCATTTCCATAATAAAAGCTCTTATTTCCAGGGGTTCCAGCTGTACATTCAGCTGTAAAAACGTGCACTAGGCTAAAATTGGATGTACAGCATTTCAATGTGAAATTAATACAAATTAAAAAAAAAAAAACATTCCACTTGATGATTTCTGAGCTATAATTTCTGAAAAAGTAGTAGTCTGTGAGATTCCTCGTTGCCCTCTCATCTTGTAAATCAAAAAGCAATTCAACTTTTTTAAAGTAATTATGTAATTAAGTGATGAGCCTGTTTCTGCTTCCACAGAAGGCTTGCTCTGTACCTTAGACATGGGAATTGCTTTTCATGTATACGGCAGAGGTGAGCGTATGTACTCGTTTACCGAGAAGAATTCAAAAATGACACGCTGTCATCCTGCCTACACAGTTCACTGCTACTGATGGTTTTTTGCTCATCAGAATCCTGCTCCTGCAAAAGCAGGGATGTGTACATCAGTACATAATTTTGGTTTCCTGGCAGGGGGCAGAACTCATAATGCACTCTGTCTTAAACTAGCTGTGGAAACCTTGTCGCTTTACTTTATCTTTTGTGCTTTGCGCAGTACTTTTACTTCACTTAGAATAAAGGTAGAAATAATACTAAGTCACAGAATCACAGAATGGTTGGGGTTGGAAGGGACCTTAAAGATCATCCATTTCCACCCCCCTGCCCTGGGCAGGGACACCTCCCACCAGACCAGGTTGCTCCAAGCCCCATCCAGCCTGGCCTTGAACCCCTCCAGGGATGGGGCAGCCACAGCTTCTCTGGGCAGCCTGGGCCAGGGGCTCACCGCCCTCATAGTGAAAAATTTCTTCCTAATATCCAATGCAAATCTACCCTCTTCCAGTTTGAAGCCATTACCCCTCATCTTATCATTACATGCCCTTGTAAAAAGGTCCTCTGCAGCTTTCTTGTAGGCCCCCTACAATAGTAAATTGAATTCTGCCAGGTCTTCCTGTTTCTCCCTACTTCTATCTGTACAGTTCCATGTTGCTTTCCTAGGCCCATTCTCTGTGATCCCATGTTATGCACCTTGCCTGCCTAAATGCCAAATTCTGACTCAGGTGATGCACTGTTTTCGTCCTTTCCTTTATGCGGATTTTTCTCTCTGACAAGGATATCTATGACTTATCCATACCTTACTGATGGACCTTTTCGAGAAGAACACTATATAACTTTCGGAGAATTAATTGCATTTGTTCTGCTAGTGGGCAGGCTTCACCACAACTTGTACCTGTTCCGCAGTCACAGGGCAGATTTGGAAACAAGGGTTTAGAGGTATCTGGACCCCACAGGTTGCTGGTCTCCCTCCTGGATGGGCAAAGAAAGCAAAAAGAAACTGTCTGCTTATTCAGGGGCACTGTATCTTTGTTAACACCATTGTGCAATGGTGAATAAAAAATGGAATATAAATATATGAACCAATGAGTCTCCTGATGCTAAATGTGCTGCAATTGTGTCGTGAGTCAGTTACAGACATTTAGAAACAGGTCCTCCCTTCATCACCAATTGTCGTTACATCTGAACACCCATTCCATAAGTATTTCTTGTCAGAAGAAAAAGTACATTTATGTGCATGAAAAATCAAGGTTAAAGCAATCTAGGGTAGCACAATAAAACAATTAAGAAGTTCCTTTTTACTGATAAGGCAAATGAGCAGCCAACAAAATATTTTTATCTACCCAATTATTTCTTGCACTGATGTATGTTGAGATGCTCAAATATGCATGTAGGGCAACAGAAGCTGAAGTATAACACTCTTTAAAGTGTTCAGCAGAAAAGAGGTAAGAGAAGCTTCTTTAAAGGCTTTGGGAGTGCCCCTTGTTCCTTCTAATAAGTTTAAAATGAATCAAAACAACACAAATTATGGATAAAACCACTGGTTTACATAACCTTACCTTATATCTATACAATAGTTTCAGATACAACAGCAAACTATATAAAACAATGAAGAGCAGAAGACCACATTCCCAAATCCAATTACTGTGTCTTCTTATTTTGTGTAGAATACAAAATTGAATGGAAAAGGAAAGTAAGGAGGTTACTGGTAAAAAAAAATAGGTTAAAATTCTGAATGTTTATAAGACAGTTGCTGATTTCATTTTCCACGAGCTGAAGCCTATAAAGCATTTTGCTTGGTAGCACACAAAATAGTGAAGTATACTACACAGCCTAAAGTGTAAAATACATAAACAGGAAAAGCTAACGATTCCACGCTGGTGGGAGAAAACAGGGTCCCCAGGTTAAGTGAGAGGAAATATGACTATTTATCAGTTGTATAATCTTAATAACGCACAGGAGTACTTTAAAAACACGAAGAATGTTCCTGGCTTGGGAGCCGGATCCCACTGTGTTCTGTTTTTCAAGAGTGAGTAAAGGTCCAGAAGCCTTACGGTTCCGTGCCTTATTGTCATATTCTGGGATGTTCCGTCTATAGGTAAGGCTCTGCTTGCTTTTCTTTCTTTTAAGGAAAAGTGCGAGAAAGGAAAGAAAAAAAGAAAAGCAAGCCAACACTCCTTCAGGAACTTAAATATATGGCTGCTAGTCACATGAAGGTCTGGACTAGTGTATGAACAGGGTCAGAGAGTGACTCCCCATCAAAATCATCACCCTTTCCTTGTCCCTTTGTACAAGGGAAAATCCTGGGAAAATGGGCAACAGGAGGTGGAAAAAAGTGACTCATAAACTAGGACCACCAACAGATAACATATATTCTTCGTGGAACCATTGCAAATTGCTGCGCACTCTGCTACCCATGGATACAGTAGATGTGAGTATCCCACTCACTTCTTGGTATTTTAATGAACCAAGAAGGAATTTCATAGGAGGGTAAAACTGGTCTAAATCCACCTTTTAGCATCCCTGGGCTGAGTACGGTTCCAGACAGAGAGGAAGCATATACATTTTTTAGAACATAAAATTTAACAGCATTTTTTGTATTCATTGCTATATGAGGGTTTTCATGAAAAAAAACAACAACCAAACACATGAAAAAGGTCTGCAGGCCACTGATCCATTGCTAATGGCTAACTGGCATCCATGAACATTTTGAGGAGTCTGGTGAGGCAGGAATTAACATTGCAAAAAAAGGGCTCAGAACTTCCAAACCCCCTATAGCTGTGCTGGCGTGATGCATAGACACTGGATACTGGCACATGGATAATTCTGTATACGATATAATCATATAAATACAATTTCTGCTTGTCGTTTGAATCCCTTAGCTGGGGTCTGCAGCATCCTTTACTGGCAGCCAAAGCCAAACAACTGTCTCTTATCAAGTCTACGAGCAACCCAGGACTTGCAGAAATAAAAGACCTACCAGCAAGAAAAAGAGGAAAATTTTGTTTACTGTCCTTTTGGTCTGTACAGAAGGATGTAAAACATCTTACAAAACATTAATACTGCCCATTTAACCTGACTACGTGTGTAGGCAGGGGAAGGGGGAGTTTGTTTGCTTTTCATAGCAGCAACGGCTTTTAAAGAGACAGAATGAAACCCTGATCCCATTAAAGTTAATTGAGGTCAAAGTCATCAATTTGAAAGGATTCAAGATTTCAATGTCTTGCTAGTCAAGCCATTCATTTCTGTGACCTCTACAGCAATTTTTTATTGTCATATACCTTTTATATAAATACCCTCCACAAATATTACATAGCCTATTACTCATTTCTGTTGCTACAGATGACTCCCTTCTTATTATGTAGCACTGACATCTAGATTGTCTCCTCTTTCTGCACTGTCAGTATAGGTATAGGGTAAGATTTTTGCGGAAGAGCTGGAAATAAGAAGAAGTAATCACTAAGCTTTTTAAAGATCACCAAGGAGCGATGGAGAGGTCACTATCGGTGGTGGATGGACAACATCTTTGTGTTATAGAACTGAGTGTTAGACCACGCGTAGATTTAGAACATGCTATTTTCTTCTATAAAAGTGGCAGTTTATTCAGCAAAATAAAAGTCTAACCAAAGAATCTCTGGAAAAGCAGAAGGATCTTCAAGACTAACATTTGATCAAGCAGCATAAATTCATTCCGTGCGTAAGGAGGAGTCTACAAGTAACTGGAATGTGTTAACTTATTTTCACTTGAAGTCATTGACTTAAAGTGTCTTTACATTACTTCGTGTTTTTATCAATATATGCCTGCAGGATAATCCAATGATCTTCTTTCACTTTTCACCTTCTGTCCCCTTTGCTTCCCTTCCCTGTTCCTTCTGTTTGACTGAAGAGAAAAAAGGATGGGGCCAATAAGTCAGAACATAAGAAAGAAGGAAGGTACCTTTAAAAGTCTTTAAATACAAATTTTGCATAATTTGGTATTTTTAACCCATAAATTTAAAGGAATAACCTGGGGAAAAAAGCCTAGGAAATATGTAAAAATTTTAAAAAAATTAAATGTTGAAGAAACTGTGGAATGTTTTGAACAACAAATAGTTCTTGTACTTATCGAGTCATAGTGTGAAAAGTCAAAGATCTTAGTATGCCTGCAGTTTTCCCTCAGTGTCTTCATACAATGAAGCTCTGTTCATCTCTCACTAATTAGGCAGATTTGTCAGAATTCCTCAAAGACCACGTTCGGTCTGGTTCTAGGGGTAAAGCTAAGAGATGTATAATCTATGTTTACAATAAACAGCATGAAAAAGTGGCTGAGGAAAACCTTTTCTTTACTTCTGGAGCTGAGGGCCAGTGAAAAGCACTGCATTAAATCGTTCAAAAAGGAAAGTAACCGAGCATTCCAAAATGCTGCATGGCAAACAGCTTAGAATGAAAAATCCCATTACTCTGGAGTTGGAGAGGTAAATTTCCTGGAACCAGACTCACCAGTGTATTTTTGTAGTGTGTTACTACAACACAAGCAAACAATAACTGCAGGTACTCAGGTTGTTTTGTGTATTTTATTCTGGTTTGTTGACTCTCATATCTGTACTCTTCCCTCTCGGTGCTTGGCTTTTTCTCCTTCTCAGAAAACATGCCGTGAGTTGGCAGTTAGTTTTTTACCTTTCTCCCTCTTTACCTACGGCCTGCATTCGAAGAGCCTTTGATGTCTGTGTGCAAAAGATAACGTTGATCTCCTGCAGCCCCGGGAGTAGCGGGCTTCAGTCAGAGAGACACCCTGCAGCGATCCTCTCAGCTGGGGAGAAGGAGGAGTTCTCCCAACACTAAACCAAAATTTGTTGCAAAAAAAAAAAAAAAAAAAAAAAGAAAGCTATTGAAATGCTTTCCCCCCGCCCAACCCCTCCCTTGCAAGTCTACAAGTCCGTTTTGTGCTTTCTTGTTCTCTAGTTGTCATGTTTTTGTTTCCTGCTGTATGCAACATCAAGCACAATAGCAGCATGGAAAATATTTATTATCGCTAGTGCGATTCCTCTCACATTAAATAGCTTATATTCTAAATGAGTGGATATGAAAAGAATTTAATTTTATTAGGGATGAAAGTCCTGAGAAAGAATTCTGGAATAAAGATTTCACTGTAAAGAAGACGTGCCAGTGAAAGAATAGGTATTACTTAAAGGCTAACTGTTTCATTAGCTGTGAGAAAACTTTTCTGCAGAACTTCTGTAACAGTTAATCCTATTCACAGGCCCTATCTGTAGGTTGTTTTGGAATTTCTGCGTTAACAGGTAAAAGGGAATTTTTCCTTTCTCCTCTGACAAATGTTTGTGTTACACAAAAAGGAAAAAAAAAAGCCAGCAAAAACCCAGAAAAAAACCCCAAACATGTTTAACTCTAAGTCTACCAGTCCACCACTCTTCATCACTCTCTTTATTTCAGTGTTTTACTGTATAAATTGATGCAACGCAAAACCTTTTCCAATGCTAGAGGGAAAATCTGCAAAAGCATGGACTCTTGTACAAATCATTCCAGTCCATCAGAAAAAAATGCAAACATTCCTTTCTATCTACTAATATAAATATTATTAATACATATACTCTATAGGTATGGGTTATAGAATTACCGAATACCAGGCTGGAAGGGACCTCAAGGACCATCTGGTCCAACCTTTCTTGGCAAAGGCACGGTCTAGACAAGATGGCCCAGCACCCTGTCCAGCTGCATCTTAAAATTGTCCAGTGTTGGGGAATCCACCACTTCCTTGGGGAGATTATTCCAATGGCTGATTGTTCTCATTGGGAAAAATTTTCCTTTTGTGTCCAATCGGAATCTCGCCAGCAGTACCTTGTACCCATTACCCCTCGTCTTTTCCATGTGACTCCTTGTAAAAAGGGAGTCTCCATCTTCTTTGTAGCCACCCTTTCAATACTGGAACGTGGTGATAAGGTCTCCCCTGAGCCTTCTTTTCTCAAGGCTGAACAAACCCAGTTCTCTCAGGCCTTTCCTCACACAGCAGGCTGCCCAGTCCTTTGACTATCTTGGTGGCCTTTCTCTGGACCCTCTCCAGCCTCTCCACGTCTTTCCTGTATAGCGGGGACCAAAATTGAACACAGGATTCCAGGTGTGAGTAGAGTGGGATAATGACTTCTTTGTCTCTGCTGGTGAAGGCCTTGTCGATGCCACCCAGCATCCTGTTGGCTTTCTTTGCCGCAGCAGCACACTGTTCACTCGTATTGAGCTTGTTGTCCACCAGGACCCCAAGATCCCTTTCCACAGAGCTGCTCCCCAGCCGGGTAGATCCCAGCCTGTGCTGCGCTCCTGGATTATGTTTTCCCAGGTGCAAGACCTGACACTTGTCCTTGTGGAACTTCATGAAGTTCTTGTTAGCCCACTCTTACAGCCTCTCCAGGTCTTCCTGCAGGATGGCTCTCCATGTGTCCACTTCCCCACTCAGTTTGGCGTCATCAGCAAACTTCATCAGGGTACACTTGATCCCATCATCAATTAAACGATCAATTAATTTATCATCAATTAATGATTCCATCTACTTCTACATTGCATTTGCATAGATAAGAACAGCTTATAAAGTGTGTTTACATATATGTACATACACACTCTAAATTTTGATGGATAATGAGTCATAGAAACAAGGAGAAAAATAACTAGAAAGTCTGGATTTAGTCATTAATATTTTAATTCTGAAAGTAAACATTCTAATAGTAAAAAATGATATGTTTAATGTGTGATATGGAAATACTTGTAGTATACTAAATATGTACACGTTATGCTTGCATTCTATACTATATATATACACACACACATACAAACACATGTACATGCACTGAGAATGTATGCCTTATATTTAGAATAAATATATTGGCAATAATTGGTCAAATCCATTGTCATCCCAAAGTGCTTAATGTGCAATTGTAATAGTGAGCTGTGTTTGTTTGCTTATTCCATTTGAAGGTATGTATCAAATACGTTTATCAGGGTTCACACTGACGTAAAATACTAGTTTCGGTAGAAAAGAGATCGTGTAACGGGAATCTGAGTGACAAGGACTCAGTTTGCTCTCCCACTGTGCTGATCTAATATCTGCCTGCTGCCAAATGGGCTGGTCCCACTTTCCCTTTTCCCTTGCTTGCTCTCAGACGCTCCATCGCTTCCCTTTTAGTACTACCAGCATTAATCTAACCTCACGGCCCGCTGACCACGGTTAATATGATCAAACTGCCTCTTAGACAAGACGAAAATAAGTTGCAGGAAGAAAGATGAAATGTCTGGACCACCTGGAAGACTTCAAAAGAGATGTAGCTTATTAAAGATGGCATAAATGTTCCCGGAGTGGTTCTTTCCAATGAAAGTAACTTGAGATGCAAGTTATGGCAAAACAGCAGTCTCCGACAGAGAACTTGTCATATAAACCTCCAGAAGCCATCTGGAAAGGGAGGATAGAGACCTTCCTGATTTAATTTTAAGGGAAATACATAAAATGCAGTTTTTTAGTCGTTTTCGTCAGCATCTTTTTATATCAATGTAACTCTTTTTTTGAGAAATAGCAATTCAAGTGGTGCTTTTGCGCCCTGACACATTCCTCGGTGTGTTCAGAGGGATGTAGTCTGTTCCACTTGCCGTCCAGGCCAGGGATTTAGAAAGGAAGAAGCGTCACCCCATCACCAGCAAAGCTCTTCATCGCACAGGAGGGCACTGAGGTGTCCCATCTCTGTTCTGAGGGAGTTTGTCATAGTGACGAAACCCAGTAATTTCTAACATTTGTGGCAAAATTAGCTGTAATCCTCACGCCTACCAGAGTTTTAATTCTGGTCTAAACCAAGCAGTATCTGAACGTCCACTGATATGATCCATGAATGAATGTTCCAACACAAGAATCAAATGCATGTATTTTTTGAATGGAGCATGGCACACAACTGCCTCCAGTGCTTCTAAGCCCAGCTTCAGTAATACCGCAAGTTAGTATGGATGGACATAGGGAAAAAAGGCTGAGAACATGCACTTAGGGTAAGGCAACATTGACAATTTTCTCAGCTGTGTCATGCCTATAAAAAGGTCTGGGAATAATTGCACTGTAGTTGCCTGAGTATTTGGTAGCATCAAGAACCAAGCAGTTTTCCAAAGTGCCTGAAAACTTTGGTCAGCAGCTGCAAAGATATTTTTGAAGCTAACTAAAGATGGATCTAAGTACCAAAATGAGTGGATTCAACCATAATTTGTATTTTAAAAACGTTTAAGTTTCTTGGGCACTGAAGACTGGCTGAAATGCTAATCATGAAAATGCTTTCTCATGTAGATTATCAACTGTATTTTTTAATAAGTACTACTGAATAACTTGCCTAAAATAGCAAAAATTAGGCTACATGTTTGGTCTCAATCTTACTTTAACTCCAGCTGCAAGAGAGAACCTTTTGTACTTTACTGTGTTCAAAAAGACCAGGAAATTTGGGGGCAAATCCAATCTTTAGGGTCATATACTTTTATCTTCTGTATTTCTCTAGCTATAGAATTTTATTTTTGTTCCTCCTGTGTAGAGCCCACTAACTAAATTAACTCTTCCAGAATGGCTTTTTGTCTTGATGTGAAAATGTCATACAATGGACAATCCAATACTTCCCTTGATAGAATGTTCCAACTTCAAATTGCTTTTTACAAGCATTTCTCAAGAGGCAGCAAGAGATCCTTCGATTTTAATACATGATACACCCTAACATAAAAATGAGGTAGTAAAAGTAATTCCAGTTGGTTTCTATATGAAGTTCACTAAAGTCAATTGAAGAACCAATGCCTTTTTGTTTAGCTACGTCAAGAAATCTGTATAAATGGCAATTGTAGGCCCGGGTTTACGTAGTAGAGAGTCTACTTTTAGATACAATGCAGTAAAAACAAAGGATCACCATAAATATCAACGGAGATTTTTCACATTTCTGTGTGTTTACCTGAAAAAAAATCTGTACAAAGTTTTAAACAGTTGAATTAATGGAAGCCTTAAGAAGTACTTAAAAAGTACTGGAACTAGAATGGAACTGGAATGGAACTAGATGACCTTTAATGTCCCTTCCAACCTGAACCATTCTATGATTCTACGATTCTAAGTACAGCCACATCGAAAAGCTGCAAACATCAGAGAAACATGGACCAAGCTTCATAGGAAAAAAAGGAAACAATGAAATCCAACTTGAAAATCTAACATATTTATGAATTCTGAATGTTTTCTTACACTTAACAGAAATTAATATTTTTGAAAGAGGTGAAAGTGTATAAAACTGAGGGGCAATCTTGGCAAAAAAAAAAAAGATATATGGTCTTGGAAGGTCATACAGTACAAACAAACCCACGATATCATAGAATCATAGAATCATAGAATCATAGAATTGTTGAGGTTGGAAGGGACCTTTAAGATCATCGAGTCCAACCTTTAGCCTACCCTGACAAGAGCCACTTCTAAACCGTGTCCCTCAGTGCCCCATCTACCCTTTTTTTAAACACCTCCAGAGATGGTGAATCCACCACCTCCCTGGGCAGCCTATTCCAATGTTTAATAACCCTTTCAGTGAAAAAATGTCTCCTAATATCTAATCTAAACCTCCCCTGACGTAACTTGAACCCGTTTCCCCTCGTCCTATCACTTGTCACCAGGGAGAAGAGGTCAGCCCCCACCTCTCTACAACCTCCTTTCAGGTAGTTGTAGAGGGTGATAAGGTCTCCCCTCAGCCTCCTCTTCTCCAGGCTAAACAACCCCAGCTCCCTCAGTCGTTCTTCATAAGGTTTGTCCTCCAGGCCCCTCACCAGCTTTGTAGCCCTTCTCTGGACACGCTCCAACACCTCAATGTCCCTCTTGTAGCGAGGGGCCCAAAACTGAACGCAGTACTCGAGGTGGGGCCTCACCAGTGCCGAGTACAGGGGGATGATCACTTCCCTAGGCCGGCTCACCACACTATTCCTGATACAGGCTAGGATGCTGTTGGCCTTCTTGGCCACCTGGGCACACTGCTGGCTCATATTCAGCCGGCTGTCCACCAACACCCCCAAGTCCTTTTCTGTCGAGCTGCTTTCAAGCCATTCTGCCCCAATCCTGTAGCACTGCATGGGGTTGTTGTGACCCAAGTGCAGGACCCGGCACTTGGCCTTGTTGAACCTCATACCATTGGTCTCAGCCCATCGGTCCAGCCTGTCCAGATCCCTCTGCAGAGCCAACCTACCCTCAAGCAGATCAACACGCCCGCCCAGCTTAGTGTCATCTGCGAACTTACTGAGGGTGCATTCGATCCCTTCATCCAGATCATTGATAAAGATATTAAAGAGAACCGGCCCCAGCACCGAACCCTGGGGGACACCACTTGTGACTGGACACCAACTGGATTTAACTCCATTTACCACCACTCTCTGGGCACGGCCATCCAGCCAGTTTTTTACCCAGCGAAGAGTACACCTGTCCAGGCCATGAGCAGCCAGTTTCTCCAGGAGAATGCTGTGGGAAACGGTGTCAAAAGCTTTGCAAAAATCCAAGTAGATAACATCCACAGCTTTTCCCTCATCCACTAAGTGGGTCACCTTATCATAGAAGGATATTAGGTTTGATAGGCATGACCTGCCCTTCACAAACCCATGCTGACTGGGCCTGATCACCCTGTTCTCCTGCATGTGCCGTGTAATGGCACTGAGGAGGATCTGTTCCATGACCTTCCCAGGCACCGAGGTCAGACTGACTGGCCTGTAGTTCCCCGGATCCTCCTTCCGGCCCTTCTTGTGGATGGCTGTCACATTTGCTAACCTCCAGTCAGCTGGGACCTCCCCGGTTGTCCAGGACTGCTCATAAATGATACCAAGTGGCCTGGCGAGCACCTCCGCCAGCTCTTTCAATACCCTTGGGTGGATCCCATCCGGCCCCATAGATTTGTGCACCTCCAGGTGCTGAAGCAGGTCCCTCACCATTTCCCTTTGGATTAGAGGGGCTTCATTCTGCTCCCCATCCCTGTCTTCTAGTTCAGGGGTCTGGGTGCTCAGGGAACAACTGGTCCTACTGCTGAAGACTGAGGCAAAGACTTCATTAAGTACCTCAGCCTTTTCCTCATCCTTGGTCACTATGTTGCCGGCCCCATCTACTAGAGGACAGAGATAATCCTTAGTCCTCTTCCTATTGCTAATATATTTATAGAAGCTTTTTTTGTTGTCCTTGACAACAGAAGCCAGGTTTAGCTCCAGCTGGGCTTTGGCCCTCCTGATTTTTTCCCTACATAGCTTAACTACCTCTTTGTAGTCGTCTTGAGTGGCCTGCCCTTCCTTCCAGAGGCCATAGATCCTCTTTTTTTCCCGAAGTTGCAACACTAGCTCCCTGTTTAGCCAGGCCGGCCTTTTTCCCCGACGGCTTGTCTTCTGGCACATGGGGACAGCCTGCTCCTGCGCCTTTAAGACTTCCTTCTTGAAAATCATCCAGGCTTCCTGGGCTCCTTTGCCCTGGAGGACTGCCTCCCAGGGGACTTTGTCAACCAGGCTCCTGAAAAGCCCAAAGTCCGCCCTCCGGAAGTCCAAGGTAGCAGTTCTGCTGACCCCTCTCCTTGCTTCTCGCAGAATCGAAAACTCTATCATTTCATGGTCACTGTTCCCAAGACAGCCTCCAACCTTCACATCCCCCACAAGACCTTCCCTATTTACAAACAACAGATCCAGCAGGGCACCTTCCCTAGTTGGCTCTCTCACTAGCTGTGTCAGGAAGTTATCCCCAGCACATTCCAGGAACCTTCTAGACTGTTCCCTCCCTGCTGTATTGTATTCCCAGCAGATGTCCGGCAAATTGAAGTCCCCCACGAGGACAAGAGCTCGCGATCTTGAGACTTCTCCCAGCCGTTTATAGAATATTTCATCTGCCTCCTCATCCTGATTGGGCGGTCTATAACAGACTCCTACTACGATATCCGCCTTGTTAGCCCTGCCCCTGATTCTTACCCATAAACACTCAACCCCATTATCACCATCATTAAGTTCAAAGCATTCGTAACACTCCTTAACATACAGGGCCACACCCCCGCCTCTCCTTGCTTGCCTATCCTTCCTGAAGAGCCTATAGGCATCCATGGCAGCACTATAGCTATGTGAGTCATCCCACCACGTTTCTGTGATGGCGACTACATCGTAGTTTCCCTGCTGCACGATGGCCTCCAGCTCGTCCTGCTTATTCCCCATGCTGCGTGCATTAGTGTAGATGCACTTCAGTTGGGTTAATTGTCCTGCCACTTTCTTGGGGGGACAGGCCCTAATTTGCACCTGGTCATTCTCGGACACTACTGTAGTTACCAAATTATCACTACTCCTTGTGTCTATGCTGCCACACAATTCACTATCCCCCACCATCGCTGAGGCAGGCTGCAAGACCTTGCTATCACTTATACCCATGAGCACTGCTATGTTGCTCCCAGGCACCACTTTTGTGATCCTGGTTTCGTCCCCATCCCCCATCATCATGTCCCGCCATGTAGAAATACTGATAGTGAAATACACATCTGCTTTACATCATGGAAAGAAAGATAAGGGTCCCTTTCTGTATAGCACTTGATTACACATTTGCAATATGACGCACAGTTTTGGGCACCTCAACAGAAGAAACTTTTCAAGAAATTGGGGGAAATGATCGAATGACTAGAAGGCTTGATTTATGAGTTACAGTACATCTAAGCAGATAAACAGTAAATATAGTGGTATGAATACCTTACAACTACTACGAAATGTTCATAAATATTACAAGGCTGCTTCAGAGGAATAAAGATTGATAGCCTCTTGAAAGGGATAAATTCTTTATTCATACCACTCAGATCGATGCTGTTCTCAGGGTGAGACACTCCACAGTGAGCAGAGGAGGCAGGATCAATCTTTACACACATAAAAGAAATATTTTTAATTGTAATTGTATACGGAATAGAAAAAAAAAATGAAGAGAACTAAACATCAGAACAGGAAAAAAATCTACTGATGATCGAAGATCATTTGAAAAAAAAACCAAAACAACAGATATCACAACTAAAAATGACTTTACAAATTGACGAAGTGGCCTTCCCGGGATGAAGAGTAGTATATTTCACTATTCTGGTTCTGAAGTTTGAGGCATGTACTAGAGTCCTGCTGTCAGACTCTCCTTACCCCAGTTTTCTCTTCTTATATCCATTCACAGTGTTTTTTGCGAAGTTCAAGTTCCCAGACCATTATTCCGAGTTGTTCCTTTTGGCACAAGTAACCTACAGTTTACCTCATTCTTTGAAAATATACAGGATACTTTTTATTTTCTTTCAATAGCTAACCCTGGCTGTCAC
The DNA here is from genome assembly GCF_964199755.1 of Larus michahellis. Lineage (NCBI taxonomy): Eukaryota > Metazoa > Chordata > Aves > Charadriiformes > Laridae > Larus > Larus michahellis. The sequence continues at coordinate 79,451,709 of NC_133900.1, read as the reverse complement.
AAGCAGCCCGATTTTACTCACAGACAGACAATGCTCGTAGCCAAAGTGCTTTTATTTGTTGTCAGACTACGTCAACGCATTTCATCTGAAGTGGAAAGGTGGAAAGAAAAATGTGTATAAAATATTAATGACCTCACTGTTGCATACTCATTATTTCAATATGAAAAAATGAGGCATAAAGAAATCAAATATAATGAGGCCATTATAAAAGAAGAAACAAGGTAATCAATTTCTAATATATACCACCACTACAATCATATTAGCTATAATTTAAACAAAGTAATCTGCTTTTGTTAGATATGCAAAATGCAAATGAGACATTTTAGTAGTGCTCCCGTCTCTTGCAGAAGTCACAGCAGTGATGCTAATGAGGAGGTGATAAAGGTTAATAAACATTTTCTTTTATTATAGTGTTAACTTTTTTAAGCTATAAAATTTTGGTTTGACAACTTCCTTTCAAGCTTGAAAATACCACTTTAGATAAAACTAAGCTTTTCCTTTCACAAGCACAAACAGAAAAGTATTTATACACACCTGTGACACTTGCCTTTTTCCTGAAGCAGCCACGCAATATCATCATCATCACCACGTTGTGGCTCTGTATGAGTGATAAATCAAACAATGGAACAACGATCAGGTTTTTGAACTTTTCCTGATGCACTTATCAATGCTTTAGAGGTAAATCGCTGTAAAAACAAATGCTCAAATGTAATTCCTACAAGTGTATGTGCATTACTAATTTATCCTCTTTTCGAGTTTCATTTGAGGTCATATTATGCCCTCTGAGAATAGAGAATACTGTACGCTATTATCTGCAGTTGGGCTTGAATGATAACATTTATGGAACCAAAGCTTCAGCAAAAACTAGTGGATAGAAGAATACATAAAATACACCGAAATTAGTACAAGAAGGAAAAGCCAGGTAAGGAAGCCTTTGCATTCAATCTTCTTTTTAGTGTTTTTTAAGATAACTAAACTCTCAGCACTAGCATGGCTTAAAAGTAAAATAAAACAAATAAAGTAAAATAAAAAATAAAATAAAATAAAATAAAATAAAATAAAATAAAATAAAATAAAATAAAATAAAATAAAATAAAATAAAATAAATACAATAAAATACAATACAATACAATAAAATACAATACAATAAAATACAATAAAATACAATAAAATACAATAAAGTAAAATAAAATGCATCACATTTTAGTGCTAAATCTTGGGGATTCTTAAAACTCTGGGGAGATGTTTAAAAGCACTGCTTGGGCAAAACCGGATAAAAATAATAGAAGGGTCGCTTTGTCCTTGAACACTTGTCAGTGAGAAAATACAGCAACTACGCCCTAAAGAGCCAACAGAGCATATTCAGTCTAAATGGGGCTGCTGTTGTCCTTTTTTCAGAAAATAGGCTGCGAAGGAAATTCTATAGGAAAGTTCGATATTTCCATCCCATTTTTAAACAAAAGATAGGATTTAATAGACTTGGAATGAATATTCAAGCACATGAGTGCCCATCTGAACCAAAAATCTGAGGGCAAATTTTTTAAATACAAATTAATTTGTTTCAGCGGCGGTTCCCTTATCACCTTCAGCAGCCGTAGTCATTAGGAACACTTTCAAAAGCCTTAGCTCTAAACGTCCGAAGCTTAGACTCCATTTATCAAACTACATAACCCAGTTTCAAATCTTCACAATTTCTGTGGGAAATTAAATTTTTTATATATATATATATATATGGAACTTATAAAGCAATGACATCTACGATTTTCTCCAAATCAAGCTCACTGCAGATAAATTGGTAGCTTATAAATTTTGCTGTATCAGCTCAAAACCTCTTAAAAAGGTAGCTGCCCTAAGGACCATTAAACTAACAGGGGGTACAAAGTAAATCTGAAAACTGGTTTTAGTTGTAAATAAGCTTCTATCCATTCATAGCTGGCAATAACCACCTGGAAGGATATCATCTGCGATACCAACTAGTTTTAAAACAATGTCTGCTTTCTGCTTTGATTTGGGTAATCAAAGGAGCAATCAGACGTTCAGTTTTGGTATTACAGCTTTTTTCTTGGCTCTTAAAAAGTATTTAAGGTGTGTTTTAAACAAGCTTACATCCTCTTCAATAGTTCAGCTATACGTTATTTTTAAAAATGGATTTCAGAGTGATTTTATAGCCAATTCTGGGAAACGTGTTCTTCCGGAAAATTAAGCCTTGGGTTTCTGGGCTAAATAAAAAAAAAAAAAAAAAAAGTGGAAAAACTCTCTATTTAAATTTGCCTTTGTCCTTCGAAGTTCTTTCTGCCTTATTTCAAGGCCACCCCAGGGGCTGCTTTGGGTTCATTGTTGGAACTTCGTATGCAAAGTTACCAACCACAATTCACTCAGGGCTTCGGTGGACTGATGCTGATAACTTTATTCTATGCCTTTTTGACCTCTGGGTTAGACCACTGAAAAGCTTTATTTTATTACCTCTTTCATGAAATGCTGTCTGAGCTCTTGCTAACACAAAAAGCTGTTAAAAGCATTTTAAGACACAATAAGCAGCCTCAGTTTAATCTGATGGTCTTTGGGAAGTTAGATCAATACTTATTGTCAAACATTTATTAAATTTTGTAATTGCCATAGCTTCCAGCATATTCTGGAACATGTATTTTGTTGACCCCAGATTTGCCTATTCACAGGTAAAGATTTTTATCTTCTATACTACTAATTTGTGTCTCGCTTCCACACTAGTTTGAAATTCATTTAGAGACTGCATTCAAAGCTTGTTCAATAAGCTTGGGGGGTAAAAAAAAAAGAAAAACGAAAATCTGAACTCCATTTTCTTTTGTTTTCTTTTTTTTTTTTCTTTAATTAACTCTAGTTAACCCTAGCTCCCTCTGGCAGAGTGATTTTGTCCATGGCATTTCTTCACAAAATAGAGCACGAGTTTGCATGACAGGTATTACAGAAGCTTGGTTAGTATTTTGCTGCCAGAAAAGCACGTTGGCCCTGGATTGCCAGCGCAATCGAGCAGATGAATAAATTCCTTGAACTCAGCTTAGCCCGGTGTCTGTAATAGCCCCAATACTAGAGCACCACATACCACAGCACCCGTCCAGTGGGGTGGTCGCAGGCATAAATAAGCACAATGCAAATGAATGCTGCTGGTCTAGGCACTTCACGTGAGACATAAGACTCTCAGATACTGGCGACTGAGAGAAATCCTAAGCAAGCTCTTCCCTTTCCTTTCACTCTTTCTTTCACTCTCTCTCTCTCTTTTAGCAGCAAGATTTAAGGTGTCTAAAAGAACACGGCTTGACAAGGAGAGACTGAACAGCTAGACATTTGAACTTTTATTGACCACAAGACAATAAAAAAAAAAAAGGGGGGGGGGGGGGAATAGAAAAAAACCCAACTATGCCTCTATAAAAAGGTCTGTCTCCTAAAACAGGCTATGAGGTCACTAGTAAGGCAACATAAAAACAATTACCATTGACTTACACCTAAAGTTCTAATGTGAAGAGCTTTAATGATATAATCTGTTGACTTTCATACTTCTAAAATTAGAAAAATACACAACGATGCTTGTCAAACATTCGGCAACACTTCTGACTCTGGACCTGATTAAAAAGAAGCAATGTCTGTTGAGAAATGAAATATTCTTCCGCTTTATTAAAACCAAACATTTCAGCAAGCTGTAGCCTACATATTACATGGAAATCTATAAAATTCCAGTAACGTAATTTTTGTGACTAATCCAATAATGAGACAGCACAGTCAAACAAGACCTTGGAAATAACCAAAAAAGGGAAAATATGTTCAAAGGCAACAGATCTATATTTTTTAAATAACAGCTACAAAGCTGGGTAGATTCAAACAATAATCATTTATCATAAGAAAACAGAGCAAGGGATTTAGGAGTGGGATCTCAATCTAGAATTAGAATGTAGCAGAACATAGTTCAAGAATAAAAATTAGTTTCTTGTCCAAATAAAAATCACCAGAAGGAAGATTAAGACATTCAACTTAAGGAACAAGTCTGAAAAAAGATGAACGCTGAAGAAAAACTCTGGATTATTTTGAATATGAAGAACTAATTTATAATTTAAAAAAAAAAAATTGTTTTACAAATTAACTTACAAATCCTTTTGAAAAAGATGTCATTATTTTGATTAAATTGACCAAAACACTTCTATCTTTTATGCACCTTAAACATTTTTGATACCCTATTGATGATAGCACTATTTCTCTCTGACACATTGAAAAATATCACTGTCTATCTGCGTGAATTATCAGTTCGACCTCATTTGGTGGCCATCCGATGTTAAACTACTCAAGATTTCCATTTTATTGAAAGTGCCAACTGCTGTCTCCATTAATGACTGTTAAGTCAATCGACCACAGAAGACTCAGCGACTGGTAGCTGAGCCATTGCACGGCATGGAGCTCCTGTAGTGTCTCTGGAAGACGTATAACATAGAATCTATCTATGGAAAGGAAAAAGAAATGTCAGTGTTATGAGTCCTAATCATAAATTTGAACTAATATCATTAATTAATCTCCTCTTTTCAAAGATTTCCAAGGGAAGAACATTTCACCTACACCTGTCTAGCCTTGCTTCTCCACATTGTACACCCCCCTCCTCCCAAAATACTCATTGCAGCTAAAACAGCGACCCCTGAAAGCATTGCTATACTCTGAATGCAGCTGTATCAGTCAGTACATGGTATCTGAAGTTACACAGTACGCTGACACCTCTATTGCTGTGATTAATTTTGTTTGATGCTCTAGGGAAAAACCTTTCACTTTATTGCAACCAGTTTATTTTTCTTATTGTTACAGAAAAGCAGGTCTCCGTTTGCTTCTTTCTGCTTCATTTTTCCAAGGAAGAAGGCAGTAGCTAAACCCTGCTAAAGTGAAATATTTTGGAGGATTCCCTGTCCCCATGTGAACGAAATGTTTCATGTCTTATATCACCTTCCATTTCCACTCAGATTTGGCCACAAATGTCCCTTCAGACTTTGAGGTGAATGAACAGTTTCATTTGGGCTAGAACATTTATTTCAAGAGAATTCCAATGATGTTGTCTAAAAGGTAAAATACGTGTTTAGGCAAAATGAAAGCTCTGAGGCTGAACACCTAGTTGAGCAATTTTAACTGCACGTATAATCAAGATTTTCATAACTCTTTCCCCTTTACATGGTTATGTGAGTTCAAAAGATATTGCTCAGCTAAATGCACCTCGGGAGGTGCACCAGTACAGGTTAGTGGTTGACCTGCTGGAGAGCAGCTCTGCAGAGAGAGACCTGGGAGTCCTGGTGGACAACAGCAATGTGCCCTTGTGTCCAAGAAGGCCAGTGGTCTCCTGGGGTGCATTAAAAAGAGCATGGCCAGCAGGTCAAGGGAGGTCATCCTCCCCCTCTATTCTGCCCTGGGGAGGTCACACCTGGAGTACTGTGTCCTGTTTGGGGCTCCTCAGTTCAAGAAAGACAAGGAACTACTGGAAAGAGTCCAGCGGAGGGCTACAAAGATGATCAAGGGACTGGAGCACCTCTCTGATGAGGAAAGGCTGAGAGACCTGGTGCTGTTTAGCCTGGAGAAGAGAAGACTGAGAGGGGATCTCATCAACGATTATCAATATCTAAAGGGCGGGTGTCAAGACAACAGGGCCAGACTCTTCTCAGTGGTGCCCAGCAACAGGACAAGGGGCAACAGGCACAATATCTTCCACACAATTCACAATATTTTCAAGAATTTGAACAAGACCTCACATCTAATAAAATATTTTATAAAAGAGGGTGTTTTCTGATGAAAAATGGTTTTAGTAAAAGCAGTGCATTCTGTATTATCTACTCCATTTTTTTAATCTACTTTTTGCTTGTCTGCTGTCCTTCAGCAGTTTAAAGGACTATCAGTAAAGATTTTTTGTGGGCTTTTTTTTCTTCCCCTCTGGTCACTACTAAACCTTAATATTTCATTGAACTGTTCTGCTAAAAAGCTGGAACACTCTCATTAAAATTGGCTCCACTTGGAAATCTCAAAGCATATATTTCAGTGAATGTGAAATTTCCTGAGCTAAATTTGGCTTGGCTATACCCAAATGATCCTGTAAGCATGCAGACTATACAGTTCTTTAAAACGTGAGCTATAAATAAATAAATGAAACCCCTTTTAGATGTTTTTGTTGAAAAGATTTCTGCATATATCACATATGGACCTATTGTTTCATTTTTCAAGTCCTACCCTCTCTCCACAATTAACATGAAGGCCAATTTTCCTTTTTCATTTTTCTCGCCATCTTCTCTGCTATTCCAAATTCATCCATTTTTTGTTTGCTTGTTTATGTCATCTTTGTTGTCTTGTCTTAGTATGGTTTACCTTTCTTTCAAGGTTTTTATTTTTTTAAATCATTCTAATGATTTTTTTTTTTTTCACCTCAGGCTAATATTCACAATATGCTAAACGGCACATATCCATCTGGAAAGAGATCGCCAAAGTAAACCGTATGGTATTCATTAACGTGAATTGATGGAAGGTGCCATGTTTTCACACCATACCAAGAAGTTATATACATACACATTCCCTTAAGGAAAGTCGCTATGTCAATAACCTAATAAGCCAGGCTGACAAAAAACTTTTAGTCCTAATACTCAATGAGTGGTTTACAATCTGTACACCTCACGCAAAGAAGTACTTTCCTTAGTTTCTGTCTTTCTAAGTAGACACTACTATGGTAGCATCTACCATAAATAAGGCCTATTTTCTAGGATGACATGTGTTCATATTCCATAAACTGCCATAAGTAAAATGAAGTAATCTGATTTCTTTTAAAAAAAAGAAAAAAAAAAAGTCTAACAACAAATAAATAATCAGGGAGAGAAATTGTTACTTGATTTTAAGGGAACTAATAGATTAACCACATGCACATGCTTCACTGGACCAGGGCCTGTTGTGCTCAGCACTAAAGAAAATAATTTGTCTTGCAAGTCGTTTTGTGCTTACACAGGTTCCCATCACAGCTGAAGTACATCACAGCTCCGAGCAGTGCCACTGAAAGTTCAGACTGGTCCTAGTTTAAATTCCATCTCGCCTTCTTTAAGCATCTGTTTACTTCCATACTCTCTGCGTTCCTCCCAGTTGGAGCAGCTGTTTTTTCTCTCAGCTCTGCAATGCCTATTGCCTATCTTACATTAATTTAAAAGAATATAGGTCTGCAGTCTTCACCTCTTTTTTTAAAAAAAACCTCTTTTTCTCCAGAGCAAGAAAATTAATGAATGTTCCAGCAAAAACTGGTCTAAAGTAAATTATTCTGAAATATCAAGAGTTCAGAGAATGAATGCTTAAAAACATGTCATACCATGAAAATTGCCAAATAAAAAATTTAGAAACAAATACTAATTATATACGTGAATGCTGAAATACGTATAAATTATATATACCAGAAACGTACATTTTAATACAAATACATAAATGGATAAAGCTTTTTTTCTCATGTTTTAAATGAGAAATACGCTTCTGATGCATTATTTTGCTGTAATCTTATCCTTTATTTCTACCCTGAAGGCGTAATCTCTCATTTGTAACACTGGGTTTGCAACTGTGCTAGTGCTACAGGCATGAAGTGAGAAGGAACAATTCTTTAGGTGAGAAAATACAGAAAGGTGAAAGGAACTCTTAGAGAAAGGAGTATAATAGTCTCAGAGAATAAATTAAATAATTGAGAATTAGAAAAAACAGCAGTACGGATACATTTCTAATTAGAGGACTCACTGGAGTTCTCAACCAGGAGACAGCAGCTCTTTCTTTAAAGGAGATTTTGCTGTATCTTGTATTCCTATTTGAGAATGTGAATTAGCACTAAGAGTCTGTATAAACCTTGTTATGACTAAGTTTGATGAGCCCTTCCACCAGGTGACGAGCAATTATTAGCGAACGGTTACTCTCTCTTTACTCCCTTACCTCCTCACTCACGGAGGTGGACACATCAGCCTTGAGAGCAGACCCTGCCCGGCACCTACCTCCTGCCTCGGGACGGTGACCAGCTGTGTTGGCTCAGGGAGAAAAGAGATTGCAGCAGCAAATTTTTTCCCTCCTTGGAAGACGGAAGGCACAAGTGGAAGATTGTTTGGGAGAGACTCCTTCTCTGAGCCAACGTGCATACACACTGCACATGGGTAAATTTAAACCTGCCGCAAAAAAATGATATATATTATACACATATATTAAGGGTAGGAGGGAGGTAAATCTTAACCATTAAAGCGTTCTAAATAAGAAGGTAACTCTAGTATGAAGAGAGCTAAATATAGGGTGAAGTACTCACATTGCCTACATTAGGAGCCTCTGCTTCCAGTATTCTAAATGCAACAAGGTAAAGACTAATTTCAAGCACATCCTACTCTATTAAAAATTTAGCATAAGATGCTTCAGGTTCATCCTACGCAGAACGAAACCTCTGGGTGCTAGATGTTAACATCACCTACAGGTAGACGGACTTCAATCTGGTTGAGCACCAAACCCTGTCATTTCTTTTGAGATCAGCATTGGTACGAGAAACAAACATTCAAAACAAAACAAGGGTTCGACCGTGAGTTCAAATTATACCTTTTTTAAGGTTATGAAAAAACCCATTCTGATTCTAAACCTGGCCAATTACTTTTTTAAAAAATTGCATTTTCATACCTCTTAATCATCTGATACCATTCTTAGGGAATGTGTTTGTTTTCTTTTTAAGCATAGATTTTAAAATTGCCATAACCAGCTGTATGGTTACAAGTCGTGTATTAATGCTGGTTTTGCTATTGTTTTCCCCTAATGTATATCAGATTGATTCACTTCAGCTGAACTTCATAACCCTTACGTTTTAATCTTGTGTGCAATAACGACGATGCACTGTTCCAGCAAGCATCTTTTTAAACAAAGAAGCTTGGGAGCGACACTGAAAACCAAAATGTGGAAAAATTGAAGGGGATACAGAATGATGTGTTTACCCTTGGTAAACAACTTTTGAATTAGAAAAATCTGGATCAAGAGGGAAAAAAAGAAAAATTGCTTCCTGCATCTGTGATGGATGTTTACAGAGTTATAAAACATTTTACTGTAAACCATGTGCCTAGAGGAATTTGAGAGATTTGCCAATTTTCTACACCAGATCTGCATCTATTGAGGAATAGCATGCTTCTTCAGCTTCTTTTGTGTAGTGCGTTGCACAAACTTATCTCAAAGCATTTCACAAGCCAGTCCAACAAATAAGTAGCTATAAAAGGAAAGCATGACTGTGAATAGACACTGATGAAGGTTAAAAAGGAGAAGTTTTCAAAGGAACTCTAAAGCTGATGGATAGCCCTCAGTTTCATGGGTTTCTATTACATACATCTGGTTTTACAGAGCGGAACTACATTTTTATTTTGAAATTATATTTCATATAAAGAAAAGTGTAGAAACATTTATGGACTGATTCTATTTGAAGGAATGGCTAAAGGTAATGCAATTTAATATGGATGTAGCTCCACCATTAACACAAATAATACCATTACTAACAAGAGCTGGCAGCAGCAATCAGGTTTGCACAGATTTTTGTTTTTGTTTGTAGCTTTTTATTTAATAAAATATCAGGAAACAGCTTTGTGGTTCCAGTGTTTATTATTTTTGTGCATTCTACTTGAAGTGGGAACCGCAAGTACGTGACAAATGGATTGATATATTGTCTACAAGTCTCAGGGTAACTGTAGAGCCTTTGCTAAATGCTAAATTATAGTTCTTACTACTTATAATCCTCTGAACACATATCCCCCAAAGTAAAAAACGAGTTAAAGTAAATAAATAAAATAGCGAGCCTCAATATACCATACTGGGTCAACTATTTGTGTTTGATTTCCTCTTCTATTAGCCTGCAAGTCCTTTTTACATATGGTCCAGTAGTTCTACTCTATGACACTTCACATTTCTACTGTCCTAAAAACTGATTGATTTTTCTTTCCTATTCCTTTACACCTGCAGTGCACAACTGCCATCAGTTACATACAAAATGTCCTCAGCAGAGTAAAAATATACTTGCATAAAAGTCTTTCAGGGTTTAATATCTTGGCCTCTTCTAATGGTCTGTAATAAAAGTGGCAAAATACTGCATCCCTGAAGCAGAAGGACACCTATCTGCCATATTTACCATGGTGCGAACAAAAACATATTTCTATAAACAGCAAGTCCTCTTTAGATTTCCAAGGAAAGCCTTCTTCATGGCAAATATTTTCTCTTTGTAACGTATGCTTTCTTTATCCATGTAATGATTTATCCTTTCCCAGTAGAAATAGAAAATTACGTTCCTTTTAGTATAGTAGAACATCATTATGTCTTTCTTCGGGACCTTTTGTAATCTTGGAACACCTCGCCCTTTCAGCTGTGTATGCAACATAATGCTGTCTAAAACTCTTAGCTTTCAGATTTGTCCTCTTCTGGATTTCTTCCAGTTTTTTTGTTTGTTTGTCTGTTTGCTTGTTTCCTAGCGTCTTCCAAACAAAACTGGACACAGTAGTCCAAGCCAAAGTCTCAGCAGTGCCAAGTAAAGCAACTTCTAGGCAGTGACGTACAGTAGTCAATAATGTAGAGGGGAGGGAAAATGGCATACAAAACCAGATTGCTTAGAAAAGGAGGAGATAAAAAGCATCAGTTTTGATTCAGTAGCAGTAGACTGTTTCCAGAAATGAAGAATTTTGTCAACCTCTCTTTTTTCCTTTTTTTTTTTTTTTTAAAGGAAACGTTAGTCATTTGAAATGCAGACAGAATGATTTTATATTGTTGGAGATGATAGGGCTGGGTTTTACAACAGCTAGGGTAGAAATTTAAAATTTCATTTAGAGAATCTGTTACAGAATCCTCATGTTAGATCTAGGAGAAGATGGACTTAATTTCCCTACCTAATATTGGAAGTAGGGGGAAAAAAATTTTAAGGAAAAAAATACAAAAAAGATCAAGTCAGCATAGCCCCCAAATTCCTAGCCAAACACGGGGATAAACAACAAAAGGTTCTTCCAGAATAGGAAACCTGCATATAATTGTAGGAAAGAAAAATCACAGATTAATCTAAAAAGCTAATTGACAGTACGCAAACAGAACATTTGGGTAGATGATGTCTCCATTTGGGTGGACTGAGATCTTCCTCGATGCATCAAAGGACGGAGAAAGAAAGATGTAAGGCATAATTCCATGCACCTTGAACAGTTTTGATATCTCTAGGAGCATCTATAAAATTATATACATCTAATCTGCTTATGAATGGAAAGGGAGAGTTGGTAGTGCCATAGTACTCCTTCAGCCTCCTAAAAATCGGCCAGTCTTTCCTTAGAAAGGAAACACCACGTTGTGCATAGGTCAGTACGCGTACATTTGGGGAAGGAAACAAAGAAAGGAAAGAAAGAACAGGAGCAACAAAAAAAATGCGTATGATGCTAGGTATGCACGGATTCTTTTTTTATAGCGTATTGTGAAAAAGCTCCAAACCTGCAACTGCCTCAGGCAAGCAAAAAAGGCTTATAAAAGAAATATCCTGTCAAATGATTTTCACTAAAGTACAGAGTAATCTTCCAGTGGAAGTGGTAGCTGACCCATCACTTGAGATATTTTGAACAAGACTTAATAAAATTTTAGAGGCTAGGTTAAAAAACTAACCTTGACTACAGATCATGGACTAAAATATACAGACCACGGACTAGAATACTTAACATGTTTTTACTTATATCTAGACTCCAATATTTAATGCTGCTGGTACAGTTTTAAAGGCCACATGCATTAATTTTCTGTGGCACATACAGGGAGAGTTTTTGTGTCTAGGTAAGCTTATTTTAAAACATACAAAACCTAGTAATACTTATTCAACTTATTTTATTGCAAATTCCATGGATTTTATATTGAAATCACGTGGATGAGACATGAATAGTTGAAACTATTTTACAGACGTAAATATGCGTGTGTAACGCTAGATGTTGGATAACACATTTAACGTTAGTCCATGAGCTGCATGTTTTATATAAACATGTTATTTATAGGATATGTTACCTGTATCTTCGTATATGTTATGCATTTTTGTAATTTGTTCTAGACAGTATCTGCATCCAGAAGTTAAAAAAAACCCGACCCCAAACTATGTAAGGAACAGATTCTACCTATAAGATATTATCAAATAGGACTTGGTAAGGGAGTGCACATCAAAAAAAACAGCTGCCACGCACACCGCACCACTTACTATGTGGTTAAAATGACTAGGGCAACACGAAGTTATCTGCCGTAGGAGTGAGAGAACATCTGCTCTGATTTGTTTCATCAGCACAAATCCTGTTGACTTCTTACAAAAGCATGTTTGGATCCCCAAAGCAGAAATGTCCATCTTCCCCCATTTTTGTCTCTTAATTTCCACGCTGCACGTAGAACCTACTTACTCAGATCAAGGTGAGCCTCTGATTGGTTTATGAAGTTATAAATATATAAAATATTTAAATCAAAGAAGGTTGAAAGCTAAGGTTGAGCTTTACTATACTGCATCCTCTCTTCTAGAATAATTATACACAAGAGCTAAGGGCTGCTCACTTTTCAAACGAGTCTGAGTAATAGACATTTCCATTTGTGGCTTTAACCTACCATCAGAGCCTTTTTGAAAGTTTAAGACCTGCATTATTTGTCATGAGCGCCAGAGTTTTTTGATCAGTTTTTTTGAATTCCATTTTTGGTTTTGTGTGGCTGTGACACAACTTTCTAAATTCACCTCTGTGTTGTCAGCTGACAGACAGCTATAAAGTCATTCCTTAAACTCTCAAAACAAGGATTATTTTTAGGGACATAAAGACTTTGTGTTGATTTGTCATGAGGTTTTATCGAATATGATGTACTGTTAAGTGCAGTATGAAAGCATTTTCCGAAGACCATCATTTCGTTCAAAATTGGCATGAGGAGCATAGGGTAAATTGGATGCCCTAGAAAGCTAGTCACAGTCACCCGCCTAACACGGTAGGTGCAACCAGGTCTTTTTGCAAAATGTCTACCTTAAAAAGAAAAGGCTAATTTAATTGCAGAAACACAGGATCCTCTCACTGTGGGAAACAGCTTTCTCCCTGGCAGTATCCTCACAGGGTTACTTTATGCATTTTAGTGGCCTGAGATGCCCACCGGGGAACTTGCTGAGAACCATTCAAACCACCGAAGTTAAGAGGTTCATTGTCCTGCACTTGTTTTAGAACTATTTACGTTTAGTTTCTTCATACCTACCCATCACGATCATTTTGATTTTGGTCATTTTGTTTTGTACCAGTGTTTCTGATGAGGCAAAAGGTTACATCATGCCCTCTAACCCACCATCACTCACATGTTTATTGAAACCTTTGGAGAACTCGTGCCAGCTTTGTAAAGCATACCCACACTTTACCAAGCCTTATTAAATATTTAAATGTATTATATGGTATAATTATATAATATAGTATAACGGCAATTTTTATGTTATAATATTTTACGCATAGATTATATAATTCATGCTTTATCAATATCTTGTTTATAACATTTGATTGGCACAGAAATAGTTGTACTTGACAGCCTACAGTTCCTGACCAGCCCTGAAGCTTTTCTAAAAGTTGGTTCTTTTAGGAATAATTATAAGCTGCAATTCAAGCACGTAGGAGAGCTAGAAATATAGAACCAGTGACTACACGAACACCTAAAAGAAATTTAGCAGTCAGTCAAGCAAAATAATCATGGGTAGACCAAAGAAAGGGGGCTTTGCCAGATAAACCAAGAATTATGCTATTAGCATGTTATTTGCTGGCAAATGTAGAAATCTCTACATTCACACTGTGACTATGAATCACAGGCATAGCATCTACGTTGCGTCAGCATGAATTCTTGAAAGATCCAGTTTGTCTATACTGCAAGTCTCTCCGGAAATCTGGCTGAGACACGGGAAGGCCTGCCACCCCAGCAGCAAGTTCCCTGTATACGTCCAGTCTCTGTAAGGATCTGCAATCTTTCAGTCCCACTGTTTGCAAAAGGTAGGCAGAATAATTGCTTCCAAAGGATCGAACTGAAAAGAATTAAAAGAATTGGTCAAAATACTGAGATGAGGCACAAGCCTCCCAGTTTATAGTTCAGTCCAGTATCTTCTCCAACCAGATGAGATCCGTACCACCTTACATTCATCCTGGGATTTATTTTCTCCCCAGATAAGACAAGAAATAATAGAAAATTAAAAAAAAAAAAATAATAATTCACTCTTTTTTTCTGAACAAGAACTTGGTATAGCTCAGGACTGAAGAGGACATTTCCCTTTCGTCTGCTTGTTTAATGAACTCTGATGTTGTGACTTAACTTTTAAATACTTTAAAAATGCTGATATTGCTGAAAGAAAAAGCTTCCATCTCTTTTCATGTTGTTTAAACTTTTTTTTCTTTTTTTTGGATAAAAAGTCTAATGTTTTCATAGGATTAAAGAAGAATACAGCTATTGAGGTTATTTGGGAAGGGACCTGTCATCTGAGCCCTAGTCCAACCTCCTGCTCAGAGCTAACCTCAAAGTCAGACCAGGTTGCACAAAGCCCTGTTCAGTCAAGTTCTGGAGATGTCCAGGAACAGAGATTTCACTACAGCTCTGAGAAACACGGCTCAGTGCTTAACCACCTTATATAAAACTTCTCTGTGAACACCTTCACTTTGGGACCATTATCTCTTCTCCTTTTGTGACACATCTCAAAGATTTTAGCCCTTCTCCGCGATTTTCTGATTAACTGTCTCACGTAGCACAAGGCCGAAGTTTGGTTCCACCTTCCCTCAGCCTCCTCTTCTGCAGGCAAGCAGTTTCCTCAGTTTCTCCCCATATATCACGTGCTGTAGCTCACTGGCCATCTAATTTTCCCTCCGCTGGACTTTGTCCAGTTTTCAATCTCTCTCTCATACCAGGGGACCCAAAATTGGTCAGGGTACTCTGGATATGAATGGCTTATGAAGTAACCACTTCCACCAGCCCACTAGCTACGCTTTTGATAATGCAGTCCAGCAAACAGCCTTCATTGCTATGACTGTCAAAACAATTTTTTAAAAGGCAGTTAAAGTAAAAACGAAAAAATAATAACAATCTGGAAGCTTTTTTCCCAAGGTCTGATTTCCCAGGAAATTTTGGAGGCTTGTTCTTGCTGTTCTCTTCCAGTATAAAATCGCGTGAAAATGGTGGAAGCTGTCTTTGAAACAAACAAGCAAAATTGGAATAATAATTCCCGCCGAGTACTGCTTCATAACTCTTTTCCTAAGAGCAAGTTCCTGCTGCAGCAGCTTTTCTCACCTAGAAGTTTAGCCAGTCTCAATTCCCACTGAGGGGACTGTAACCTAGTGAAATAATTAAGTTCGTACCAGTGGCACAAAAAAAAACATTTTTGGATGTTCATGGATGCCCTAATTTGATATAAGACAGAATTTCAGCTTCTGAGAACTTTCTAAAAGATTGGTCTCTGCTCTCCTTCCCCCCATCAGTTACTATGGATAAATAGCGGATTACAAGTTAGGCAGCTTATTAAGGCTCTCACTAATCCTAGGGGTTTTCAAAAAGCTTGGGGGTTAGCTATAATTGGGTTTGTGTTGAACTTGACCAGAACATTATACCAGAGCGGCTGTACTGCTTCCAAGGCTGGAAAAGAGACACTTAGACTAGCTGCCTTTACTTATAAACAACAGCAACAAACAGCAAGAACAAAAAGATCTATTTTTCCCTTCGTTCAGTAAATACATCTAAAAGCGCGTTTGGTGCTGTTCCGCTCATTTCAATAGTCCCAGTAGGGATGAATTTGAAAAAATATCTCTGCCTCAGAGGAAAAAATCATTCCTGAGCATTGCCTTTTGTGGGTGTCATTTTTCTAACGTACACTTTTTATGCAAAAAAAACTTCCAGAGCCAAAAATAAAAAGGAATAACTATCAGAAAGCAGTGAGGAGAAAAAGAAAAACAAAAGTTTCACAAATAGTATCATCCCTTTCACAAGTAAGCAATTTTAATTATTTTTTTTTCTGCCTAATAAACTCCTTGGGTAAACATTTGTTCACAGTCAACACATTTAAAAATGTAAAGCAATACCAAGACAGCTACATATACCAGCAGATCCCGTATCAGGATGACAGTCATCAAACCCAATAAAGTCACACATTGTTTGAGGGAGAAACTGACATCAGGTGAATAAATGACATTCTCCAAATACCCAGAACTAATTTTATAGAATAGTAATCAAATAGGAAGACACTATTTGATGTCTTAGGGGGACAAATACTGGCCCTTTCAAAGAGGATTTGGCCACTGAGCAAGAATTTATCTTCCAGTTTTCTCTTTTCATCAAGATGAATGAGGTGGAATAAAATATGGATTTATTGACTCTGAGGACTGGAAATAGTAAGACTTGTTCTTTTTTTTTTTTCAGTAAATTAAACTCAGAAATTACTCAGAAGATAGAGTGTGTGTGTAGTCCATTTCTTTTGGTTACTTTTCAAACCATACATGAATGCTTTGGAATGAAATACTTCTGATTGGCCAGGAGAAATAGTTATTTAAATAAAAACGTAATACTGGTTTTCATTTAATACTTTTCTGGTCTCCACTCTCCTATTTACACCGGTATGAACTAAATCAGATAGATGTGTTCCAGAGAGAGAGCCTTATAGCAAAAGACCCTCTGAGCAAGCAGTAACAGCATACGATTCTCTAAGTGAACAGCATTAAGGGAAGAGACTGGGCACAAAAGAAAACAGAAAGAGGTTGTTAATAGTTTTCACAAATATTTTTATCTTTTAGGGTTGGTTTTTTCCCTGATTTTCTTTTTCTGACAGCTTACTTTCTCTATTATTTCCTGATCTTTCTAGGAAGGGGCATGTAAATGGAGAGATGTCAGGGAAAGGAACATTTCTGGGGACCATGATCTCGTAGTGCTCACCAAGGGAAATGCTGCAGTTCAGTACAGCGTGGCAGTGCAAGAGATGAGAGGAGAGGAGATGAGATGAGATGCTGGGAAATGATGAGTGAGAAAAAAAACCTTCAGAGGTGACCCTTCGGACAGATTACTGTAAAATGAGCCTATGTGCCTTTTGTTGACATATTTCAAGAAAATTGCTGTATGGCATGTCATACGATTCCAGTACAGATGTTTTCATGTTTATGGATGTACGTGTCCACAAAATTACAGAAACACAATATATTCTGACTGAGAGGAAAGGAATTTCCTCTCTCTTTTAAGGTTGCCTTTCATGTTCTACATATATAAAAACTCAAACCGAAGGAAAGAGCTTTGGAACAAATATATATTGATAATCAAAGCCTAAATAATACAACTGATCATGCATTTGCTCATAATTACAGACAGTGCTTTCCAGGACATTTACTGATTAGTATGTGCAAGCATAATCCCCTAAAATTTCTTCAAGGTTAGTCATATGAGAAAGGCCAAGGTAGACATAATTAGCTTTATTTTGCTAAAAACAAAGAAATAAATGTTTGCTGGGGAAAAAAAAAAAAAAAAAACGAGTGGTTGTTATTCAGTACGTAGTCTGTTGCTCTGCTTTAGTTTGGGGTATTTTTATGCTGTCACAATAGCCTATGGTTCTTAATATCTTCATGAAAGTAACTTCAAAAAGAAGAAATTAAGAGAAAGCAGCAAGTGAGCACTTGGTGGCAGAGCGCTGTGTGCATTCTGTTATCTGTCAGGCACGGGTGTTGTATATATATGTATATGTTTTTCTTCAATATAATCAGTCCCAGAGGGACCATTCAGAGCCTGCTGAACCAAGTGATCACAAAGGGCATGTATGATCTCCGACCAGTTTGGTGCTGTTAGGACATTTAAGTACAATTTATTCCATTTGCATTATGGCAGAAGGAATACCAGGGAACCACGGTAACTTTGGAGTAATTGAAATTCCTTAGAAGATTTCATTTTAGCTACAGCTAACTAAATTAGGAAAGATTCATTTAGCAAACTGCACGTATTATCTAGGGCTTCATATTTGCCATTGCAATAAATTATATTTAAGCCAAAACTATAAAAGGCCACTTCTTGTCATTTTGTTTTACAATGATAAACGTAAATGTTGGCACAGATATATAGAGAGAGGACATTTTCAAAAGGGCCATAATTGTTAATAAATCGCTTAATGAATAAATAAATCTTTTAAATTGTTTGGTCTCCAACGCTTAGATACACTCGTGCAAACAGAGATCATCAGCGACAGATCAGAACTGGTCTGTGTGTGACTATGAATAGCTGTGTCTAATTTAACGCACCGTCTTTTGTAATTCTTCCACTCACTCCTTACTGTAGCGAACAGATTTAGCTGTGGGATTACAGTGTTTAAATGACTAAAGCTATCACGTAGCCATATATCTTTATAGGTCTGTTTTTTTTTTTTCTGGGAGAATCACCAAACGACTTATTTACTAAGCTTCTTAACATTCCATTGACTTTATCACGCTGAAGACAGAAATGCAGGCAAAATTAATTTCCTTCAACAGTTTCGTTCACGGGAGAAGAAAACGCTTCCTTCTGTTCGACTGCCTGAGGCTCGCTTCTTGGATACAGAAAAACGACGTTGGCATAAACTGCTGTTTTAGGCTTATAACCTCATCCAGCTGGCACCCAGAGGCTATAAACGTCAAGGTGCCACTCAAAGTGATGAACTTAATAAGCACATACCGGGGATGATATTAGCTCTAATACTGCCAATGAATGCGGGCTGTTATGAAAGTTTTTGTGGGCTTGCATTCCTTGGCCAAAAAAAAAAAAAAAAAAAGAGTCCTTACTCCAATCCATAAACCAGGGTAAATAACAGCCATTGGCCCTCAAAGATGTCTGTATATTAACCCCATTAAGTAGTTATACCTCTTATAACTGCGTGATGAAATGGAGCTGACAGATTCCCTTATGCTATGTGTAGAGCCTAAAGCATTTTTTTCTCCATTATTCTCCAGTTTTAGATCTGTAGAAAAAGTGTTAGGTAAGGTATGTGTTAGTAAAAGAAAACACACTTTTCAGAATATTTAAATTTAAACTAAACTCGCATTTCAATTAAACAAACTTATAATTACTTAACAAACCATTTAGATACGATTCAAAATAAAATATGAAAAATGCACTTCTACCTTGAGTCCTTAAATGAATCATGATTTCTTGTCTGAAACAAAAACACAGTTTTATAAGCATCTGTGTCAAAAAAAAAGCATCTAAAAAAGTAATTCCCATGGGATGTCAGGTGCACTTTTTGACACCGGGTGATCCTAGAGTTACTTCCAAAACCGATTATTTTACTACATTAACTTGTGTCAGCTGGAGCACAACTACTGCATCTCAGTCTTTTTAACGTATAAGCTAAATTACATGTTTATTTTTAAATAAGTTTTATATGGAATATATAATTTACTAAACTATAAATGTATTTAGGGGTATATAAACATGCATATAAATATGCCAGTTTATATTATTTAGACCAAAATTTTCATACTTAGTACTTTTAAGCCCTTCAAAAAAATTAATTATCTATGTGTAGTTTCCTTCATCTGACAATCTTTCAATATAACAGACGATGTAACACTTATTAAAGCTAACACCAGTGATGTTTATACAAATGAGAGTTGTCGTGAATTAGAGATGTAACTTATTCCTGGAGGAATTTAAATTCAGCTTTTACTGAAAACTCTCACTGGATGTCCGCAATATTTTTGCACAGTCAGAGGGAGAACTCAAAGGTTTATTATTTTTTTTTAATGACAGGTCAAAATTCTTTCAGCTGCAGAGGTCTATAATCTGTTGTGAGAACATTCATGGCATTGAAGACGGGCCTCCACAGAATTGCGTGTCGCTCTTTGTAAAGAAACGACATTTTAAGCCCGATCCTTACCGTACTTGGTGCTAGTTGGTGACCTGGTGCATGGATCACACCCCGGTAACCTGAACCTTGTGCTTACACTTTTGTGGTTTTCTTCTATTTGATTCTAGTCTCTTTTTGAGTGTAACTGCATGTTCTGGCACCGATAAACTTCATCGGGGCAGCAAGTAGACAGTCCCGTTCCATCTGCAGCCCAGTGGTGATTTTACATCCATCGGGCTGGTTCAACTCAGTTCGTCAGCTGAGAGCTGAGAATCCATTTGCAAATGCACATCCAGGCTTACGTGCCCCAGAGACTGCCCAGAGGGTAGCTAGATGACTGACTCCAAGAAGCGAAGTGGAACACAAAGTTACTTTCATATTCTGAATAAAAATATCATCTCCGCGGCTTGACAGCCGAACGTTATCCAGCCAACCAAAACTATGTGCTCATTCACTGTCTCTGCTATTAGATTATCACCGCCACTACGCCTTTGAAAAGCACTACACACATCTTTCATTTTCTCTGTTCCTGAATAAACAAACTCCTGATAGATGAAATCCCTGCTGATCCGCTAACATAAGGCTGTAGATGTGGAAGGCTGGGAAAAGGAAAGCTTCAGACTTGAATAATAAATGCCTCAGCTACGCCATGACACAGCGACCAAAAGTCTTTTTAATAGAATCAAATTATGTGATTTCTAAAATGTAAGTATAATTAGCAAACATCCTATTGCCACATAACAGCAAATCTCTCTTTTAAAGACAAAAAGATGGTAATATGTGTTTAATTATACAACAAGGCTGTTTTAAGTTGTGTCTGGATTTTTTTTTTTAATTACATTTCTGCTTTGGGTTTCATATGCAAATATATGAATAAGTAGAGTAGACACTAGACAAATTTGTTACAGCAACTGAGAACCAAGAGAGCTATCTGATTAACACACACTGAATGAAAAGAAAGAAAATATTCAGTAGAGGGTAAGCCAAGGAAACAACTGGCAATGCATTGACTTGAGAACAAATTAATTTATATTGTAAGCATCTATAATTTATGTTGGAAGCTTTTTTTTTTAACCAAAATCTACACAGAACTTTTGCTCTGTGAATAGATATGAGATGGACACTGTCTGTTGTATCCTATGTCCCGATAGTTCAAACTACTTGGGTTGTACCTGATTAATGACATAAGTGGTGTAACAAAGGGGAAAACAACGCCCCCAGCAAAGTTTAAAAATTATTTTATGTACTCATCAGGCAGTAGTTCTCAATATATATAGCCTACAATAGCCCAGAAAATGAGTAGATATTATTTCAGAGAACGATATTCTGATAATTGATTTTATTGATGATGAGGGTGTAGAAGATACTGCGGGATGTTCCAATGTGCACATGATTACCCTCCTCTATACAGAGGAGTCTTTTGGTACTGTTACAGATCCTTAGGCATTTCGTACTCCTCCGTTCTAACCATTTCCCCATAAAGCCCTGGCAGCGCACATTCTAATACCGTGTAAACAAAGTACTGCCCGCCTTAGACGAGGAAAGTGCAAGTGTATAGGTTGCCCATTTGAGAGTACCACTACATTTAACTGAGCATTAATATTGTAATGGAAGAATCTTATAAAAATTAATGTGCACTTCCTACAATGCAACAAAAATGAAAGGTGCAATTTGTCCTATTATACTTGATTTATTACTATACAGTAAGGAGAAATGAAATACCGGGTAAGGTATACTTTTATTGTGTTTGTTTTGGAGTTTATGGGTTTATGTTCACAACATAAAAGGTACAGTTTCTCAATTAAGAAAGACCATCACTTCAGTTAAATGTCCATCCTAATTCAGAGATTCATTCAAGACATTTGGGGAAAAGAAAAGCAGCTGCAGGTAACAATGGGAAAATGCATCGTAATTGGTATAATTCTGTCTTATGCACAGAATTGATTAAAATGCTGATTCCATCAAGGGAAAATGTAATTGGGATAAAGTTAAGGAAAAGCAGTATTTTTAATGTGTTATTTGGGAGTTTTTAACAAGAATTCTAACAATAACTATTGGCCTATGGAAGAAAGAGCTGGTAAAATCGATGAGTGATGCAAACACAAGTCTCCAATAATTATTCTGTGCTGTATTTGCAAAGAAGTGGAATTATAGGATTAACTCTTTGGGGCATTTTTTTCTATTTATTTGAAAAAGATGGAAAATAATGGGAATATTGTTAAAACAGCAAAATATTGCAGCGATTAATCTGTAAAGACGTAAGGAACATTTACGTCTCAGAAGAGATGACCCCAGAGTTTTATGGCCTCCAGACAATTTATTTTAAATAAATCCTGGGAAATACAGAACTGAGTTGAATACAAGTTTGCCTAATTAAATTAATGCAGAGGTATTTCTATACAACATATTTGACTGGTGTTTATTTAACACTGAACTAAAACAGCACAGTTTATTATCAGAATCAGAATCAGAATCACGGAATGGGTGAGGTTGGCAGGGACCTCTGGAGGTCATCTTGTCCAACCACCCTGCTCAAGCATGGCCGCCTAGAGACAGTTGCCCAGGACCACGTCCAGATGCTTTTTGTATATATCCAAGAAGAGAGACTCCAAGGACGGATCAATTTTAAAAGAACTGAAAACACTGAGTGTCAGAACCCAAAAGTCACTACTGCTGAGAAATCAACATAGAACTGAACTTCCTCATGAGGTTCTGTAGGCATTGATATCAATAAAATTCATAATTTTCATTATGAATTTGGAAGTGAATAGAAATTCAGTGTTTATAAAATTACTAAAGCGTGTTAAGAAATTATGTATACAGGTAACCGCACAATAATTTGAAAATTAATTTGAAAAACTGACCCATTCAAATAAAATTCATTTAATGTAAGACAAATGCGGAGACGCAGACACACTAGCAAGGAGTGCAAGCGATAACTGATTTTGATGGAAACTGAAAGTAGATAAATTAAAATTGGAGGTGAGAAAGGAAAAGCCTGTATTTTTGAAAGAATGTCTGGCTAACAAAACTTAGTAGGAAATAGCTTTCATGATGAATATTTCCAAAATATACTGGTTTTCCTTCCAACCTATTCTAGACTGAACAAACATTTTAATTAGAATTATTTCTCCCCTCTATGAAAATTGTGGATTGTTCTTTTGACATGCTTTATTTCAGTTCAAGCTTTTATTTATTTTGTGTGAACAAAATGGAAAAGAAATTTGTTTTCATCTTGAAAACATGAACATCTGGGTTTTCCCCGAAAAATACAGTTGAAATAAACCCTTTACTGCAAAGGACTGCAATACTACCAGACTGATATTACAGAATTTAAAAAAAAAATAAAAATCACACCTACCTCTACTGATTAGCTGTTGATACACATTATTAACATCAATTCAGCATGTCCAGATGTCTTGCAATCAAGTTTGGCCTTCTTTTTGGAAGACGTGCTTCTGTTTGACAGAAGTTATCAGATCAAATATAAGGGCAACTTGGTGAAATGTAATGACCCGAGATATACAGAGCGTCAGGCTATATGATCTAATGGTCCCTTCTGGCTTCAGAGTCTATAAAAATCTATTAATCTTTTATACCCAAGGCTAGTGCGAGTGCAGCCATTAGACCAAGATTTATTTGCAACAGACCACCACAGGGGAAATCTAAAATTTATTTGAAATGACCTTTCAATTCTGAAGTTCAATTTGTCCACTATTGCATGCCTTTTAACCTCTCGACATGTCTTTCTTGGTCCAAAAGAGGGATCTCAGGAGGCAGAAGAAGGCAAAGACAACAAATACTAATTTTTATACTTAGAAATGCTTTCAGTGCCCTCTGGGCCAGCAATAAAACAGGCAACCAGGATCAATTCAGTGACCAGCTCTTAATATCATAGCAAGAAAAATCTTTCACACTCAGGTGAGTATCAGCCAGAAGGGGATTTGCAGCAGACAGGATGAGTTCGATGTAAGCTATGTGCTCTCCATAATGTTACACACAGGTAAATTCTGTTCAAATACACGTATTCCATGTGCCTTGAAATGCAAAAAAAAAAAATAATAAAAAAAAAAAATACCAGCATCTTTTTGCTTTAAATGAACCTGAACTACTTTATCAAAAGTTTCTGCCAGCCAGACACATTTATGTGAGTAATCTTAGATTCTAATTAGTTGGGCGTACTGCCAATAACTCACACACATTGAAGAAAGACCGTAGTAAATCCATAAGTCTTTTGCCATATATTGGGGTGATGAGACACAGTATGAAGGCTCAGCACATTATTTCTAAAATTCTCTTTTGAGCAGAGGATCTGTGAGCAGCACTGTCAAAATCTTAGTAACTGAGGGTTTGTGCGTTTATTTTTCTCTACTCTTTGCTTCTCACTGTTTTAAAAGTGACTTTGTGAAACATTATCATAGTAGTCAGTAACAATGAAAGCATAATATTTCTAAATACAAGTAGCACATTCTACATTACATGATATTTACACTACTTGATACACTGATATTTGGTCTCCAAGCTGATAAAATATGGCTTTGATGGATGGAAAATTCAGTGGGTAAAGAACTGGTTTGACGGCCGCACCCAAAGAGTGGCTGTCAATGGGTCCATGTCCAAGTGGAGGCCAGTGACAAGTGGAGTCCCTCAAGGATCAGTACTGGGACCGGGCTTGTTTAACATCTTCGTCAGAGACATGGACGGTGGCATTGAGTGCACCCTCAGCAAGTTTGCTGACGACACCAAGCTCTGTGGGGCGGCTGACACGCTGGAGGGAAGGGATGCCGTCCAGAGGGACCTTGACAGGCTGGAGAGGTGGGCCCATGCCAACCTCATGAAGTTCAACAAGACCAAGTGCAAGGTCCCCCATCTGGGTCGGGGCAATCCCAAGCACCAACATGGGCTGGGCAGTGACTGGCTTGAGAGCAGCCCTGAAGAAAAGGACTTGAGGGTGCTCGTAGATGAGAAGCTCAACATGAGCAGTCAGTGTGCACTAGCAGCCCAGAAAGCCAATCGTATCCTGGGCTGCATCAGGAGAAGCGTGGCCAGCAGATCGAGGGAGGTGATTCTCCCCCTCTGCTCCACTCTCGTGAGACCCCACCTGGAGTACTGCGTCCAATTCTGGAGCCCCTACTACAAGGGAGATATGGACGTGCTGGAATGTGTCCAGAGAAGGGCCACAAGGATGATCAGAGGGCTGGAGCACCTCTCCCATGAGGACAGACTGAGAGAGTTGGGGCTGTTCAGTCTGGAGAAAAGAAGGCTCTGAGGAAACCTTATAGTGGCCTACCAGTATCGTAAGGGGGCCTACAAGAAAGCTGGGGAGGGACTTTTTAGGATGTCGGGTAATGGTAGGACTAGAGGGAATGGATTAAAACTAGAGATGGGAACGATTCAGATTGGACGTTAGGAAGAAGTTCTTCACCATGAGGGTGGTGAGACACCGGAACAGGTTGCCCAGAGAAGCTGTGGCTGCCCCATCGCTGGAGGGGTTCAAGGCCAGGCTGGATGGGGCTCTGAGCAACCTGGTCTGGTGGGAGGTGTCCCTGCCCAGGGCAGGGGGGTTGGAACTGGATGATCTTTGAGGTCCCTTCCAACCCTGACGATTCTATGATTCTATGAATATTTACTTTAGAGTAAATCTGCATTCGCAAAGCAACAGAATAAAATGGAAAAAGCTTACATTGCAAAACATATCATTCTTTCTGTCAGGTCAAAAGGATGGGACTGCTACTCTGCACTGGTTGTAAAAGTGAGGGACACAGTCCAGAGGGATGGGATGCACCATATAAAGCCCCAAAACATGCCTTCCTGCAAGAAGCTCAGAGCAGAGCCCGCACAGATGCCCACGGTAAGCTGTACACCTGGTTAACTGAAATAGCTGTTACAATAAAGTCCTGCCGCTGCACCGCGATCTGTCTTAATGGTAAGGTGGGAGGAGGCACTTACTCCAGGGTTTCTTGGATTTATGTATCTAACTTCCAGTATTCAGTCTGAAAAAGCTAGACTGTAAAAGTCAGCTTTAGGGAGGGGATTAGTTCTTCTTTTAGTTCTCTAAATCACAGCCCCACACTATCATGCTGCTGTTGCTTCCAGCCAGGCACCACTCCGTCTCTTCAGCAGCTGAGGTGATTCAGCTCCAGATGGCTATCTGTTAGGTAGCTTTAGGGGGAAAATCAGCAATAAACTCTGGATCCTGGTGATGAGTTTGCCTCATCTCACATGCCCAAAGATAACTTTCCAGGCGGAAGCAGTGAACTTTGTGAAGTTTTTAAAGTGAAAGATAAGCAACTTCCCTTCCCTCCTTCATGCCCTAAGTGAGGATGATGACTCTGGATGTTTTGATGACACTGAAGGAGTACTAGTGTTGCTATCAGACAGGTGAGAAGGATCATCAAAGAAGCAACTTCCAGTATGAAGCATAACACCTTGCTCCTTCTTATTTCCAGCTATCAGTGAAGTGAAACTCTCATGAAGTTAAAATCAGGCCAACATGTCTTAACTACATTAAATAACACCTGTTTTATTTATATGCATGCCATTTATTACTTTTTCATAATTTCTGACCCAGCCTGTAATATAGCAAATTATATGCAACATAAAAGAAAACACATAAATCTAGAAAGAATATTGCCCAGACAAAATGTTTCACAGATTTCATATTCTGTGGGCAGAGCAACCTCTTCTTACAGGGTAAGGCAGCAGAGACTTTTTGCTTTCAAATTCCCTTTGTTCAAGTGAGAAGTGCTGATAAGCAGCATAATTGGCTTAGGCCTGTGTTGCTAGATTTGATTCAACAAATAAGGACAAAAGAATCGACAACAACAAAATACTCCTGCAGCATGATCGCCAGAAGAATATGAGTTTGTGACTTATCTGTGAAGTCCTTGTTTACCTTGCTAACCATCTGTTCAGGCTCTGAGCGTTCTTCTCCGTGTGCTACTTATTATTTTTTTTTTCTGTAAGAAGTTCAGAGACCTCTTTCCCTCTTTCAGATGCTTTAAACATTACCTCTGCCTACATCTCTCCTTTTATCTCTTCCTGCTCCTTACAGTCTTTCTGAATTTCCTTCATCCCTCCTCTTTCCATTCTCATACCAGACTTGTTTCGTCATGCTGACCACCACAGCCGGAAGAACCATCCCGTGCAAGAAACTCTTGGAAAAAACTGTGTGTTTCTTAACACAGATACTGGGCTGACTGTGAAATCGTTTTCAGAAAAGGAATTTATTTCCATTTGTCACACACAAGGCATATACTGCTGTATGCCAGGTACATGAAAGGATGAATGGCTCGTGTCATGGACTGTGAAATAGGTCATGTCATTGCCCTGAAGCTGGTGTTTTTGAAAGCAGTGCCACCACAGGCAGCCCCCTGCTGATTCACCTTTGAGGATGGGCGTCCCTGCAGATGCACTGGTCATTCCTGCCTCAACTGCCACCCGTATATCCCCAAATGCATTATGTTGGAATGTATTCTATTTGCTAGCTTGCTTCATTATTCTATTTGCTAGCTTGCTTCATTTTATGTTCTCTGACTAAAAGTCCCTGGAGTCTTTGTTTATAAGCAAACTATCTAATGTAGAGCATTGTATTCATTCTCTGCCTCAAGGATCTGGATTTATGAACGCTGAATGTGAATATCAAAGCGTCAAGCCACTGATTTCATCCGTGATGAGGCTGGATGGGGCTTTGAGCAACCTGGTCTAGTGGGAGGTGTTCCTGCCCATGGCAGGGGGGTTGGAAATAGATGAGGTCCCTTCCAACCCAAACCATTCTATGATTCTATGATAAAACCATAAACACGTGTGTTTACATATATACATAAATATATATATGTACCTAAATATACACACATATATTTACCTTTCAAAAATCTAGCATACCACTCTGACACCAAAGTCTGACCTCACATGTATGCAATTGCACTGCTTCCAGCAAGGAATTAGGATATATACATCTTTAGGAAGAATTTATCCTATAAAGTATTTCCCATGTCTGTTTTCATAAAAGATAAGGCTTAGTCTAATCAAGAGTCTATCATAACTTCTTTTAAATGTATGCATTTTATAAACAAACAAATAACAAAATATTAAAATACAATTAATCACAATCAGTTGCATGTTAAAATGAATCTTATTTCAACAAACAAGGCAACTATATCTAATGCTATTTAACAAAATGGTTCGACGCTTCAGTTCTCTTTCTGTGTACGTCAAGTAGAAATAATGCATTTCCAAACAAGATGGTTTCATTTTACGTGTACATACATATTTGCCAAGTTTTTTTTGCTCATGAGATTACTGGGATTGACATGAAGGAGCAAGATATGAGTAAATCACAGGCATTCTCCTGTAGCTTTCCTCTGTAACACTGGGTATTTATAAATGTTATGAAAGTGAATCATTAACACAAATTTGGCCAACGAAGCACACAGTGCTTCTCTTTGACAAAGCCCTATTCCTACGTAACTCTGAGTTTCCAGCTCTGATGTGTGTGTTAGACCACGTACAAAGCACTGTGTCTGCCTTTGGGCCCCCCAGTGCAAGAAAGACATCAATAAAAGGGAGTGAGTCGAGGGGCTGAAGCTGATGGGGAACTGAAGCACCCACCCTGTGAGCAGAGGCTACAACACGGGGGCTTGTTTGGCCTAGAGAAGGGTTGGCCTCATGGGGGGTATGAGAGTGGCCCCCCAGGACCTACAGGGTGGCTGTTGAGAAGACTGAGTCAGGTTCTTCACACTGGTGCACGGTGGCAGGACTACTGGATTTCTCTTTCATTTTACCAACGCTATTGTTTCCTTTGTTTATCATATTTATGAAGTGATAGAGGAAGCTGAAAAAGTTTTATTCGGAATAGACATAGAAATAGAGAATCGTAGAAAAAGGGACTCTGTGTAGAGGAAGAAGTGGTGGATACAGAAGGAAAGGAGAGGTATTGCTTCTAAGGGACGCTGTGTAGAGGAAGAAGTGGTGAATATAGAAAGAAAGGAGAGGTATTGCTTCTTCAGAGAAGGGAAAATATACACAGAAATATCTATATGGCTATATGGTTTCCATCAAAGTTGGAAGTCTGGATACTCCTGAGGCTTGCCAATCTCAAACCATTTGTTATCATTAACTATCTGCATGTGACCGATTGTTGCTACTTTTCTGTCCATACTCCAACTTTCTACCGAATCCTCCATAAACTTACTTTCTGGTTGTGCTTTGCATATTTAACTTTTGCTGTCTATACCATGTTAAGTCTTGTGCTCTCATCTGTGGTACTGAGTATGTGCTGAAAATCGGATCTGTATCCAGTGCACCTGGCTTTCTTGAAATACATTTCTTTGAAGGATTTATACTTTTTGTACGGTTTGTGGGCTGTTCTTTTTTTTATTCACTGAAGCAGACTAGAATCATGCTAGAAATGAAAAAAAAAATAAAAATCCCAACCCCACAGGAAGTAATAAGATGTTATGCAACATACAGGAATACTAATCACGGTGTTTTCAAACATTCTTGTTTACTCCTTGATCAGATTTGCAGCATTCGGCTGAGACCAAACTAGAAATGACAAATAAAGCTAGCTTCCCATACAGCCGTAAGCCTTCATAGGTTAGAAGTCCCTCGGGACACTTGAAAAAATGAAGACAACGTTGACGCTAATAGCATTATGATCATTTACACCGCTGGGACCTGTACCAGGAGATGTGAGGAGGAATACTGCTGGCTACCCTCTTCTTCTCTTTAACCTCCTGATTTGCTCCTACTACTTTACTTACATATGCATAAACAAAACGTACTCTATCTTATCTTGAAAAGAACAGGCACACACCTCACTGCCTTTTATTTTTTTCATTTTCAGCTCTAATTTCAGTGAATATGTTGTAGCACTGAATAGTTTTTCTCTCTTCCAGATCCATCTGGACTATTTACAGGCTAGTTTTACCCTCTGTATTCCACTAGGCTGTTCTTGGTCAAGTCTCTAATAACCTCTGGTAACCCAAAACTCAGAATCATACATCTCACTAAGTCAGGTGCCTTTGGCAATGGTCCCTTTCCTGAAATCTTATTATCTGTTCACTGATGCCATCGTGTCTCAATTCTTTTTGAACACCCCTGCTCATTCTTTTGGACTGTCTTCTGAACTATATTTTCATTCATCAATCAAAGCTTTGCAGCAGTTGCATTGGTCTCTCACTGGTTTTCTTCTTCTGACATAAATATTAAGTCTCGTAACACCTTTCTGCAAATTACAAAACAGATACACTCCTGATGCACGTTTTCTCATTTTTTACTTTTACAGGTAACACCTTCCATCAATACCCACAATCCAAATGATATCCTAAGCGTAATCTGAAAACCCAGTTTCCCTCTGAGTCAGCACATCCAAGTAGTTTGCACATCTATGATATTTGCCTTCCATTGCCATCCAGGCGGCGAAATCTCTCATCCAGGCATTTATCAGCTCACGTCTCAATTTGTGTCATGTTTTCTACAACCTTGAAAAATACAGTTCTCTTCCACTCATGCATATTGAAAGGCCTCGGAGGACTTGTCTGTGTGGTCTCTTGCAGACTGACATCACTGAGATGTGTCGAATACGAACTGATCAAAAATGTATGTGTAACAGCAGCCCAGCAGGGCTCACCAGCTTGAGCCTAACAGCTTGCGGCTGACTCAGGGAGTCTCCCACCTCTGTCTACCAAATACCTCATCGTCATAAGCAGACTGGCATGGAGATGGTACACGGGACACAGCACTTCAAGGAGGAAAGAGCTGGGAAGAACTTTCAATGTCAACAAGAAACGATGGAAAGCAACCTGCACCGTAAGTATTAATCATAGAATAGCGCAGGTTGGAAGGGACCTCAGAAGATCATCTGGTCCAACTTTTCATGGGAAAGGAAGGCTAGATGAGACTATCTAGTACGTTGTCCAATTGCATCTTGAAAACCTCCAGTGACAGAAGCTAAAACCTCTCCTGGTGCAACTAGTACCCTTTGCCCCTTGTCTTCTCCATGTGACTCCTTGTGAAGAGAAGGCTCCATCCTCTTTTTAGTCACCATTTAAGTACTTTCCAGAGAATGAAAGTTCAGTCAAGTTAAAGTATGGTATCCAAGCTCTGGATCAGTGCAATAATTACAGGATGTGACCTCAACTTTGACCCATAGCTGGATAATTTTGATAAAATTTTTCACCAGCGGATTCTCAGATTGTCAAGAATCAGAAACCCTAAAAGCTTCTGTATGTGAACATGCACATCATGCCAAGAAAAAAAGAATTCGAGGTTTTGTAAAATTATTAATACTCTTGCATAAGACCTATACTAGCGTGATCGTAGAATCTGATGTACTGCTTCTGAAAATGCACTTGGGGCAGGAAACACTGACACTGACATTACAAAATTACCTTTCAGCATAGGATTATTCATTAACAGTAGGCATGTCCTTACGTGCACTTAGATATAACTCTCTCTGCAATGCCAAAAAAAAATTAATTGCTGTATGGTGCTGAGTTCAACTCTAATTGGCATTAATTAGGAACATGAATCATGTGTGTGAGAAAGGAAGATATTGTTAAATTAGAGTTCTCTCTTAATTCTTTCTTGTTAAACTCTGCTTCAGCTTTAAAAGATACTCCTCTGTCACAGTGACAGCAAATGACAAGCTGTCTTGCTCTGCATCCTCGGAGAAGGCTATGAAGACATCAGTCCTTTCGAATCTGTCATCCTTTGTGATTCCCCCTCCTGTCTAATGTGTTGTTCGTCTTCACAATTATCTTTCGTTCCCTTAAATTAGACTTTTCCATATGATGTTTTCTTTAAATATGAACTACAGTCATTGTCTGGAAATTATGCCTTTGGGAGATTTATTTTTCTCCAACTTGTTCCTTTCTACATTTTGTAACGTAGGGAAAATATGCTTTTGTTTCTCTCTGAAAAAAATGAATATGACCTTAGGAAAAAGTAAAGCCAAAACAGAGTACTAATTGCCAAAGATGAACTGCTATAAAATTGCAGAGTGTTGCCATATTTAGGTAGACGATATGTGCTGCTAAAAACAAAAACATTACAGTAGTGCAGGCAGCCAAAAACCTGGGACAATTTACCCAAATCTGCTTCATTATTTTATATTTTAAGTTCATGTCTGTATGTAGTCCTGGTTTCAGATCTGAAAGTAAAGCATTACTAAGGCTTAATATAGACGTTTACGAGCTTATAGAAGCAAGTTCATGATGCTACTGCTATTTGTGCATCTCTACTTCTAAAAATTGTACGAGCTTGTGTATTAGGTAACTTATTATTTTCGTTAAATAGCATATATTATTATAATTTCATGACATTATAGAACAATAGAGAACTTTACTATCATATACTCAATGAGTTCTATTATTTATATTTGAGTTTCATTGTATTGCTTTTGCTTTCTTTCAGATTTATCATATTGATGTAATTTAGCATAATCTTAATTGTTTATAGAAAACTGATGTGGGTCAGTGCCCCACATCATGCATCACAATGCCCCAGAAGGTGAATCACATGTACTGTAGATTTTAAAATGGCAAGAAATTTAATGGGTATAGATGAACTTGATTGTGAATATATAAGAGAGCAACTGAACTTTCGTTTCCATCCGTAGCCTAAGAGGATACATCTCCACCACGTAAAGAAGGTGCATGAGTTGGCAGGGTGATGCTGCGCCAGACCTTACATCAACGTGGTACCAACACATCAGGACATTGTCATAACATCCTGCTTGCCTTGGCTAGAGTGTTTCTCAGTCCAGTGCGTAATAAAACCAGCTGATTTCTATGTCCCATTCCACATTTAGTTCTCACCTTTGCATCAGCGTCAGTCCTTGTATACACATTTTTATTTAAATGTTCGGGACCGTCGAGTTCAGACAAATCTACACCCACAGAGAGGCTTCCATAGTCCCACGAACCTCAACAGGTTTCAAATATTCAAAGCCACTACAATGTTCAGCAAAGGAAAAGCAACGTCAACGTAGGTCTTAGGGCGTGCTGAGCTAGTCCTGTAAAATTGTGTTCTGATAGGCCAGATTAGGTCCCAATTTGGCTTGTACTCTTCCAAAGAGCTGGGGAAAAATAGTGCTTCATTTGCTCTTATTTCAAGACAAGACAGATAGTAAACCAGCTTAATTCCTCTCTAATTCACACAGGTATTAGGGCTGACTAGCTGCATGAGGCACACACACCTCGACAGCGCACGGTGGGGTACATTACTGCCGCGCTCCCAAATCCTCCGGATGCTACCCTCACCCTTCAAGCAGAATATCTCACAGTCCACCAAAATTAGCTCTCCGTTACTCTCAACAAATCACAGACTTGGCTTCCCTCATAAGCTACCTTTATTCATCTCATTGTTCTGGTGCTCAGTTGTATATTAATCCACCGCCAATTTCCAAATTAGTAACGTATTTTTCATGTAAAGCAGTCCTGGGTTCTTTTTTTCTTTTGTGGAAAAAAACCCCAGCAAACCAACAAACCAGAACAAAATAAAACCGAAAACAAATAGACTTCTTCCCTCCCTGTCCCCGCTCCCCCCATAAAAAACACTCCAAAACTTAAAGAGGTTTTGGAAAATATTTTATTGATATTAAAAAGTGCTGTAAATTTTGAAGTGTATTTATTTGTGCTGTTTTTTTCCTACGGAACATGTTAGTAAGAGAATTAGAACCTTTCTAGAAATTATACTTTCAGAGAAATCCTGAATACATGCCTGGAAATTAGGTTTTAGAAAATATCCAAAGGCAATTGGGAAAAGACAGTTTAAATATAAAACCAAAATACTATTTAAAATTTATTCTGACTCTTCAGACGTAAGTTCTTTGTTCAAATCCTGAAGAGCAAAACCAGCAACAAATCTGCTAACGTTATAAATCAGTCCTCTGACCTTTTAAGTTGAATGTATTAGCTTTGCTGAGACTTTAATTTCACTGCTTCGTATGTGAGGCAACTTTAGGTCAGATGGACATGCTATAGAGTTGTGCACAGTATATATCTATACAATAGCAATATATTTTTCTTAGATATATATGTATTCTGTGTTTAACCACTCAATAGCAGCTGACTGTTGGAGAGTTGGGACCTGTCATTTTATAACTTGGATTGTTTCTTATCGTTATTTCTCCTGTTTTTGTTGTTGTCTTTGTAGCATTTAAATGTTGCGACCTTTTCAAGCAGGAACTTTCCCTCCTCCCTTACATTCTAGTCATTCCTTCCTCGCCCCAGAGTCAGCTTTTTTTAGAGGTGGCTTGAGTTTTGTTTCTGCTTTGACCCGGCACCAAATTCAGATCGGCACGTGGCTTGGGGGTTGGGGAAAGGGATCGGTTGTTGAACCACATCTGTATGACTGGCAGGTAAAACCACTCACCCAAAAGGCAAACTGTCTTCTCCAGAGCGTGGGTCAGTAGAAAATATTGGCCATTTCATTCAAATACTTAAATAATCCTCTTCATTCCCACACATACTCTGAAAGAGAATTTCCAGAGGTCTGCCTATTTAAAATCTGTTAAAAAAGCACAGGAGAAAACAACCTCTGCCATATTTAAAACAATTACACAACCTGAAAAGCTACTGTAACTGGTACAGGTTTTGCATAATTTCATTTTTGGAAACGTGTTGATATATATATACACACACACGTATGCAAGGTTTCGTATTAATCCATACATTGTTATTGGATCTTTTATTATAAAAGATGAAAAAAACTTCACAAGTACAGGCAGCTATCTTCAGCATACTGGACAGAAGTGTTAGCCTCACTTCCCACCTAAGGAAAGCGAACAACAAACTTCCCAAAGCTAGCAAAAAGTTTGTAGATGAGCTTGGAATCAAACTACGCGGTGTTACTTCTTGTAGCTGAATTTTCCACCAAACCCAGCAGTTAGCAGGGCTACGCCACAGGCCAGACGTGCCATGGGCTGCAATTCAATCTGACCCCTGTAACTGTGCGAGTGATGGCAAAGGGGCAGAGGGATGTCAGCCACCTCCCTTCCCCCATCACATTAGTCAGTAGATACCTGTAGCTGATGAGAGATCGCCAAGGGCTAAGAATAGCTCTGTTTCCTTTATAGCCATGGTAATTCCCACTCTTCCTAGAAAGAGACTATCGATACGGGGATCTATGAATACACCAGTCCCACCCACAAGCATCCCTGCACCGTGAAACTTCTCTCATGGATGGTTTAAGGATGTGCAAAGCAGCTCTTACCCCACTCTGGATGACCAGCAGGCTGACTACAGCCTCACACGTAAATGCAGGAATAAGGACTTCAACAGGATGCTCAGATTTATTGTGAAGACTTCAAAACGTGGGGAAAAAACCAAAGACGCTTCATCACACAAAACCATTACTAGTGATTGTTTCGTACTTCATTTCCAACATTGTTCAAGTATTGTTTTAATATTTATGAAAAAAGGAAATTATTAAAGGCTTAAAAAGCTCGTATCATTGCTACTGCCATCTTCAAACTACCAAGGCCAATCAGATAAGCATGTTTCTGCCTATTTAGGTGCAAAATTTTGCTACTAAGCTGGACTAAAAGGTTAATTTCTCCCATGTCTTAGTTGGCTTTTACATGGGATTTAGCAGCAACAAAAAGAAATGAGAATAAAATTGCTTTCCAGTTTTTTTCCTCTTATGTAAGCAGGTTTTGCAAGCAATTTAGAGAAATGTTATTAACAAGAGAACAGGGGATCCCTGAGAGAGTACTTTTTAGTAAATTGCAGTCCACATGGAAAAACAAATCATTGTGAACCATTCTGCTAAGCTCTTCTATTAGTTAAGGGCTAGTAATTCTGATAGCAACATACAGAACCATTTTGGCAACTTAGTGCTGCAATTTCCTTTGAAGTAGTCAATTAATTGATAATAAGGGTGCATCTGTCATCACATAACTTCATTTACTTAACCTTTTTGCATTAGGGCTATCTGAGAGTACACACGTACCATAAATGCTCTATTTACCTCAATCCAAGATAACCAGTCAATTCAGAAATGCTACATCCATTTCGCGGGACAGGAGAGCCACCAAAACACGAATGTCTTTTCTTACCTTCACATGTCAGTACAGTTTTGGATGGTTGATTTCTGGTCTTACACACACAGAAATAAGGTTTTTACCATGTCTGAAGGTGTAAACCCAGCTGTGCCCCAGAAGAGATACCCAGAAAACTGTGCAAGCACTGAAGAGCAGATGTCCATGCTAGCAACGAGTTAACACGCAGACAGGAGACAACAGCATAGCTAGGAACAAGCCAAAGCTCTCAACAACTCAGTTTGTAAGCTCGTCAACAGGGTTGTTTCAGAACCATGCATCCCCTAAATATTTAGTGACAGCCTTGAAAAATAGCAACTATGCTGTTCAAAAATGCATGGGAGAGGGTGGCCCAATTAGCCAAGGTCTCTCTGATTTTACTGCCTTCTTGATGAAGGGATATAAAAATCAATGTTTAAGCATATTATGACCACAGCTATAAAACGACAAGTGCAGTCTTGAAGGCCGGTTCTCTGATAAACTCAAAAACTTCAAAGGCATGGAGCTGGCAAGAAGACTTGAGCCATTCTCATATCTAAGATGTTTCAGATCTGTGTTTACGGGTTAGGCCTATTAATAAACAAGTTTTGTTTCTCTCAAATATATGCACTTGTGATCGCCCAAATCTGTCAAAATCAAAGTTTCATTAAAAACTGAAGCAGAGGGACAGCTAATGGGAGGACCACAGAGGAGGATTTCCTGGCTGCTTGTCAAATATCTGGTTGGGGTTTTTTTTCCCTGTGATTTGAAAACTATTTTTGTGCAGCATTTCAAACAACAAAATCAATATTCACATTCATTGAAATAGCTAACAAGTAAGAGATATGTATTGTTTGTATACTTTTCCATGTGAGGTCAATAGGTTAATTACACAAGTAAAAACTCTAAATTGTCTAGAGACTACTGAACTGTATAAATAAACAAAGTATTCTGCAAAGTGTATTTAACGTCCATGCAATTTATTCCTTTTTCATTCAGCGGAAAGAGCAGTGGGGATTTTTGTAGCAATTTTCTGTGCTTTCTGCTTGAGAAAGTCTGCAGCCTCAGTCATTTGTATTTGAAGTTGATTAGGATGAAGTCAGAGCACTCACATTTTTTTAACAGCTTCTGAGAGTGTTTAGCTCAGGGGCAGGAAGAAGAAAAACAAATATTCCTGACAAATATTTGGTCTCGAAAGCATTTCCCTAAAAGTACAACTGTGTGTGTGGTCAGAAAAGGCACACTCAAGTCTACTGACAGACATGTCTTCCGACACCCGGTAGTTAATGAAGGCGGGCCTTGATAGAAGTTGTTCTGATCAAAGCATCACTTAAAATAGTCTACCTGAGAATTCAGATTAAACTTCTGTTGAAGCTTATAATTTGTGCTAAAAAGGTTAGGAATTTACTAATAGAGATGTTAACTGTACGCTGAGAAACTAAGTTTAAAAATTATATAAAAAATATCGCTGATTTCCAGGGGAATTTTTGTCCATTTGAACAAAATGTATTCTCAAAGTAAAGTATGACATAGACTGTATTTTCTTATTCTCAGCTGCAGTGATGCTTAAAATATGCTCGCACTGACAGTAATTGTAGTTTCAGTGACAGTCATTGTAGTTTCAGTTTGCCTTAGGAACCCCCTAAACTAAACTCGGGACCTCTGTGTCCAGCACTGTGCTACTAAAACAAAACTTGAAACGGAGCTCATTTGCTGTACATGAAGCCCGCAGTTAAGCAAGAGCTCATTCAACAAATGCCATGCTAGTTTTTTCCTTCGAAAACATCATGCATGGAAATACAAAGTTTTCAGGCAAGAGAACAGAACTTCTGCATCAACCTGACAATATCCAGGCCAAGGTAGCAAGGGTTCTCTGCATCGAGAAACTCAACAAAATCTTAAAATTTAGCTTCTCTTCAGTTAATTCCTTTAACGCTATGCATATTAAAAATGTATCAGTGGGGAAAGACATTTTAAATATCAAGAAATGTAGGAAAACATTGCTCTAGGAAATTAGATTTGTTATTTAAGCGCTTTATTTCTGAAAATTTCCCCCTCCCCTATTTTATCTTGCGGGATGATATTGAAAATTACAGCTTTTTCTTTTCTCCAGCATTTGTTACGATGCCTGTATCACAAGTATAAACAGTAGTCATCATTAAACTTAAAGTAACTTGCAATTTTTATTGTAATATGTAGGATCAGTGTGGTTTTGGAGGCTGTGTTTTGGTAAGACTGGTCTCCATTTGAATTGGTACTTGAACATCTTAGCAGTAGCTACCTTATCAGAAAAACATAAAGTGAAATTTCATCAAAAAAAAAAAAGTCTGAGCAGTGGCGATGTGGTGTCCCTCTTGTATAGTTTCTTACTTGTTTTATGCATCAAAGATGAAACAAAAATATTTCACAAATAAATTACGTTCTGAGGAGCACAGAGTCAATCCTGGCATATAACAATATAACCTACCATTAAAAAGACTCCCTCCCCCTTATAAATGTCCTTTGCCTGTACAAATTTATCATAGTGCATTTTCATTTTCTGCATTTGATACATTTTCAGCAATCTGGTACCTGTCACAACTAATACCTACGCAATTTTGAAGATTCAATGTTTATGAAAGTAAAAGCTTGGTAGTCTAGTCTATTGGACTGGTTTGTGGCAATACAAGCCAGCAGAGAAGCAACCTCTGGTTCTTCTGACAATGTCAGCACCATGAGATTAAATACCATAAGTTTTTAGTGCATGTGCAAAAAATAACTGCAGTAGAACGAGCACTATAAATCTGAACATACACAACTGATGTGTTGAAAGCGGGCACTTTTCAAAACAAATGACACTCGGGAATTCCTAAATTTTCACTTTCCTAGTTTAAACTTTTGTTGCATTTATTACTCAAACAAGGGACTCTTGTTAATTACTGTGATCTATGTAGATTGGCACCAGCCGCATACACGTGTTCCCCAGCTTCTCGTAGACATTTATTGTTATATGGCTACTAATTGCACAGCTGTCACTCTCTTTTACGGTCTGAGCCATACTGTTTGTGTTATTTATACCAAGTAAGCATCTTGGCTTGTTCAAAGGGAAACAATGAAATCTTTTGTGCTAAGATACCACATCTTCAAAGCTCTGTGTTTGCATATGGAAGTTATCCGAAGTAGGACTGCGGTGATTACGGCCAATGCCAGTAGCGTGTAAGGTATCTAACCAAAACTTAAATGAAACTGAAGCACGTGGGCCCGAAACTGTGACCTTAACCAAACACGCATGTGCACATACACATCTTTTCCTCCTTCAACTTGCTCTCACACTACATCTCTCCCTCTCTTACACAAGCTGTTGCATCTACTTGGAGTCCTGTTTCTTTGCAGGTGTAAAACTCTCCCACCTTGAGCAAGACGACACATTTCTCCTGCAAAAGCCCTATTTGGATCCTGGAAGGAGGCATGGTTCTACAGAAACCCTCAGGCGCATTTAATAAGCAATTTTTAAAACATTTTACAGCTGTAAAATTGGTCTGACTGCAATCGCAGCAGTAGCTGATTAAAATTGAAACCAGGAAGACTGTGTGTACCTTTTAATTGCTTAGGAGTGAAAGTCCTTTCCATGAGAAACCTGAATCCAGTGTCTATTTTGGCCTGAATATTTCCTGGAAGATTCTCCTGATTAGCCGGGCAGGAATATTTCAGTTCACTTCTCCTCTTGAATCTTAGAAAATGGACAGCTTTATCTGATCAAAGTTACACAAACCAGTTTCGAAACTAGACAGATTATAAAATAAGGCTTTGCTTTGAAAAATTGAAATAATTTTTCAAACAAAAAATAAAAAATATGAGTTACTTCATATATGACAGTTGACAATTTAGTTTTGCAAAAGGATTTTTTTTTTTTTTCCTTCTAAGGTCTTTGCATGAGGTACCGAAAGCTGATATTGAATCATTGCTTTTTGTTGGCTTTATTATCAAACTGAATTTGTCCATAATAATTAATATTACCTGTATAATCTGAACATATCAATTGACACCTAGAATCCTGTATTATCATTATGATAGTGTTATTGAACCTATACAAAATATATCATAAATTCTACTTCAATAAAATAACAGCGAATCATTAATTTCATTTGATTTCTGTTTCCTTTATCATAGATTTTAGAACATTAAGCCCCTCGTAAGAAAATTTTAAAAATCCACAACTGCAATAATCACTTTTATCAGCATAGTGACAAAGAAGCATCAGTTCAGTCTGCCTTATTTGGAACTAGTCAAATGCTAAAATTTGCCTAGCATCATCACTTGTCCTTTAATCAGGACTCTTCTGTTCTTAAAATAGATCTGACTAAACGCCTCAATTCTACTGCCAAGAAAACTCAGTCTATACTTTTTCTTTCTTTTCTTGAAAATCTAGTGATTTTATTTTTCAAAACCCATTTACTTCATTGTCTGTACAAAATATGCCAAAGATGTTCTCATTAATAATACCATAATTTCCTGCAAATGACAGGGAATAGGGTAGTCGTAATGATTCTTATTAAAGAAGAGCAACTCAGGTACCCTATGTTTCCTTTAATATCGTGGGGTTTTCTCCCTTTTCCCTAAAAAGAGGTCTATTTACTTTCTTTCTTTTTCCCATAGCAAAACAAATAAATGATGTAGCATACAGCAGGCTCCCCCGTCATAGCCATCACCAGCCCATAGCCATTCCTACCTCATACTGACTTTGATCCTCTATCACTAAGCAGCTGGTGCCACGAGTGGTACCCAGCAAGCTTCACGGTGGAAGCATCTTTGATTTGTTTCTGTCCACATTCCTCCTTTGCCAGGAATATTTCTCCCGCCCTGTACAACAAAGGTATACCCAGTATATCTTCCCCTAACTCCCTGTTTGCTCACTTATGAGAAACCTTCTGATCCACCAGCTGAAACACTCATCAAGCCTTTTCCACAAAGGATATCAACAATGTTTTTGCCATCTTGCTTTTCAGCTTCCCGTTCCACACAGATTTAGAGAATATACTGGCCCCTTCACACTTTTTTATGTCAATTTTTATATGCTCCCATTTGACACCAGCAGCCACTTTTATTTCACTAAAATCTTCTGTCAGATGCTTCCAAAACTTAACCTCATATATACTCCTTGCATTGAAAATACTTTTTCCTGGAAACTTTCCTTGAAATAACTAAAAAATATCTATTTATGTCTATTTAGGATTTTTCAGTTTGTTCAGCATACATAAAGAGTCAGGAAATAACTTTTCCAAAAAGCCAGTTTGTGAATTGATTTAGAATTGTTCACTTACTGTTTTCCTAAGGAGCTGGCATCTGTGGTATGACCCTGGCCATCTAAAGCACTTGACGTAATTTATCTTCAAGCGAACGATATAACACTTATATTTGACTCAATTAAACGTAGAAATAAAACAAATTTCATTTCATGGTAGAAGGTTTTAATTATGCTTTATCTTTTTCTAAGCACATAATTGTGGGGAGAGAGACTGAACGACAAAGGATCCAAGTGGATTTCTATGACATCACGCATCATACTGGAACAAATGCTTAATCTGGAATGATCATAAATTTTACACATCACAGATTTTCATTCCCAAAGGATACTGTCCTGACTGCAGGTAAACTAGGACAGCTCAGTGATCCGATATTAACATAACACACTTCTTCACTTAGACTTGAGTTCATGACAAGTCTGACCTCCTGAAACAAATATTCCATTCCTACTGCAAAATATAGATATAAATCACAGGCTATTGTGACTGTTCCTTGTTTTGAGATTGGACTAGCAGTATTTCTGACAGTAGAGGAACCAAAACCAGTACCGGACTCTAGTGGTTCACTCAAAATACGTGCATTTCTCAGCCAGGAAAAAGTATATGACACAATAGGGTCATATCTAAATTCTGGTAATACTCAAACTAAATAGCGT
This sequence comes from Larus michahellis, assembly GCF_964199755.1. Lineage (NCBI taxonomy): Eukaryota > Metazoa > Chordata > Aves > Charadriiformes > Laridae > Larus > Larus michahellis. Next base: position 79,409,910 of record NC_133900.1, on the reverse strand, counting down.
AATGCTATTACATGTGTGGTAAACTAGAATATTGTCTCTGACTGTATAGAAAAAAAAAGCTATGAAGTCATTTGGAAAATGAACAACAATTTAAAGGCCCATTTCAAAGAGCACCTGTGTGAGTAAAGAAATGCAGTGACCTTTGCATACGTATTTTGCTGCACCAAAACAATTAATTGCTGTTTGCCATTCCCATTAATCTCCAGACACCATTCAAACATGATAATGATGAGACTGAATAAACACCCTGGAGCTGTAAATCACCTTAAAATTCCCGAATCAGTTGAATTACATTATGAATTGTTAAATCTCCTGTTTCGATTCCCAACTACTTTTTATGAACAATTGGGTAAATATCTTTAGTAGCAATCAATCAAACAGCACTTTTACCTTTGTAAAGGTTGAGGACTAACATGAATTAGGTAGATTTCAAAAATTAGATACAAGGAATCGAGTATTTTTATGCTTAGTATTATCTTTATCAGGAGTTAAGAGTTATTCTAAAGAGCCTGACAACCTGTATGACAGATACAACAGGATATAGAGCACACAAGGGATCATCGTGTTGATGACGCAAATCGACATCGGAACTGAAATTGTAAATGTCTTCAGTATGTATTTTCTCTTCTATTTTCATTACTTTTTTCTGTATGACAAAGCTAGTGCCTCCAAGTTAATTCCTGACATAATTTGTAACAGAGATATCAGGAAAACGGCTTCAAACTATCTCAGCAACCCAAATCCCTAACTTAAAGATACTTGAAAAAAACTTCCTTACAATGCACACACAAAGACATATACAGTATTCAATGAGTGAAAACCATTTCAACAGGCCCAGCAGCCGTGTCCACTGCAGACCAGAAAACCCCTTTGAGACCCTACTGACTTCTCAGTAAAAATCCCAGCAGAAGCTCAACTAATTTTCAAATTCGAAACTTAGGTCTGAAGTGTTTGCCCAGGTTTCACAGGTATTTTCTTGTTCTGTCATTTGGTCATGAATTTTTATACTTTCACAGCCCCCAGAAGGATACTGCACTGACTGAAGGTAAACCAGGATAGCTCAGTGAAATATTTTTGATGCACACACTCCATACTGAAGAAGTACATATATTGATTTTCTGTAATACACTCCCAGACACAAATGCACTCCTTTTCCTGCATATTGTTTCTCATGTGCTGACTCCAGCCGAAATGCAATCAAAGAGACCTTGTGCAGGCAAAGGGATCTGTCATTTAGAGTATTAAAATCACATTATTTAAAGTCAAGTTCTGCTCTGGATCTCAGTGCCTGACTGCCTTAAAGGAAGGCTAATCCTTACACCAGGGCAGACTGCAGCCAGAAGGACGTGGTTTTACACTGCAAAAAATACCAGCCAGTCCACATTCCTCAGCGACTCGGTGAGGATTTGCTAAGAGTGAGAAAAATTGATCATTTCTGCCACCTTGTTCGTTTGCTTTTGTTTTAACTAGATAGAAAATTTTTCTTCTGCTTCTAACTACCTAGCATAAAACCTAATATTAAACTGATAGCATTTGTGCTTTTCAGTGAGCAATTCCATTCTGTAAAGTGTCAGTACTCAACATTAAAAAAGAAAAAATGTATTGTTTATCTCAACCTCATTAAAACCTCTAGAACCAGAAAGAAGAAATTCATGAGGAATATCTCAATAGCTATTTTATATAAGGGTTCGCCCAGTTTCCGGCAAAATGCTTGGTGTTTCCAACTTATCTTCTTCTTCTTCCACTTCCGTTACCTTAGCCTAGTCTTACAAGATTTAGCCATTAAAAGCACTCATAAGTCACCAAGAAGTAACTGTCGAAACACATTCCCAGCTCCCAACTCCCTCCCAGCTCCACAAAACACTGAAGAAAGGTTCTGCCTGTGCCAGGGTGCCACTTTATTAAAACGTTAATGCTCAATTTTTAACCTCAGGGTGTGAAAAAGAAAATAGCTGCTAATGTGCTGGTGAGTAGAGAGTGGCAGGTTTCCCAAAATATTTAATAATAACCACATGAAATCTAGGGGAAGAATGCAGACAGAGATCTTTGATTTAAACATTTATTACCCTGCAAGAACGTTAGAGGTAATAAATCTTTTTCTTTTTTTTTTTTTTTAATTTGTTTAGGCTTAAAATATGAATTCTCTTAATTTAAAGTTACAAGAAATCTAAACTTTTGAAAATACAATAATTCACAGTTCAAGTAGACAAATTAGCTTTTGCTCTACAGGGAAATGTGATCTTTCCCTTCCTGGAAAGATGGAAACGCGCACCACAAGACATCACCTGTACGTTTTGGTTCACCCAAACGTTGCTCTGACAGAGCTGATTAAGAACCCAGCAGTGCATGGGAATACTCAAAGCGATTCTTGTCTGCAGTCTTCTGTCTAGCATGCAGTAGAGTCACCTCCATCTAGGTCAGCCTTCTTCACCGAGACCAACTGAAAAGACACAAAAATGGAATTTTTTCCCTCACTGTTGTCAACTCAAATCTTGGAGATGCTTCTTGAAAAAAAAACATTTTCCAAAAACAAACTTTAACATACAACAAAGAATTTAATTTTTCAATAAAGCCTTGGAAGAGAACACCCTGGACAAGTGCTAAACAGAAGTATTGCTACATTTGCAAATTTTTTTTGCAAAATTCTGCCAATTAGTCAGGTATTATCAAATCTTGCAACAGAAATCAGCAGTTGGATCGCTCCTGATCCAAACACAGGCAAAGGGCTCAAAACTGGGTATTGGGGTTAGAATTCCATCATGCATGAAATTGCTTTTCCAGAAAACCCCTAACTTGGGATGGTTGCGTATCAACTTGTTCGCCTCAGTGGCAAGTCACTGAGGTGTTGCTCTTGCAGCGTCCACACCAAGAGGACAATGTTCATGCGCATCCTCCCTGTGCAGGCCCACGTTTGCAAAGCAACGCTGAGGCTGCGAGAGGAACACTTCGACACACCAACAGAAAGATTAGTACAGCTTTAGTAACCAAAAGTACTCTCATAACAGTAGGCATGCAATTTCCATTCCGGCTTCAAGTTCAGTATAACAGACCAGTAAATCGGGGTGTAGATGAGCTGCTTATTTTGACCCCCTTCCTTATCCAACATGGATATATTCTGGCTTTTCAGGTTTTTGATATGCAAATAAGGTAAAAAAAAACCCAACAATTTCCTGGTTTTGTAGCTGCTCAAACACACATTAGAAAAGAACATTGTTTGAATTGAAAAATGCTGATTATGAACACAATCCAAATCTACTTTCTCAACTAAACTATACAGCTAGCAACAAGAAGAAATATGTTTTAAGATGTTTTCTAAACAAGCCTCATTTCTGAAAAATCTTCACGCCACCTGCCTTAACCCAAACGTTACTGATCAGAGGCACTCTAAAGAATGAAGGCTTAAAAAAATATGCATTTCCAAGATAACCTTACAATAAATAACTGAAATAGGGGAGAATTCTACAAACACAGGCATCAATAAAGGAAGCATATAAGAGGAAATAACAATTCTGCATTGTTACAGTAGAGTAAGATAATTCTTTTTCCTTGTGAAAACATTCAAAATAAATTAGTGTCTTGTTTATTCTTCCAAAAGAAGAGTTTTTTATCCCAGAAAAAAACGTGAACTTAAAGACAAGAAAACAGAGCACTGGTAAGCCACTTGGTCCTGGACAGAAGCAGATGACTATGGGCACAATTATCTGCTGTATCCCACATCCCAGCCGAATGAGCAGAATGTGAGATAGCTACGTGCTTCCGGAGCTGAGATACTCACACTGTGCTCACGAACTCATAAAATGGAGCATTTTTATGAAGATGATAGTAGACACTGAAGAACATACCAGGCATGCAACCTATATGAAAAGGATTATTACCCACATATGTACAGTCCATGAGCAGAGACCAACACTAGAAGTAACATGTCAGTAAGCTTTTCACCTCAGAAAGTACAACTGAAAAGAGCTCTTCCTGTTTTATAACAGACAGCACTACATGGGTTCCCTGTTTACAAAGCAGGGTAGACCAGAAGACATCTTCTGAAGATTTCACTGCACACGGGCAGATTTGAGTCAAAGAAAGCAAAAGGCACCTCTGTTCCTCGCTAGATTGTTGTATCTGGCCAAAAATCCAAACTGAATTAGACAAAGCAGATTTTTCTAGTCATTTTGTTAAGAGAGTGGGAGAACTGTGGAATCAGGTAAGCATTTCCACAAACTATAAACTTGTTCTCTTCATTTTCAAAACTGACAGTGTGTCCTCAGTACAATTACTTTGTGCTTATGTGGCTGTTTTCTGTCATCCTTGTTTTGGCTAAGGCAACATTCAGGGTAGTGCAACCCTGAAAGGAGAAATGGATACTAAATTCAACCCTGAAAAGCTTATTGCAAATAACTGAGAACCACTCAACGTGCCACTTCCATCAAAGAAAGCTTGGACTTCGGAGAGGCTATCACCTTATCAAAGCACTTGTCCATTCAATAATTGCGATGAGGGACAATGCTACAGTCAATATTAAGGGAGGCTGTTATGACACAGAAACTGTAACGAAGTTATTATGTAGTCAAGGTTTACAACCAGGTCCTCAGATATCCAAAACCAGGAACTGGGCAGGAATTTAGGGCTCGAGGAGCAAACACATCATTACCTTAGAAGCAAGGAGATATAAAAATCTGCAGGATTTATTAATTTATCTTCATGCAAGTCAGTAAGTACTTTACTCATGTTGTTGGTGTTGTAGCGGAATTTATTTTTTAAACCTGCAAAAACATCTCAAAATTGACAATATGCTTTTGCTATCAAAGGCACGAGTGTGTCAAACTGACATAGGATTTAAGGGATACAGTGATGTGTAATTCAGAATATTTAATTTGGAATGAACAGAAGTGAAAGTAAGGTAATTTTAAAAAAGAATAGATTTGGTTTATATATAAGATTAAAAATCAGCGAGGTTTCTCTGGAAAAATGGGTTGTCATTCCTTGAAACTGATTGGGTTAATGTCACAGTTCCAGTCATAGGTTCAGAAGGAATGTAACTAATCTGTATGCAATAGTATCAAAATATATTAAGAACAATGACCCTGTCAGGAACTACACTTGGTTTCCAGATGTATTAGAATTGATTATATTCTCCAGATTCTTTAGGAGATGACATTTTCCAAATTCAAGACTCCTCTAACGTGTTCTGCAATAAGGAACCAGCACTCTGCCTGCACACAACTGAAGTGCTAAAATCCAGTTTCAGAGAACTGATGTCAACCCTCTTAGCAGCAGGAAACTACAAGAAAATCATAGTTTTCATTGCATAAATTATTTTGAATAGGAAGTAGGATCATAGAATTAAACCAGTCACCTGGATGACTGAACACAGTTGCCTAATATTCAAAGTAAATATTAATTTAATAACTGCACCAAACACCACATACAGACATCAACTTCATATTCACTCTCTAAAAACATCTAAGCTTTCTATTTGTATCCTTAATTTCCTTATGACCATCCATACTCATTAGTTCTCATGCCAGCAATATTCCTTAGGTCCCTCCCTAGTGCTTTCTTCCTCGTTGTGTTTACTGACAGCGATTATTCTAGTTGTCACCTCAGTTTTCTTACCACTAAGCTAAACGTTAGAAATGTCTCAATCCCTCCTCCCACTTCAGTCAATCTTTTCCTGTGTGTGTTCCAGACTGAATTAATTTTTGCTGAGTGTAAGGGACAAGAGTTATATGCATGTAGGTAACACGATTTACACACATATTTTAACTCAGGAATTTAAATTTCCATTTCTATAAGTAATAGACTAGAAATTAAATTGTCCTCTTTTTTTTTTTAAATTTATTTTTTTCATGTGTAAGACCATGCAGAACCTCAGAAAACTGCACTTGCGCTTCAGAGGGACTGGATACTGTGCCCTATATTCCAAACCAAAATATGTTCACTGATGGAGATAAATTCTGAAAAAGCAAGTCCAAAGGAAAAAAAAAAGATGCAAAAGTGAAATTACTTAAAATAAGATAAAGATTTGAAATTTTTTTACCAATTAAATACATTGTTCTACACAATTCAAACTTCTTTTAGTATGGCATACTGAAATTCTTAAGATTCAACTAACAGTGGATAAGGGGTATTGTAGGTATCTCATGAGCAACAGCTGGGAGAAATTCTTTATTTCTGTTTTTCATCCCTTCTGAAGTAAAAGAAACACAATTTATTCAATTAATGAAGCACTACCAAATAGGCTTAATAGAGCTCCTAAGTTTTGCTTACAGTCTAGCCCTCCAAGATTGGACTTTGTAGGTGAGATAATAAGCACGCTCCTCTCCTACAGACATTAGCAACTGCTTACCAGTTTTAGCACTTCGTGTAGCCTCCTCTTACACATGACTTGTTTGCACAACACGTAGTTCTGACCACGTAGTTGAACACGTGGAACCAGTGAACTTGTGCTTTCGCTGTCACCACGGAGGGTGGGTACAGGTGAAGAAAGCAAAATGGTACCAAAGTGGGGGTTTATTTGCATCAGGGTACAATCTTGCCATTGGCTCATAGCCAGAACGTTAATTGTATTCCAACTTCCTGGTGTTATTCCAACACCTGGGACTGATATGACCTCAAACATGTTCCCTTTAAGTAGAATAATTTTTGTCTGTAAACTGCTTCTAGATTACTCTAGAAAACTGATATTAAGCTAATGTTCACTAGCTTACAGTTCACTTTTCCACTAAGAGACATATGGACAGATTCAATATCTGTGTGGATTAGATACAAATGACATCCAGAAACTAGTTGTATTCTACACCAATTTGAGTGGATTTGAGTTCTGCAGAAGGTAAATTAATTTTTTGTTCAAGTACTTCACCAAACTACTTGGGCTCAAACATTTTACAACACATCAGTCTTTGTAGGAACAACAAAGAAAAAGGAAGACCTGTTTCCTCAACAGGGAAATAATTTCATCCAAGCTGAAGTGGGCTTATGTGATCCTCAGAAAATAACACCTATCACGGTTTTAATTTTCTGAACGAGTAATTTTTTTAAAATATACACAACCAATGGTGACTGCTTTCCAAACTACATATAGCATACGAGCACTCTGACGTAAAAAATAGATTCATCCTAATAAAAATATTTTTTCTGTCTAAAAATTAGTTATTATTCCTTATTATTATATTCAACACACAGAAAGTATTGTTGGAGAAATGCCTCAATACAGATCAAGAAAGTGAAGCTACAGCACAGAAATCTATACCAAGTAGCGGAAGACTTATGTTGAAGTTCCAGCAGTTTGAATGTGTAAGTACAATGTTTCCAGACATTCTCTTCAAAGCCAATTTTATAGTTAACATGTACATTCTTACAAAATCCAAACAAATAGTACATTCTTTCCTTAAAACAGTTTTATCACATTTTTAGGGAATTTGCAAAACAACAGTGGAGAACAATTTCACACCTCATTTCCCCAAATAAGCTGTTGATGAACCCAACTAAAGAACTAATGAATGTATGAATTCAGGGAAAAAAAATTTTTGCTTTTCATACTGTGCACTATATCAACAGGAATTCTTGGAATGTGGATCCTTCCATTTTCTGGATTGTAAAAATAACATAGCTATATCATTACATTTCCTTTTAATTTTGTGGACAAACAGAATAACAAAAGCAAAACTCTTCCAAACTTTCAGAAATAATCTAAAAGTGTAATCATTCACTTTGATAAAATTGGTATAACTACCTTAAACTTTGTAGAATTTTTCAGATTCAATATCCAACTTTCCTCTTTCTTTAACCTGATAGAATCTTTATCATAACTTTTGTTCTTATAAGGTCAAAGGAAAACACACAAATTTGATTCTGAGGTGAAAAATCTAACTTTATAAAATGATGACTTTCTGGTCCCAAGTAATCCTTTTCATTGCATAACCAGAAATGACGACTTTGAAAAGTCTTCACTAAAAGGCTGTATTTCGTTATCTTTGGATAAATAAGGAAGTGCCAATAAAAGCCACTTGAATTACATATTTTTTGCCTAAGCTTTTGTCTGTCAGCATTGTGAAAGATATTAATAAATGGCAAAACTCTGTGTATATTTGCATACTTAGGGTTCTTTAGTCAAAAGATGACTGCTTTGAATGTTCACCAAATTAGTTATTTTGCTTAAAAAATCCAATACTTATTACAATACTTATTAATTTTTCTTTCTGGCAAATAACAGGTGGACAATTGTTTCCTAAAAATTAAATTTTTTTTTTTTTTTAAAAAGTGCAATATGACCTTTTAAGATGTGACTTAACTCTTACTTGGACTAGTTGCCTGTCATTCCAGGTGGTGTCAGTACTCATTGTTTTAAGATTCCTGCACCGTAAATGTAGGGAATGTTATCTAAGGATAGGAAAAACATCTTTATTTTTTTAGTGGTCTTATTTGCTTCTGCAGTAAATACTATTATTTGAATGTAGCATTTTGAATATGATAACCAGAATGAGACAACAGCTGAAATAACACTTGAGGAAGAGAAGTCATTCAGCAGACAGTCATTATTGCTATTCAGATAGAGACACACAATCAGCAGAAGAACTAGGAAAAGCAAGAAAACAGAGTTTACTGCAGGATAAGAGCAGCAGGACTTGGATTACAAGAAAGAGATGAGGGTGAAAAGTGATGTTGATGATAAAAAAAGTACTCCTTTCATTCTTTTTTCGTCTTCCTTTAGTACTTGATGGAGCATTCTGTGGGCTAATAGGTAACATCAATAATGGACACTGGTCCTTGAACTCTCATACTTGTTTTAAAAAGAACAAAAAAATGTGTAGTTTAGGGTAGATGATATACAGGACAAGTATAACAACTTTTTAGGTGCTCACTGGAAGAGGATTTTCCATTGCAGTCAGAGAACTTCTCAACAGGGGATGGTTCCTGTGATGGTCAAATCCTGCAGTCATCATGTTTGCCGACCCATGGTTGAGATCTGCATCATGACTCCACTCTAGTTTTGGGCTTCCTACATAAAAACCGAGATAAGCAGGTACAGAAGGACATGTGCTAAACTCTGTTTCCAGGAGGAGCAAGGATGCAGCCACATCTCAGGGTTTAAAGAACTATCAACAACTATCAAAATCGTAACACTTCCATAGTTCATATTTTACTATTAATTATACCCAAGCAATTCCATGCCATTGAGCAACATCTGCTACAGCAATGTCTGCTATAACCAGACTTTGCTTGTCTACCAGTACTACAAAAACTCTATTATTAAAGATGATTTCCTTTTCACAGGTGCCGTAGGAGAACTTGTTCTTCTACAATATACACACTCCTGCATTATTTACTGTTTGTATTCATATGCAAACTTTACATTCTACTAACTTTTGTATTAATATACTAATTATACACACTTTAGTTCTAAGCCCATCTTTACATAAAAACAGAGTGCACGTTTCCATCTTTGCCATAACTCTGGATTTGTCCTTAGCCCTAAACTTTATTCTTCTGTTCAAGGTTTAAAAAAAAATATTAGAAAAAGGAACAGGAAACATATGAGAAGAAAGAAGGTATAAAAGGACAGGCAAAGCTTCCTGGTGGCCTGTTTACAACTCAAAATTGTTTTATAATTAAATACCTAGGGAGCCTGTTGCTTTGAACAGTACGAGAAGCACAGTTCTGCATAGTTTTGCATGTCTACTATGTCTAGTTTTCACTGCATTAACTTCTGCTGCATTGGCAGGCAAAAAAACAACATTATTTCACTAAAAAATTGTGTATCTGGGTATGTCCTCAGGTAGCGGCCTAAAAAAATTCTCTTCAGTGGCAGTAAATTTTTCAAAATAGACAAAGGGAATTAGGAGCTTGTTTTCAAAGTGCTGACAGGATGGTTATCTCCCTTTGATGCTTCAAAAACACTAGTCTAGAAACTGTCTTGGTTTCTTTCTAGTCTCTGCGGCTCAGCTATTAAACACAGGGCATCAGTCTTTTCCTATTCTGCTGATACAGATAGCAAAGGTTCACATTACAACTGGTTTGCTACTTCAGCAGCTGCGAGGGGCCTGTGGTCAGCTGCAGGGAATTCTCATCCTACAGCAGCACTGATTAGATTTTAAGAAAAAAGGAAAAAGCTTTCCTGTCTTAAGGCAGGACAGCATGCCTCCATCTCAGTTATTATGAACGAGTTTTGGTGTGCAGACTGAGAAAAGGTAAGTATCTCCCACAAATAGGCTTTAAAGAGTTTCATAAATTATTTATAAAACACTGAAATGTGCTGCTCCATTAGCCAGGGCTGTTGCCTAATACTGAAACAAGCGCTCCTTTATCATACCCTTTTCTGTCAGCAGAGAAAGATCAGCATCAAGCAGTAAGCTGAGGACAGAAGGGTACCCCAATTGTAAAAATTGCTCTTCTACAACTGGAACAATGCTCGCATCCTGCTCTTAGATGCAGGAAGGCTTCCATCAGGGACAGAAACCCAAACACGCACAGAGCAGCAGTTTATGAAATGGGATGATGCATCCTAGAGTACAGGTGTAATACAGTGGGTAAGCAGATGCCTTCAGCTTCAGTCCTGCCACTATTTGATTCCACTCCAGTGCAGTGTGGAAGGCTATTCTTACTGTAAAATACGCATTAACTTCTATTCTACCTTGTAAGACGCTATACATGTTGAATCATAGAATAGTTTGTGTTGGAAGGGACCTTAAAGATCACCTAGTTCCATCCCCCTGCCCTGGGCAGGGACACCTCCCCCAGACCAAGTTGCTCAAAGCCCCGTCCAGCCTGGCCTTGAACACCTCCAGGGATGGGGCAGCCACAGCTTCTCTGGGCAACCTGGGCCAGGGGCTCACCACCCTCACAGTAAAGAATCTGCATAAGAAAAGCTGTATTGCCCAGATTATTGATAGATGTATTGATAGAGTAACTTTGAAACAAGACAAAAGCTTTTATACAAAAACATATGAAAGTGTAAGAAGGTAAAAGAGATTCTTCCTGTGTCTACCCAACCCTGACTTGTACTTCTTCACTTTACATGAAGATGGCTTCATGTTATTTAAGTGACAATAGATGGTGGGTCATTTTTCAGTTACTTTCTCTCACTTGACATCCAGAATTGTCAGAACACCTTAATTCAGTAGGGGTACTTGGATAACATCTAATCCATTACTGTAGCACTTGTGGGTAACATGTGGAACATTTGATTGTATTGCATACAAAACTCTTCCTTGACATGATAAAATTTAACAGCCAGAGCGCTTGTTAAAACTGAAGTTAGCTAGGTATCTACTTTAACCAAACAGGCTCTATTGGCTGGGAGAGCACTTTCAAGCTACAGTGCAGATGACACAAGTGGAAGACGCATGATGTAGTGAAACATGATGATTTTCCTCATTTTATAGGTCTGTGGGTATAAAAAAATGTATTCCACTATGTAGCAGAATAAAATTCTCTACCCCTCCATGTCAAATTTCAAAGGCTTATCTGTGAGCTGTCAGAAAAACGATTAGCTTAGTGGTCAGAGCACAGGTCCTACAGCTGAGATACTCAGGGTTCCAACTCTAGATTTGACCTCAGTTCATAGACTGGCTAGAGTTGTAAGGGACCTTAAAGGTCACACAGTTCCCACCCCCCTGCCACAGGCAGGGACACCTCCTACTAGACCAGGTTGTTCAAAGCCCCATCCAGCCTGGCCTTGAACACCTCCAGGGATGGGGCAGCCACAGCTTCTCTGGGCAACCTGTTCCAGTGTCTCACCACCCTCACAGGAAAGCATTTCTTCCTAGTATCTAATCTAAATCTCCCCTCTTTCAGTTTGAAATCATTACCCCTTGTCCTGTTGCTCCACTCCCAGATAGAGTCCCTCCCCATCTTTCCTGTAGGCCCCCTTTAGTTACTGGAAGGCCACTACAAGGTCTCCCCGGAGCCTCCTCTCCTCCAGACTGAACACCACCACCTCTCTCAGCCTGTCCTCACAGCAGAGGGGCTCCAGCCCCCAGTCATCTTCATGGCCTCCTCTGGACCCATTCCAATAGGTCCATGCCTTTCTTATGTTGGAGGCCCCAGAGCTGGACGCAGTACTCCACATGGAGGTTTCACGAAAGGGGAGTAGAGGGGGCATCATCCTGTGAATTTCAAGAAGCGACTTACAGGAAGATCTTTCATAGTACTGTAGGAAATAAATGCTGCTTAAACTCAAAGGGATTTGCAGTAGCTATTGGTTTAGGCTTTATGTGTTTGGCCTTTTTTTGTTAAGTATCCGGTTCTTACATGTGTCAAATTAATAACATTGAATACTTTGAATATCAACACTAATACTTAAATACGTGTAACATTATTCTCTGTTCTTACTCTCAGACTGTATGCATTTCCTGCTGTCCAAAGCTATTTCCAGTTATTACAGAACTATAATCTAAATATTGCCAAATAGTTTTCCTGAATTTTACTCATTCATGGTGTGTTCTCCAAGCGTCCTGCCAGTGGCCCACCAATTTTCCTTCTCCATTTTATCAGTGTTAGGTAAGATGCCCCCGGCTTTAAGATTTATTGAGTTTGTAATGAACTTGGCTCTAAATTACTTAAGATCAATCACTAACTTCCTCATGTGATCCTATCTGGGACTGTGGACCTGCCTGGTACGTGGTCAAAGTTTATCTGTTGCAGGTACCTATTCTAAGTATTCTAACTTGAATACAACCCTTTTTCTGTTTAAGGTATGAAGTTCTCTGTTGCTCCCTTTTGTGATTCAGTTGAAGTTTTAATACTGAATCACGACTATTCCACAAATTCCCATCAAAGAGACAGGAAGTATCTAAGATGTTGATTACGAACTTCAGATGTATAGATTTTAAACAGCAGAGTTCACATCTTCTATTTGACATTGTTAAAAATCAATGAAGATTTAAGGTGTTAATCTCTAGAATTCACATGAAATTTAAGTTTTAACAAAGAGTCAGAAGCACACATTTCAATCTTCACCTGATCTTCATGATTGCACTTGCCCCATTTTGTTTCAGTTCAACATGATGGTCCCAACTTCAGCAGTTTGCTAGACAGTACAGACAAATGACACTTTACTACTCTTGTTTGTTGAGGTAAAATGTCTCTTGCCAAGACGTTATCAGAATTCATAATCCTATTTTGATGAATGTAACAACACCTTAGTATTACTTTTTCCAGCAATTCATTTCAGAGAACTTGGCTTTTTTCTCAGATGCAAGTATTAATACAGGGGCTTTTCTCAACTTCCTGTTTTGGGTTTTTTTCATTTTACGGTAAAAGTTGTTAGAGTTTGTACAGTTGTTAGAGTTTTAGAGTTGTTAACTAAAACTACAAAATTTTTGTCCAAAATTATATAGGTATTAGAGCCAGCTGCTAAAAAGGTGTTTGGAAAAACTAGGCCACATCTCACTTAGAGCACTAATGCCTGTATCACAGCTAAAAAACAAAACTGGTTGCTTCTAGCTTATAAATACCAGTCACCTAACTCATAATCGTGTTCCTCAAAAACAGTCAATATCATGCCTAAGTTATTATGTGGGCTGCATTTGGGTCATCAATCAAGTTTGTACAAACTCGGAAAACACATGAAATCATTACTGAATAAAAGAGAATGCTGAATTAGTGTGTTGCCTATCTAGGGCAGTTTCAGTTCTTTCTTATGCATGTCCTAGGATAATAAAAACATTATTCCCCTGTGACATCCTTTCTAGAAAAAGGAAAATGATATATGGAAATATAAACACTCATACGCACCCAAAAGGCAGCAGAGATTGTCTGGCACGCTTGGCTCTCCTGAATCAAAGAGAAAACAAAGCAAATACTGCATTTTCCCCACTTGTACCATTTGTTTCAGGAAGAAAGGGAACCATTTTAAAACAGCGAAACACATTCAGGAAAACGTGAGTTCCTTATTGCAAAGACAAGGTGATCAAAGGTTTAGCAGAAGTGTGAGCCAGTGACTACTGTCTTTCATAACAAAGGCACCCCCATGAAAGCACCTCAAATTCTTCCTGATACACCTCAGAGGAGCTCTGGTGGTGGTCTACAAAATGCAGGAAGGTTACCATGGGGGACACAGTTTAGTGGGAATCCAGTGATTGCTATTTGGTAAGACAAAGGACTGTGGAAAAGTCTGTGAAAAAATAATGCCTTAGATATTAAAAAATGAATGAATATTCAAACAAACTCTAGGCTCATTAATAGTTTTCAGCGCGGATACGTTCAACTAAATTTTTATTATACTTTGCCTACACAAAGACAAATCTCTCCTTACAATACTCAGAATAATTTTTCTACAAACTTTATATACTACACATACCATCAAATTCACATGTCGTAATATTAATATAACTGACAACTGATAAACTTAGAATCATAGAGTTGTTTAGGTCTGAAGAGACCTTTAAGATCAAGTCCAACCATTAACCTATCACTGCAAAGTCCACCATTAAACCACGTCCCTCAGCACCACATCTACACGTCTTTTAAATGCCTCCAGGGATGGCGATTCCCCCACTTCCCTGGGCAGCCTGTTCCAGTGCTTGACAACCCTTTCAGTGAAGAAAAAAACTGGAACCAAGATGTTCCTGTGACTTCATTCTTGGGTCTTTTTTTGAAATAGTAATTTAAAACTTCCACAAAGGTCCACTATGAGAGCTATATAGTAGTTGCTGTAACAGACCTTGCCTATTCTGCCTTGTTGCCTGAATCAGCCCATGTGGTATCTTCCAGCACGATTTTGGCCCTATGTACTAGTAAAATAAATTAGACAAGTGGTTTGTAAGGTAGCTAGGTAAAGTAACATGCTTGTGCTGTTTACAGAGAGTACAATCCTTTAATGCTTATTCCACTGATAAATAATTGAGAGATTGACAATAACTCACACTGCCTTCTAAAAAGGGCTAACATTAAACACTGCTGTACCTGTGCAAGAGAAGGCCCTGCTGAACAAAAACACATCTGTTCTACCCCAGCAACGTACTTCGGTGTTTTGCTGTTTAGTTCCTGCCTTGTGGCAGGACTGTTAACACAGTGCAATTATATAGTATAAAACCAATGTTACAGAGCACAGATTCAAGTTTATGTTGGATATAAGCATACTTTTCACATGTAGTGCTGTATTTCCTTTATCTATGGGGGAAACAGTAAGGAAAAAATCAGAATGTTAATGTTCTATGGCTATTACATACTTATTTCACACTGGTGCTAATTGAAAGTAACTGGGAGATCAGGGTGAAGACTCCCACAGATCCTGAAGCATCACAGAATCTGATGCCCTCTGTCTCCCAAGAGAATATAGTCATTTTGCCCCTCAGATCCATTCTCCCACAGCTCTTTATAATCCTGTCGCTCTGGGAAACTACACATAGGCACCCCGCTACATTTTACCAAAGAAGAAGTTACCTATAGGATAGAAATCACTCTGCAATGCCCCTGTATTTAAGATACAGAAAGAAAACAGGCCAGGACAAGCCACCTTGTCTGTGTACACTCAGGGTGCATTAAGGTTTTCAGAAGTTGTGTAGCGATATTTATGGAACTACTGTTGTGGTTTGGGCCAGGCTGGCCAATGACAAGACAACCCATGCTCTCCCCCACCTCTTGCTCCAAAGAGAGGAAGAAGAGAGATAAAGAGACCTGCGAGTTTAGAAAAGAACTATACTACTTTAATGAAACATTAATAATAAAAAGGAAATAATGAAATAGATATAATATATAAAAATAGATACAAAACAGGATCTAGTTCCTAGGAAGATGCCACTGTCAGGCACTGGGAATGTTCCAGACTGGACTCAGTGACAAATGGGAACTGGAACGCACTGACCGGGATCAAAAGGCAGATGAGCCAACGGGGTCCTCCTCAGACGTCAATCATTGAAGAGCCCACTGGAGACGATCCAAAGAAGAAGAGCCCCTGGAGAAGAGTCCTTCAACAGGAGCCAACCTGCCCCCTTGGCTCCCTCAGCTTTCATACCGAGCATGGCCGACGGGCTGGAACACCCGATTGGTCGGTTTGGGTCACCTGACCTGTCCACAGGTGTGACCCTCCCACAGGGTGAACACCCGGGTCAGCTGCCCCTGGTTGCCACGGCAACGAGCGGGAGCAGGGGCCTCTCCCACTGAGCAGAATACCACCAATTTTATTAAGTAAAGCTTACGTAGAAGAAAAAAAAATAATAAAAATATTAGAATCACATTTATAGATTGAAAAAAGAAAGCATGGCTGACGGTTAATTAGCAACATCATTACCATGTGAATTTTTAACTGGAAATTTGTAAATTTATTTTTTTTTTTCCTAGAAAATATCTGTTGTAGAAAAAGAATGTGTCAAGTTCCAAGCTAATCTACAAAACACTAACCTAAGAGAAAACAGGTTTTGTTTTGGCTTTTAGGAGTTTGTTTCCAATTGTTTATCTTGCTTCCTTTTTCACGTACGCATTCTAAAGATGTCAACAGATGTTCCTTTAGCAAATAACTGTGTCCACTGAGTTTGTGAAAACTTTCTCTACCCAGATCGTCTCTCAGCTTTTTTTGCATCTCCTTGCAATGTCTCCAAGTCCAGAAGACTTCTGTGTTTTATAATAAGATTTTATAATTTTTATAATTTATAATTCTTTATAATAAGAATTCTGAAGCAATTTAGAAAATCAGACAAGACACATTATATGGTTTTATTGTTATTATTTTACAAAATTCTCACTACCCTGACATTTGAACTGAATGATTATGATTACTTTGCTTAGCATAAGATGGCATTATTTTCTGTATTTTAAAAATTGCACATTTAAGAAATATTTTACTTGATGCACTTAGTAACTAACGTTCTACTTCTTTAAGCATAATAATGACGTATTCTGTAGCAGTTTCCAAACAGTGCTACAGGTGGAGTTAAAATATTTTTCTGTCGTGGTAGTTAAAAATAAACAAGTGATAATGTGAAATCACATCAAAATCACACTAGCCACCCAAGAATCTCAAATTACTAAGGCAGAGACTGTCTGGGTATTGCTTGGCTTGAAAAATAATTTAAATAAAATAAAATAAAATAAAATAAAATAAAATAAAATAAAATAAAATAAAATAAAATAAAATAAAATACTAAAAGAGACAGAACATTGCTGTGTGGAAAGGGCAGATTCTGTGGGGATGAAAACTGCCTCTGGTCTTATTATCTTATTTATAATCAAGCTGGAAGTAGAGCAGACTTGGCATTCTGGTCAGAATGGTAAACAGTAACTTCTCAGAGCATGCCATTCACTTTCAGGATGCCCTTTTGTTGCTTGATGTATGTTATTTCTTTTGTTGTTATTGTTCACAAATAACAAAGATACGTACACATTGCAATTACAGATTTATCAAATTTCTACAATTATGGGTCTGCACATTTCTCAAATAAATTGTTAAATACTAGCTTCACTGCCAGAACACTCGGTCAATAGCTCAGTGTAGCAAACCACCAGTTAGGTTTGATTATACAGAATAATTATATGGCATGAGCATTGAAATTAGAAATGCGTAATGTAAAATGTGATGATTATTTCTAACATGGGACTAAATTGAATAAAAAAGGCTTTAGTGATCTGGAACAGATCTTAGTGTTGTATGATCTGGGTTGGCCTAATCTTTTTTCCATCTAGTAAAGCTTGAAAAAGCTAACGTTCTGCTCACCTTTTTGCTAAAAATCAGCCAACAAGCTACATTTACACACCAGATGTTTCTTCTTTTTCTGTCAATATGTAGCTACACAAAGCAGAAGCAGATGCCAGCGCAGCCGAGAGCTGAATTATCTCACAAATACCTTAGCACTGCAAAATAGCCATATTGATATTTGATGACAATATACAATCCAATCCAAAATTTGATCCAGTAATGCCTGTGCCTTCTTGCATTAGATTAGTTTAGATGAAAAATGCCAAACCCAAATACACAACAAAATGAAGGTTCTGAAACAAACTGAGAGGAGCTAGGGGAGTACACTTTACCTTTGGCCCTCTGCCATCTTTTGGCACTTTGTCACTCTGTCTGGAACTATTATAAAGAAAAGGAAAAAAAGCCTTGAGTATAAGACCATTAATTATGAACATTTTTAGGCTCATTTCTGACTTAAAATGGCAGGTTAAACTGAGAGGAAAGGATCAAACTTTTTTAGCAGAAAATGTGAAGGAGTGCATCTAATCCTGATCGGCTGTTGCATTCTAACTCATTTCATATAGATACTAATAAATCATCATTCTCTGTATCTTTGATTTCCTTTTAAGTAAAACATAGCAACCAGCAAGATAATTCAGCTCCTTTTGCTGAGTATGGGATATAGACTTAAGGCACAAGCTTGGAAATACATATAATATCTGTGTATCCTAATTCTTGAGAATGCTCTACAGAAGTAAAACTGTCCATAAAATTTCTGTAGGATGAGGCCCTTCGGAAACTTCCTGTTACTTTTTTTTTTGCATAGGCACAGCCAGTGGTGCCACCTACAGTTGAGCTTGCTTGAGGCTTTCCATTACAAGACTTCATTTTTGGTTACATATAGCTTGACAAAACTGATATTTTTGGTAGAAATTATCTTTATCTTAGAGTACTTGTCAGTATTGTTGGTTTCACCACAAGCACTTCTACCATTTCTGAGGGTATGACAGATGATCTATACACTTTCTTGCCATTGAGAAGAGGAAAAAAATTAAAAACCCATAAACCCATAACACCACGTGCAACAGTCTTGTTGAAAATTTCCAGCACTCCCCTATTTCAGGTCAAATCTGAAGAGTCCAGCTGCAGTGAAGCACCGTATGAGGGACAGAAGAGAACTGTAATGTGAGAATTATGAGGTGGGAAGAGGAGGAAATTGAGTGAAAAATCAGAAGGCCACTCGGTCTGGAGAAGAGGTTAGGCTGAGGACAGAAACAGAGATGGAAGAGTAGACAACAACTAAGGCAAACGGGTCAGAATTAGAGAAATTTTTCGTTAAATATTCTTTTCCCTGAAACCTGAAATGTAGCATACGCTTTCCAAATATTTTACTAAGACTTTTATTATTTCCTTTCAGCAAATACATGTGAAACCTAAAACTAGCAAATATGCCTGATCCATCCCTTTCCAGTTTTGGCCCAGAGAATTGAGGACTTAGACCTGTCTAAGAAACTGTAATTATTTAAGGTGGTAGAACTTCATAGCATGGGGGTAGATATTTCATTCCCACTGACAGAGTATGCTGGTTGGCTTTTCTTTAAAATTTAGGAAATTACAACTGGAAATCTATGGCTGAAGGCCATAAAACATACAAAATGGATACTCAATATGTGATGCCTGGTGCCCCTTCCTTGCTCCCAATTACTTTCACCTGCATGCGCTTGTGTATTTCTCTAGGCTTACATTCCAAATACCCAAATTGGAATACAGACTACACTATTCTTAGTGTTGCAAAAACATTATTGCTCTTTCTCCAGACCATGTGTACTATGGTGACTAGTGACAGAAGGCAAACATTTTTGTTTTCAAAAGAAGGCTTGAAATTTTCATCAAAAAGCTTAAATTCACATTGAAAAGAGCCTTGTGACCATATTCCACTCTCTACACTGAAAGGGACAAAATTTATGATTAGAAATTATATCATAAATCATGCAGCAATATTGTTTCTTTATTTTTCTTTATCATTTTTCATGTTTGTCCTGATAAACATATTTAATTATTTAACTAACTAATATTTAACAGTCTTACAAAAAATGGAGTCTTACAAAAAATGGAGTCTTACAATATGGAGGGCTTGATAAAAACTTAATTTCTCTGTAGCAATTTCAGAATGGCATATTGAGGTAAATGACAGGGAATATTTTTTTGATCCAGGTTAACATCCCAAATGCTTAACAGATGCCCCAAAGAAAATGACCCACATTGAAACAAATGGTGACTTTGCTGACACAACACCAATTTACCAATTTACTTCAGTTTGACTTTATGGAGCCAATCTGTCACAACCTTCCAGACAAGTTCAACCCTGGGCATGCTTCCTCAGATGTATTTCTTTTAGCTGCTGTGAAGGACCTGACAGAAAGTTGAGAAGATCGTGAAATGGTGGTACTTTGAGTCACCTCAAGTGATGCTATTCTATATTTGAAACAGTGACTGCAGTAGCTGCTCTACCTCATTTCGCTGAAACAAATTTTCCTCTCCTTCAGTCACTTGTGATTAGCCTGTGCAAGAGTGTTTACAAATAATAATTGCTCTCCAGGATGTTAACACAGGAACACAGAAGTAAGGATGCGTGGGTTGTTCTCTCCCATTACACGCACTCAATCTGTGTCTACTTAGTTAGCTATGCAAAAGGAGAATATCAGCAGTGAAAGGCATGAAGTGCAGCTGCCCAAAGTTAGGTGCAGAGGAGGTGCAGAGATAAGAAATACTCCAAAACGAATTGGTCACCAGGCTGCTCACTACTGGACTGTTTCTTTGGTTTACTTCTAACTGACAGACAAGGTTATTTTGGAATATTTTTTTTTTGACACATCAAAACTAAATGAGCTTTGGATCATACCGTCTTTATCTTGTTTATCTCCAGAGTTTACCCAGGAGACAAGAGCAGTGTACGGGTGGATCACCATGAACACTAACCAGAGGACTAACAGGAGGCAAGAGAGTTGGGGCCAGATTTTGTCTTCTTTGCGAGCTGCTAATGACTGCATTTTCCTTTGAAAGGAAAGATGACAGAAACCAGTAGCTCACATGTTTCTTTTATTAACACAAATGAAGGCAATGTCAGTCACCTTCAAACTTCTGACAGCTAACTTTAATGAATAAGTAATAACTGAGGCGCCATGAAAAAAAAAAAAAAAGGTGTTAATTTAAAGTTTGAAGTCATTTGTCCTAAACACAGCAAGTTTATACAACATTCAACACATTTTTCTGGTAGTGACATCTTTCTGCTAGGGGCACAAAGTAAGTATGCTGTACTGTCAATTCCAAATTATTATTTTGCCTGCTTGAGCTTCCCTAATGCTGTATCAGTCATTAGACCATTCACTTAAACATTGCTTCAGATACTTCCCTGGTTAAAAAGATTAGATAGTCTGCTCAGATTTGTCTATCTTTTCCTCCCGTGACATTGAAATAAAGGTACTCCTTGTCCAGTTGAAATACTTGATATTTTTCATAAAACGACTTTTATTTTATAAGTACTTATACACATCTACCCACCAAGCTATCAGGGTTTACACTCTACAGTGAACAAAACAGTATGTTCCCTAAGATATGAGCAACCTGACGGCCTAACAGTCAAAAAAGCCTAACCCAAAAATTAAACATGAAAATAGTAGCATTGATTCGAAGGAAATATCATGTAGAGTATACTGAAGTAAGGCCTTATGTTTTGTTATCATCAGAGACTATTAGAGAACTGTTTGAAAATCTGTGCTATCATTTCTTTTTAATTTTAAGGTTTTTAATATTTTTTTCAAGTATATGGTAAAAAAAAAAAAAAAAAGTCTTTTAAATTCCTAGACAACAAGTGACTTGAGTTTAAAGTTACTAAAATTTACCTAGCTAACAAATAACACGACAAATTTTAGGACTGATCTGTTTCTTCGTACTTATAGAGTATTTGTAAACTTCTCTGAATCTTAGAAGACACGTTTTCTTTCCTATAAGTTTGGTATCACATTTATTAGCTGTGATTAGTGCACTGAAAAAAGAGGATGTAAACAATGAACAGTGGCAAGTTCCATTACAATCTCTATGGACCTTTTCCTTTATAAAGATCTTTTCAAAGCAGTTGTATTTTTGAGACTAGGTCTATCCCGAAGGAAGACATAATAGCTTTATTAGTAGAAAATGTCAAATGTGAAAATCAGAAAAAGATAAATAGTATATATATATTTGTACTGTAAAAATGCTTAGAGATGGAGAACCAAAAATCTTCATGGGTTAACTATTTCTGTTTTATTTATCAAGGATAAATTTAACAATTTATAAATGGTCAATAACAGGAACCATAACTAAGAGAACAATGTTCATTACTCAAGGGAATATTTTATAAAGAAATAGTCTTGACATGTGCAGATCAAGTACTATAAATAATCTAAAACAAGTTTCATGTCCAGTTTCTCCTTTGGTATCGTAAATAGGTAATACTTTGTCTTCAGGAATATCTAAACTAAAAAATTAACAGAAGACGCTGGAAGTTATCTAAAAGATCAGATTGTTTAAATTACAATGGAATGCTCCTAGGCATTCAGGTAATTACAGAGAAGGGTTACATTTAATTCTTTGACAACAATTTAGAATTTACTTCATCTGAGTTGATGTATTTATAGTTATTTATTCTAAGATTCAAGTGCTGAACTGAAAAATTCCTCAGCCTTTTGTGCTGTGCTGCAATGCCTCTGTGGTTTTCAGCTATGTTTGGTGCAGAGGTGAATATGATTAACTGTGATATTTGGTGTATGAAGGAAGAGCTGGAAGGAGACAGTGTTTATACAGTGTTTATAACCCATTCTTTCTGTAAACAGGGAAAACAAAATGCTTTTTTTCCTTTATTGTTCTAGTACCTTTTACGAGTTGGTCTAAATAACATCTTCAGCTCGTTTCACCTTATTTAATACCTTGCATCACACCTCTAATTGTTTTAATTCTTTTAATAGTAAATTCTCAGAGCATCTTTAAATTGACTGCTGGTTGGGATTTTTTTCTTTTCATCCGTCTGTTTCCTAAGGCAACACTTCTATTTCATGAGTTTTTAATAGGTGTAATTTAAAGCTACCTCACAGTACTTTAAAAAGATGATCAGTTCCTTACAAATATTTAAAATGGTATTCAAACTTCAGAAGTTATAATACATGTCATTGACCTCTTATGTCAACTTCTTTTGTCCTTTGATTGTCTTTTTTAATTTTGTAAGAAATTGCTGAAATTACCAGACTATGTTAATTCTGTAATTAATATGAGACTTTTGATCACAGATTATTTTTTTTTATATATTATTTTAATCACTTGTAGCATCAGGCTACATAAGTAGATTGGACATAAACCATTAGTAATGAAAAAAGCTTTTCGTTAAAAAAAATTGGAAACTATTAAAGAAAAATTTAAGATCAGTAAACATTCATTTGAATGTTTTCTCTGTTTAATCTCAGGCATTTCAAGGGGAAAAATGGCACATCAATGAAAGGAAATATGAGGTAGATGCAACTTTGCCCTGGTTTAAGAACTTAATGCATTCTGTAGGATATTTAAACCAGCGTTTGCTAAAATTATAAGACCTTAGTGGATTTATAGAATACAATACTTCCATATCTGTACTGGTGAGAACTTTTAACATCTATCATTATTAAGATCTATCAAGAGGTATTAAGAACCATGCCTGGGGTCTTACTGTTTTCTTTACACTCAAGGCTGACCTGATAACTGAAGGTTTATGGTTGGGTTGTTTGGTTTTTTTCCCTTTAGGGTGGCCTAACTCTTCATCTTTCCTTACAACTCCTTTGCAGCAGATAGATAGGCAAAGCCAGGCAGCCAAAAATGTGACTTCCAGGAAAGAAAGCTTCCATTCCTTGCAAGTACCTCCCAATAATATCTTGAGGAGAGCTTCCAGGATATATCTCCCTTTTCCACTTGTCTGTGCAGGAAACAGTCCCTTGGTTGATTTGCTTAGAATTTCAAGGGATCCCAAACAAATAACCGTTTCATTTGTTCATCCATGGCCCATCAAGTCTAAGTGAGCATATGTTGCACAGATGCTTTATGCATGCACGGTAAATCTGATGTATCTATCTAAAACATATCTAAACCTCAGCACTTTTGGGCCCGTGGTGCTTCCTGACCTCTAAGCCAAAGCAAATTTTTGGACATGTATTTTAACATGTATTGTGGCAGCAAAAAAGCCTAAGAAAAATTAGCAACATAGTCAACACAAATAGACATAAGTACAGACAGCACGTACGTCTGAAAAATAGACTTAAACCAAAGTAAGAAAAAAATAATCAAAATGTATTCTAAGGTATTATTATTTTTGGAATATAATGTCTGGTTAACGGCTACTTGTTCAGAACATCTATAAAACCATAGGAAACAAAGCAAAATGTGAAAGAGGAAGACAGATAGTCTGTAAACAATGATGTTCTTAAGGCAACTTTTCCTCAATCCTTTAGGTCACTGTTTGTCTGAAAGACTGATGACCAGTTGAGACACTTTCATGAAAAAAAAACTAACAACCCACCTTAAAAATATCCAAAGGCACTACAAAAGATAAATAAGTAAATAAAATGGTGTTTTTCTGAGGTTGTTCAAAATGCCAAATTTGGATCAGCGGACACATTCTTGCCTCAACTAAATGGAATGTTTACTGAGCCCTCTAGCAGGAACGATCTGGAAACTCAATTATTAATGAGATGTGGTAAATCTTACGTGCCTGAAAACTCTCCATATTTAATTTACTGGTGCCTTCCTAATCCATCTCGCTATACTAGCAGGGGAATAAATTCAATGATCTAAGCAGTGTTTCTTCCCTATCTCTGATTTCTGTGAATCTGTGTTCTTCATGCTGATGATCACTAAAGGGATTATCCATGAATCAGGACCATGTAAATATGCACAGATATAAATATCCATAAAGGATAGGCTTATTTTTTTCAGAATGTATAATATTTAATTCCTAATCAGTCAGTGAGGTTCACTAAAATTTAAACATGAACAGAAGTAAAATCATCATAGGGTTTTCCTGTTTGCTTGTTCATTCTTGCTAATCACCCTAAAATCAATTTGTAAGTTGACTATATTTTGTTACTGAAGCAAAATAACAATTACAGGAGGCTTACAGTGCTATGAGAAGGTATAAAGTTTCTGAACATTTCAGCATATATGGAATAAAACTGTGAATCTGTTACTAGAGAATATATAAAAAATATTAAATTTTTAACACATCACATTCGTGAATCATATTTTTAGTGTATGATGTATCTCATTCATTTTAAGGCTCATCAATGCAATATTAATCTACATTATCTTTAGTTGAATTATAAATAAAGTGTGAGAGTCAAAGGACTTATTTTTTTTTTATAGATAAACCACATTATGCTGAAATACCTTTGCTCCTTATCATCCCATCCTTCCCTTTGAAACTGTGTCACAGTCAAAATTCGCTACTTCAGCTGAAGTCATTCTTCTGTTTAAATATGTCACGGTCACCTTGGGAAAGACCATTACCATTCATGGATAGACTACGGAGATATCAAAAGCTGCGATAATTCGAATTAAGAGGAGCTGTTTGTGAGACACTTAAAAACACATGTTTTTCCAGAAGTGTTCTGGCTAATTACTGTCTCCTAGGTAGAACAGTAGTTTCTGATGTGTGCACTGAAACCCAAATGGTGTGAGATCAGACAGTACACCTAACTTCTCCAGCATGTTTTATCACACTTGGAAGAAGCTGGGACACTTGGGTGGGCTCGTCTCAGTGTATAAAATGAACAGAGCTGCAGGTTGAGTATTTTCAGTCAGGGTTCCTACTTCTATAAATAGATTCTTCTGTTCACTTTTAAATAGTAGAAGCTCATTCATCAAGACTTTCTGTTTTGTGGAGGCATTTGAAAAAAAGTTGGGTAAGGAGTGTGGTACCCCCAGGTAACTACAGATATTAATTTTTTTTAATCCCAAAAAAATAATTTGTTGTATGAAAAAAAAAAAAAGTGTTTGAATTTTTTCTATATTTCAAATCTGGCATACAAAATGTAATTTTCAGTAGGTGGCCCTTTGAAAACGAGGAATGTTTTGAAAGTGTATATTTTTTTTTCCAAATCACTGCCACACTAGATAAAGTGGATGGTTATCCTTGACTTTACTGTAAGAAAAGATTTTTTCATCTGCTTATATGTCTGTGGCCATTGTAAACCACCAGTGCTGGTTGCCTTTTACAGGCAAGGAATGAAGCATGGCAAATTGTGGGTAAGGGCACGCCACCTTTTGCAAGAAGAAAGAAAGAAAAAGGAAAGTACAATGTGAAACATTTAACAGAGGAGATTCCATTGCTATACAGCTGAAGCCACTGCAGTAAAAGTAATTTAAAATTGTATTCTGAAAGGTAGCTAGCTTTCAATTCTTAAACAACAGAATCCAATTTTGACAAACCCAGAAGTGAAACAATATTATTATAAGGGTATATTGGTTTCTATAAACGATATGTGACACCGAATGTATGAAATCTTGTCAAAGCTATCTTAAAGGCTCATAAGTGATACTTACTACAAAATGGTAGTATCACAAAATATCCACTGCTTGCTGTTCTTTATGGATACTTAACTGCACAAATAAGAAAAAAACTTCAACATTCTGTATAACTCAAGGCTACAAGAAAAGGGTATTACATTTTCTTTCGTGTGATAAATCTGGGATCCTAACTACAGCTCCTCCGACATTGTGGAGTAGGAGAGACCCAAAACTGGAGAACCAGAGATGTAGGGAGACAATCAAAAAAGCTTGAAAAACATTCTCAGAAAGCTAGCATACTACACTTAATGTATGTCTTTTCCTTAAAATTCTCTACTTGCCGAAAGGAATAAAGAATTCAACTTTGACAACTCCAGGTAATGATAGCACAGCTTTGTAGTTGTCAATGAATTCACTTAAACTTCAAAAAAACAACGTGAAAAGACACAATCTGCAGTACCAAGCTAAAAGGTACATGAGAAGGTAAACAATGCAAGACAAAAGCAGAAAAGTCATAGTTCTTCATAAGGAAGAAAAAGAACATCCCTTGTTTGAGGTGACTGAAGGGAATCTAGGGGCATTTATGCATTTAAAGGCGTTTTGTACTGAATCCTGAGGCAGTTACAGTCATTGCTTTTGAGGTGTCAGGGACAGATCAGAATAGGAAGGAAATATGATTGTTTTTTAAACGCATGTCACCAGCTGGGGAATTAGGATTTTAGTATAGAACCGACTTAAATTTCGGTCCTATAAGTTATTTTTTCTCCTGGTTGTTCTGCATAAGGGAACCTCAACAAAAGTGACCCTCCATTTGATGAAATATTACCATAAGCAGAGAAACAAATGATCAAAACAGGATGCTAGTTTAAAACTATCATATTGGAGTTTTAAAGGGCTATTGAAAACATTATCCAGTTTAAAATACACATTGTCCATTTTAAAATAGGTTAAAACAAACATCCGGTTTAAAATATACATTCTTTATAGTTGCTGTTTGATATCAAACAAGAAGTTATTCTATTGAATCAGACCGTACTGCTCCTTAATGATGAGCATATACTGCTTAGTGGCACTTTTTTATATTCATGTGCGGCTGTGAGTTTGACGTGGCATCATTGTTCTGTTCGCATTACGGGTTGCCAACAGATGAGCAGCACAGCAGAGTTATTCTGTGGATCTAAGTCTGAACTGTCTGAAAATTGAAGCAAAATATGATGGAACACCATCAGCTCACGTGCTAAGATTCCAAAATCCTTGCAATGGTGATACACTTGAGTTACTGCATAACTTTCCTGTGTCTGTTGCAGAGTTTGCAGACTGTAATGCTGTATTGAGCACAAGCATGAAAATACCTGATTGAGCATTATACAAGAACCATTGAAACATTTATATAAAATGACGTTTTGTTTCTAATGCATAATGAGCTGCCCCTCAGACAACCGGCAATTCAAAACTCATTGTTCTTTTCAAGTGCTGTGCAGATTTTTTTTCAGCACATTTTAAATCAATCACCACCGTTTTTTACATTAACTGCACTAAATCCTTTCCTCCTACTCAGTTCATCTCGTTCCTCACAAATAGCTTAAACTGTAGAAAGTACTTTGCACCTGCTGTTAGACAGAGTGTGTCTTGCAAATAAAACCTTCTAAAATTATATTGTAATAGTCAGCTTCTGTAAATTAAGGTAGTTCTTTTGGGCTCAGTGAAGTTTCACTGATTTACAGCTGCTAAGGTTCTGGCCCCGTGGTTTCTCCAATAATTACTGAGATGTTCCGACTGCAGAGACAGAGAACTCGTTCTGCTTTTCAAGAGTTTATTTGAATCTCTTGTCTTCTTGTCATTTCAGAGTGTTCTTGACACATGAACCACAGCCAAACCCAGCAACTCAAAATTCAGTGAAAATTGGTGATTGTCTCCTATTTCGTAATGATAATATCAAACAACGAATCGCTAAAAACTCACTAACAAATGTCTCTCAACTTGTATGACTTTTTTGTTGAATTAATATATTTTCTACACTTGGGAATAGCCAGTGGCAAATGTCTTAATAAGATAAGATTTCCAGAGAAAAGTTATTGGGCCAACAGATATCATTTGAAAAACAGACATATAAGCCTTTGTGAAGTAGAAGGTATGTTTAGAAAACCAAACATAGGAGGTTTAATTGACTGAAATGTGGTGTTTTCGCTCATTTTTCTTCTGTTTCTTCTTTGATGATAAGTCCAGATGAAAAGAAGCTTTCTGGTTCTACCCATCTTCAGCTTACCTACAACGGTCACTGTCTCGTTAGTCTTTCAGCTGAATATTAATGAGTATTTTCTGACATTTTATAGGCTTCAAGTATTTTCTCACTCTTTAGCATTCTGAGAAAGACATAACCAAGAAAAGATGCAAAACCAAAAAACAGGCAAAAACCAGTCCAGGGTTAATGATATGAGGGAACTGAGGTGGCTGAGATCCGTGTAGTCGCTACACAAATAGACCGATATATTTTTTCAGTTGGCCCTACACAGTGGAAGACTTCTCCGTGCAGGAGATTTTGCCAGGAACTAAACCTCATCTGATGACTACAGATAAAAATGGGATAGTGAGTGAAATGGAAAAGGATATGGCAAAGCAGTATTTTTGCTGCTATGCTGTAAATACATTTCTTCTCATTAACTGATGAAATGTTTTACTATGCTTACAATTTAATTTACTCTCCTGTTAGGACTACAGCTATTACACCAGGGTACATGGAAGTGGGGACAGCTATGAAAAGGAATTCCATATAGAAACACATTAACATATAAACTTCAAAAGTAATTAGTACATTATGCTATTACCCTTTTATTTTTAGGATAATAAAACTTTCTGCTTAAGAAGACACAAACTTCTCTACTCTCAAAAGACTAATAAATCATTGTTTAAAGTACACGGAGGAGTCTCGATCTGGCATCTGAGAAGAAGAAAAATTGCTTTGATTTTTTATCCCTTTTGATCTTTTATTTCTGCTGGTATTTTTCATATGCATTAAACAAACTCCTATTTCTCAGTGAAATGACAGTAATGAAATGTCCAGCCATTTTTCAAAAGTAACACTGTTTCTATTACACCTATCATCGATAATAAGTGTATTGAGAATAGCAGGCAGGCAGAGCATTAAACTAGCTTAAAGATATATTAAGAAGATGTCAAAGAGAATACAAGGGAGATAAGCCTTCTGAAGCTATACACTAATAAACCCCTGAAAAGAAATGAAAGTAGGGAAGAAAAAAAATCATTATTGCAAAATTCATTTTAACAGAGGAGGAAATAAAGAGATTGGAATTTAGCAAGTACTAATAAATTGCTATGGGTGTAATTTGCCCATCAGAATAAGAACTGCGAAAGCCTCGCCAGTCCCCTGACACAGATGGCGGGGTATGAAATAAGGAATGGAGTTCTATAACCGTGAAATGCTGTCGAACTGAATTCTTCACAGTGCCTCTTTGGGAAGGGTCAGTTCAAAGACAGTACAATTTTGGCGTACAAAAACCGCGCAAAATATCCTGCGCTCCCTTTTACCTCAGAGGAACTGTAGAAGAGCTGCGGTAAGATGCCCCAAATCTGATTCCTCTTGGTTTTTCTCTGCACTGAAGTTATCTTTATTCAGGCTTTGCATGTGTTTTAGAGAGAATGTCTTGGGTTGGGTTAGAAACACAAGTCTGAGAAACCAAACTTTAGAGTTTTGGGGAGCAGAGTATAGGGCAGTGTCCCCATGCTGGACGTGAGAGATGCCAGAATGCTGATGTGGACGCAGGAAGGCAGTCAACACAAAGAGTGTAGCCTCAGGGTTCCAAACCCAGTGACACTGCGCTTCTGCTACTCTGAAACTAGAAGGTCTGATTTTCCGAAGCCATCCCCTACGCTCAAAGGCTCCAATGCCTAAAGCATTTGACATTGCCCTTTTCACTGGGAGAGGGGTGGAGAAAGAGGAAATGAGGCTGTTACTAAGCCACTGTAAAATGTGAATTTTTGTTATGAGTCCTTTGCTACAAATAATTTCCTGGCTGATCATTAGAAGATTGCTATGCATTAAAAAAAAAAAAAAAAAAAAAAGATTATGATGACCAGAAAATCAAAACACAACAGACCTCTTTGTAGACCTCTTTTAAAAATTAAATTGAAAAGGAATATAAATTTGCAGGAAGTTTCTCTGTCACTTTGATTAATAATGTTTGTGCTTGCATGTACTACCAATTCATTTGCTGAGGTCAGAGTGTCTGTGAGGATGGTATTGTGCATACAGAAAACATCTGCTCTAAAGCCTGCTGATGTTTAGAAAACATTTGTAAAGCTTTGCTCCCCATGCGCTGCTGTATTTAACTCCTTACGGATGTTTGCAGTCCAGACTGCAAGACAGTCCAGTCTGACAGAACCAAAAGGAGTATGGGAGCCAAATTATCTATGTTTTGTGTAATTATAAAATTTCAGAGCAATTACTACAGTATTGCCAGCTCAGATCTTTCAGAATTTCATGCAGGCCATCCCCCATACTGTGTAGGTCTCAAAAACCTACAATCCCAGTGCTTTCGACATTGCATTTGCAAATAATTCTTCTTCCTAAAAGGGTGACTAGGCTTTTTATACAAAGCTGCTTTTGAACAACTTTCAAGCACAAATTAATAATACCTTTATTATTTGATATTTAATATTGAAGGATATAAAAGTGCTAAAATAAACCATCAGATCACATAGATCGAGAATTCTTCATCTTGTTAATGAATTTACTGTAAGTATGCAGCACTCAAATAGGAAAAAAAGAGTGCAGTAATAATTCTAGATATGAGTTAAAATTCTGTATCTGCTCTTAGTCATAAAATAAATCCGATGCTCTACTGTTATTTTGGAAGTGTAGATAAACTACTAAAATGGCCACCCTAAATCCAATATCCGTGAGTAAAGGCAGAACCTGCCTCAGGATTTCTAAAACAGAAAATCTTCATTGGGTCTGGGAACTCTATGGCAAGTCTCAGCCTCCTTTGACTTCCACTTCCCTTTACAAGACTGAGCTTAGAAGTCACAATACGCACAAGAAGAATTAGAAGGCTCTCTTTCAAACTTATAAATGGTTAAATTACAATTTATTTCCTTTTATTTTGAGAGTCAATTGGCATTAAAAAAAATTGTCTGCCCTCCTCCATTTTCAAAGTAAATTTCGGTTCTTTCTTCAACAGTATCATTTTCGGAGTCACGAGTTAAAATAATTACAACCAATTACAATAATTGCAAATCCCATTTTTAATTTGTTTATCTGCATTACTTTATGTCCTGAAAAGGTAATTGAAGTAGCTATATGAAGTTCACAAGGTTTTGAGATAGACCCAGACAGAAGCCCATATCTGAGCAGTATAGAACATTTTTCTTTCAATGGACTTAGGAGTCCTTGGGCTTTAATATTTCCTGCCTTATTTAATGAGTGCCTTAAAAACCCCTAAACGCACATTGCGTAGGCAAGAAATGTTCTCTGCTAAAATCTTTTATAAGTTCTTATTTTAAATCTGAGTTCACAAAACACGGAATAAAGCATATTTTAGTTCAATGTTTCATACGGACAATTTAATAGGCCGCCTTTCACCATCTTTGTGAAATTGCTTTAGTACGGAGATATCAGTACCTAGGTGCATTACCCATTATACCAACAAAATAATTAGTCACAAGTATTTAAGTGTTCTCCATCATACAATTATTTTTACTAGTGTAATATCAAGGTCTTGACATTAAAGTGAAAAACAGTGCTTCCTAAAAAAGCCCCCATTCCTTAGTGTCATCCTCACTACTTTCTCTGGACGGAGCCAATGTGTGTAGGATATTTGAACAATAAAACTCTTTGATGTTGATAAAAGTTTATTTTTAGTCTGGAGTTACATAGCTTTGTGATTTCACTTGACTCACCACCATGGACTAAGAGGATGTAAAAGTCACTAGCATTTTTGTAGAACTATGCACTCAATTTAATAATAAATCCTATCATTTTTACTCCAGAATCTCCTTGGCATTACAGTTACTATAGCTTTACGAAAAACTATGCAAGACGATATTAAAAATAAAAAGAAGAAGGAAAAGGAATTTTAAACAGATTTTTCAAAGAATGATTGTTTATCCACTTCTGTAAATTTGCACATCCTACTATGTATTGCAATCACACATATTTGGACACATAATTCACAGTTTGGTGTAACTCATGCAGATGAGGTCCTTTTATAAAATATGTAGCTTTAGATTCTGAGGTCAGGAATTCCCAGTCAGAAATGGGTTGGGCTTATTCTCAGACGTTTCACTGTTTCAGCAAAGCCAAAATATTTCATGGAAAAGCATATACAGAGACAAAGATTGCAAGGGGAAGGTTTGCGAAGTCACATACTTCCAAGTCAGAGACACGGAGAAAAGAACAAAGGAATGAATGAAGGGAAAAAAAAACCCAAATTTTGAAACTTAAAAACTATCACAAAGAGGAAAATATTATTCTTTAGCCCTTTCTACCCATAAAAAAGCAGTGAAGTATGTCATTAGACTTAGGTGGTTTTGTAGACTGAGCTTTGTTATATAAAGAGTGAAAGTATAGGACCACGTTGAACACTGATATCAAAAAAGTAGTCAAGAACAGCTTAAATCTACATCAGAACTATTTCTGATGGTCATTTGAATGTAAGGGAGGTAAGAAAACTTCATTTATGGCACATGAAAATTGTTCATTCTGAGTCATTATCTAATAAATATAATTACTTAAGATTTTAGTTCAACTCCTCTGACATTTTCTGCCAGTTATCATTTTATTTATTCTTAACTGAAAGATTCAAAATCTCTGACATTCAATGAAATTTGCCCAGAATTACACCAGTTCACTTCCATTCATGCCCTAAATATTTTGGTAGACTACTGAGATGCCAAAAATTTAGAGCTAAGGCCAGTGAAAGCTGAGATTCTTCGTAGCTTCCGATTAGAAAGAGAAAAACTACACACAGTTTGTGACCCTGGAGGCACAAGATCATGTCTCATTATTACTGGCAGTGAATCATTTTGCTGATAATGAATATCTGACCTACTGTTTTATTATATTTGACACATTTAGCTTATTCACTACCTACCAAACTACCATGGCAGAAAGATTTGCCAGACTACAGTGAGAACAAAAAGCAAATTCTTTTCATTTCAAATATTCCATCGGAGAAAAATATATGTTGCTTGCAAATTCACACCAAGTTTTGACAGGAATCGTGTGGGGTTATACAACAAGAAGAATAAATTACCGAGCATTTTTTTGAAAATATTTCAGTACATTGTAATAAGCCCGTATCAACTATTTTATCTTTGTGTGGTAGCTGTTACTATTCACATGATGAATAGCAGAGAAGAGATTGCAGAGTTATTAACCATTTGCAGATCGATTTATTAAAAATACAGGGACAGGCAGACAAATAGTGCATTCAGTCCATCTGAGAGCTTTTTTGCTGTCATGATACTGTAAGGTCATTCAGCCCCCTACGGTAAAGATCTTCTCCCCGTGCCTCACTGTCCATTTACCCTCCTTGCATTTATGTCATGGCTCTGTTACTCAGCCCTCACTCCTACAAGCTTTTGTTCTGCAGAGTTACGGGTTTCCAGCCTCACGTGAACACCGGTCATTTAGTGACCCCAGACAAATGCCTTCTCCCACTGCCTGTGTAACAGCATTCAGGTTTTTCGCAATGAGCTCATTGCTTAGATTACTAGGGACAAATTTAGAAGCCTATACCTAGCCGTTAAAAAAAAATAAAATAATCTGATGAAAATTAACTTGCTTCTTGGCTGATTTAATTTTGTTATGATTTATCCTCACAGAACTTTCATAAAATCGTAGAATCACAGAATCATAGAATGGTTTGGGTTGGAAGGGACCTTAAAGATCATCCAGTCCCACCCCCCTGCCCTGGGCAGGGACACCTCCCACCAGACCAGGCTGCTCAAAGCCCCGTCCAGCCTGGTCTTACCCTTAGCTATCAAAGAGAGTCTAAATAACAGAAAAGTCTGGGTTTCGTAGGCAGTATAGGTGTGTATTATACACAGACATATGCAAGGCAGCCCACCTACTGACATAAATATGTAGGTGATTTACAATGAAAATTTTCTGAAGACCTGATTGAATATCAGTAAGAGCCACTGGAAAAGTGGCTAAAGCCTCCACTAAAACAGCTCTTCAAGGGCAAATAAACACACTTGTATAACCCATGGGCAGGAATCAGAGGTGTGGGTAGAGATACTGCTGTGATTGCAGCTGGATTAGACTATTTTCCTAGGCTCTTACTGTCCTTGTTCTCCTCCTACAACAAAAGAAGAATCTATTGTTTTGCCAAAATAACCATATATACCCAGTCCCTCCCTCTGCCACTTCTGTCAAAGTGATTCATCAGGCTAGCGTGAATGCTTAAAGAGTATGGATGTTCTGGTTTGGCTTTAAAATATTACCATTTTGGTAGAACTAGATGAAGGAGCAATGCCATGGAGAGTTATGCTGAGGTGGCGTCACATCTGGATAAAGGACAGCAAGAATCCGAGGATAAATAGGGGTGGTAACTTTTTAACACGTTTTGGCTGTAACCACTCCAGAACAATACGGCTGATCAAATATTAGCACACAGCTCTGGCAGAGCAGTTCACCAGTATTATTAATCCTGTGAAGCAACGTCCCTTTTATCTGCCTACTAATCAAAATGTTTACCCTTCACAATCAAGTAGTTAATTTATACGTGAGCCCTGGAGTAGATATAAGTCCAAAATTGCCTATATAACCCAGTAAGCCACAAACCCATGTAATTATCCGAAGTGCAAAAACATAAACCTCTATGGAAAATAACAGCCGTTGAACTTCATGCAACACCGCAAAAGGAGTCATACTCTCCTGCTAATCTCAAATTCAGCTACTGTTTTACAGCCATCAGGATTTTAAAATAGGGGCATCTTCATGGCAGTGTGGATCTGTTAGGAGGACATTTGTGTTTGCCTGCGTATATATCAATACTGTCTTCCCTCCGGTCCCATCGCAAGCTGCAGCCATGGAAAACTGATCAAAAATCATCCTCCTAACAAGATGTGCCCACAATTGACTTTTCAGAGCCAAGATCTAAGACCAGCTCCTTTCCCTTAAAAACAGGAGCAGGAATACTATTTATCTATGGGTGATCAATATGTAAATATAGATGTCAAACGGCAGGTAGATGAAGAAATGATATTTAAATAAGATGAGATGTGTATATACTTTGTGAATTAGCTCTAACAGGTTTGCAAATTAATCTGTCTCGTTTTGCTGCACTTTTAATTATTTGTTACTTTCTACTCATTTTTAACAACAGGTATTTAGTAAACTTTTTAAGAAACCTGTGAATTTGGAGTACTTCAGATTTTATCATGAACATGTAATGATAGTATCTTTCTTTTTTACATAATAGGGGTTTCTAAATTAATCTAGCGAACGTGAAATCAAACCAGTGCTCTGATTCGGATGACATTTTTCACCTAATGTAGATCACCCAGAAAAGAAGGTAATTAAAGAAGCCTCTGAATTAGAGCATGAACCTGAGAAACCTTTAATTTCCTGTAGTGTTGAACATCTGTAGCCATTAACCTAAGATTAAGTTGTGGGTGTTCAGATATTCAGTAACTCTGCAGTACAGGTTCAATTATCTGCATGGAGGTGTGCTGGATGAGATGCCGCAGCTGACAACATTGACTTCCTTCTTTCTTTTTCTTCGTCAACAACATATTAATAAAATATATTTATTGCAGCAGAACATAATAATATATTTCTTGATACCACTGAAGTGCTTTGGTAATAAAGGTGCAATATACAAATGCTGTCTAGGGAATATATTTTGATCAATAATAATATATGGTCATTGTATAGTGTAATAAATTTGTATTCCATTTTATATCATTGATTGTTTTCTGTCTGTTTTTAACACACAAAAAAAATATCATTTCAGTAAGTTATTGTCAAAATTTGAAAATAGCTGAAACTTGACCTTTCTTAGCAAGATAATCAGTGTCCATGGCTTTTACTGGCATGATCAAAGCCTTTACTTTATTTCCTTTGGAGTATATTTCATATAAGAAAAGGCTGTCCGCCGGCCACATTGAAAGCCTATGGTGTAGGAAGTGGCTGAGCACGTAAATTTTCAAAACTAGCTACCGTCACAGGTCTGTCAAATCCGCAGCATGGTTTGGCACTTCAACAGAGAGCACAGAAATGTTAGCTGGAGGTCAGTGAGGCAAGAGGTGGCTTCCCGAATCTTTTCCAAATTTAAGCTTTCATTTAGTAGTGATTATTCCTCCCAATCACTTCAGCTATCCATAGTGCCTTCCAAGTGGGTAAAATATAAGGAAGAATATTTTCTTTTTAAAGAGAAAATTCTCTGAAATGTAGTAAAGCCATGATGTCCCATTTTTAGCTTCAGACACTGCAAACTGCTTATTTCTCCCTTGTTTCCTATTCCTGTCACTGATAAATGGTCCCACTAGATTCATTTCTGGGTCCTTGACCTTGTTTTAATTGACAGAATGAGAATATTCCCTCTCCTGCTGATTTGTCACTCGCTTGGTGTGCAACTTGTGCATTTTAGCCACTCCCGATCTTATTATTAATATAATTGCATTTATTACAATTTATCAGCTATTTACAATGCTTTCCATTGACTGGAAGTGGCATAAAGAGACAGTACTTTGAAGCGGGTTAGGAAATAAAACAAGACTTGCTTGCATACATCAACAGGAAAAAATAAAGAGGATTTAAAGAGAGTCTTCCTCAATTTATTAAAGTGGATGGAAATTGTTCTTGTGAACAACCTCTCTTATCCCAGCATAACAAGGTATCCTCCTTGTCAGAAGGAACCTCCTAAATATGATTTCAAAGACAGGAGTTCAAAGAGAGATAAATTTATTTCTGAACTGTGTATAAAACAAAATCCTGTCAGGGCGAGATACAGCTCAGGAGTTCATGTCAAAGAAAACACCACAGCATGGGATACTGGTGGAGCAAGCACAGCCAGCAGTTCCATGTTCAGTGGGATCTTGTACCCGCCAATATTTGCAGCACGGTTCAGTGGCGTGGTTGAGGTGGATGTATGGGATGGCTCATTCCTCACATTCACCAAAGAGGTGGTTTTCCAGCCTTTCACTTATCACAGAATCATAGAACCATAGAACGGTTTGGGTTGGAAGGGACCTTAAAGACCATCCAGTTCCAACCCCCCTGCCCTGGGCAGGGACACCTCCCACCAGACCAGGTTGCTCCAAGCCCCGTCCAGCCTGGCCTTGAACCCCTCCAGGGATGGGGCAGCCACAGCTTCTCTGGGCAGCCTGGGCCAGGGGCTCACCACCCTCACAGCAAAGAATTTCTTCCTAATATCCCATCTAAATCTCCCCTCTTTCAGTTTAAAACTGTTACACCTTGTCCTAGCACTCCACACCCCCATCAAGAGTCCCTCCCCAGCTTTCCTGGAGCCCCTTTAGGGACTGGAAGGGGCTCTAAGGTCTCCCCGGAGCCTTCACTTCTCCAGCCTGAACAATCCCTACTCCCTCAGCACTGTTAAGTAACCTTCAAACTAGTTTCTGAAGCTGACAAGTTAATGATATTTCATATGGCTTTTTGGTGACAAAGATACCTTTTCCTTACTCTGGAAGCATCAGCACTGGGGTTTTTTTGTCAGCATTCTCTGAGCACCCTATTCAGTAATCAGTTCCTGTGAAAGCATCTGATAAACATTGAAACAGGAGTTTCTGGCATCGTCCATGTTCTCTTTCATGACCAGATGATGTACTTTGCTGTAAACTATGTGGTACAGCCTGAGAGTAAATTAAAATAAGTATCTTTCTAGCCCACTTAGATGCTGCTGCTTTGTAAAGGCATATTCCAACACACGCACCAAAGGCAACGTTGCAAAACAGTGCATTTTTTTCAAGACTTTTTCATTTTGTAGTTGGTAGATCATCTACATCTGAGTGAGTGAAGGTGAGGGTGTTGTTTTCTTTTGCTATGATCTAGCCATTTTATTTTCTACCCTATACACGTGTTTTTAATTAGGGCATCAGTAATGCTTATCCCAAACAGTGGTTTTAATGGCTGAATGCTACTGTATGCTTTAAAGTCACTGATAAGCTAAACCTGACAACTCTCTCTCTCTCTCTTTTTAATGTCATTTTAGTATTAAAAAAATCTAATTAAAAGTGGTAATGCATCATTAATATGCTTCTCTTTAACTAGAGCCTGGGATTTGAAGGTGAAAGTTGATTTTGAAGCCGTTTGCCTTTTAACTAATTCCTCACCTTTCCTCTTTTCCCAGTTTGCGGTAGGAAACAGAAATGCATCTGGACCTAAGATAATTCTACCCAACAGTATTTTCAGAGAGGTGATTATATGAAGCCTATAAAATTTAATCTTGTATGCAAAGCATCAGGCGGTGATCCTTTACTCCGGGTGAAATCAATGAAACGGGGGATGCCTACAGCCACTGCCCAAAGGAGATGCCCGTGCAATGGCTATGGAGGTGCTGGGAAACTGGAGCCACTGGGTTACAGCTGATGGCTCTGGAGAACTTTGCCCTGGGGGGGTTGGGGCCCTGGGGGCTGCTGATGGAGGGACTTGGCAAGCAAAGGCCCAATCCTGCTGCTCCAGCCGTGGAGATGATAAACCCGTGGAGGGAAAAAGATTTGACTTGGGGACGGATGAATATTCAAAATGCTGTAATGCTTTCAGCTGCGTGCTGGACTGGGACGAGGCCTGAAATTTTTAATGCGAGGTCAGATTATTACGATGTTAAACCCAA
Organism: Larus michahellis; assembly: GCF_964199755.1. Classification (NCBI taxonomy): domain Eukaryota; kingdom Metazoa; phylum Chordata; class Aves; order Charadriiformes; family Laridae; genus Larus; species Larus michahellis. The sequence continues at coordinate 79,370,922 of NC_133900.1, read as the reverse complement.
TAATCGAGCCTGCAGAGACAAGGAGTGGAGACTGTAATCGATAGATGGTCAGACTGTCGTAGCCTTTTCAGTTTTGCGGTTTGCAGGGGCAAAGGGGTAAAGTTTGTAACAGATACATGATACCTGATCTTTTTTTTTCTTTATAATGTTAGCCTCAATAACCTTCTCTGCAGGGGGGAGAGATGGATTTTTACTGAACACACGGTCTTACAGTGTCGACCCTAATGTTCGGATCGAAGGGCAGAGTTTGTAATGTGTGCAATGCTGCGGCTGCGGTGATGTTAAAAGTAGACTTTATAACGGATATGTATTCATACAGTGTCTTCCAGAAGCAAGGGTGACATATATGGATATGGTGTAAGGGATATGGTGTAAGCGAGAAATTTGTAGAGTGGAGATGATGGTTGGACTCCATGATCCCAAGGGTCTTTTCCAACCTAAATGATTCTCTGATTCTATATTAGGCACAACTGGCCGAGTTTGGACAGCGTGGGCAGCCAGGTGCCCTGTGTGGGAGGAGGCTGTGTCCTCCCCTCTGCCGTGTCCAGCCGGCTCTGACGCGGATGGAATGACCCATTGCGTACCAAAACTGCCAGCAGCCAGAGGAGCACCTGGTGCCTCTGCTCAAACCTTTTTCAGAAAGGGCAGTAGACACACACGGGAGGCACATGGGAAGGGATGTTTTTGGAGAAAGAGCTGGAGACACAGTCATGGAAAAAAATTGCGCTGCCGCCAGGGGACTGCAGCCCTTGGAGGACCCAGGCCAGAGCAGGGGAGCAGTAAGAAGCGAGGTTCAATGGAGGAAAATGAGTAAGAAGCAAAGAATGGTAGAAATAAACCGCTACACACAGATCCCAACCTCCTGCACTGCCCGTCACCTCACCGAGGGAACTGGAAGGGATGGAGGGTAATGTGGTGAAGAACTGAAGCTGAGACAGAGAAGAGGGGATGAAAGGTATTTCCTTTTTTTTTTTTTTAATTGTTTGCCTTCTCTTTTTTTCCCCAAGACATGAATCAGGAATTAAAAATATATGTTAATTGGCTATAACTTATATGAAATTAAATTCCCTGTGTTGACACTCAACACTCAACAGACATGTTACAAGAACAGACTAGAAACAATCCCCAGCTCTAAAAACAATTCACACAACATTCGTATGCAGTGCCTTTCAGTGTTAGATTAAAATTTTCAGAAGAAATCAGACTTTCTCATATCAGCTTTTTTTTTTTGTCTTTTCTAACTCAGCTTCAATTTGGCTTTTCAAAACTTACATAAAATTCTCACATATTCACTCTTTCATTTCAATACATATCGCTTTCAAGCAACCATACGTTACTTAAGAATTTAAAACTTATAGTAATCTTATAGTAATGTTGATTTGAATTCTTTTTCTCTATTATCACAGAGACATGTATTTATCCAAGAGAGCTAGCCTAAGGGAGGAAAAAAAGAAAAAGAAAGGAAAAAAAGGGTAAGACAAACCAGATAACTTCATAGTGAGTGACCTGAAAAGTTCAATTTTTAAGCCAACCCAAAATCATTTTTTAACAGAAGCAAATATTTGTTTTTATTACACAGAAATGTGCTTTTGAGGGGCACTTAAACAACCTTTTGGAATTAATAAAATTCCTTTAACTGTTTGACTATTACACCATCAGAGTATGTAAAGAACATCTCTAAAACAGTATAATCCAATCCGAAAATGGAAAAATATAGACAGAAGAAGGACTTACTGTGTGTACAGAGAAGTGGCCTATGTGGAACCTTCACTCCCATTGGCCTAATTCTTGAGTGAAAAAGTTGCATTAATGAAATGCATTTCCCTAATTCTCTAATTCAAATCAAAGGATTAAAGTTTGCCATATCAAGCAGGACATTTAGGTAATTGGACTTTGCACAGTGAGTCAGTGCTCTGTGTTCAAACTTAGCTATCTTCAAAGGGACATCATAAGGATTAATAGATAATTTTTGTACAACGCTCAGTAATGTGTCGCTGATGAGGAACATTAGTTAGTGCTATTTTGCCTAAGTAAATGGTTAAATTAAAATATATCAGTTACACCACAGATGCAGTTTTAGAGGCTTGACAGACCTGTACATATTTGTACAACCTGAGATTTTACTCCTCAGGATTGCCCTCATGGAAGAACGGTCACTGATTCCCTGTAAAGAGACTCAGTTTTCCTTCTGGCTCTAAGCCCAAGCTGCTATAAAAGGGCCAGGATATAAGAAAAGGAAAAGCTGGTGCCACAGTTCTCAGGCCTCTCACTTGTGGCAGTGCTAGGCAGCCAAATATGACCGAAAGCTGATAAAAACGACACAAATTGCCCCAGGAATATTTGTGTATTAAGAGCCAGAAGGCCTTGACATTTGCATGTTATGTTCAGTTATAAGACATCAGGGTTAGAGTCCTACGCTATTTCATTGGCAAATTTCCATTAAAAATACGTATTTTAAGAACAGTTACCTTTTGGGTTTGTGCCTGATTCTTACGCTCGATAGTTAACATTAAAAATACTGCAGGCAAAACCTAAGGCTATTTTTCGACTGGTAGTTTTTAATTATTTTCTTTACCGACATGTATTAATGAGCAGGTTGTAAACAAAAGGAATTTAGCTTTGTTTCAATTAAAAAACAAACAAACAAACAAACAAACAAACAAAACACAAAAAAAACCAAAAGCCCGTAGGCATGGCAGGTGCTCTTTACCATTTTGTTTTCATGAAATATTTAAAAGGAAGAAAAAATCACACAATGCTTCATCTTTGCTGAAAGCAAGACATATCTCAGTGTTAAATCTTGGGCTATATTTGTAAATCAGCCCTGTTTCCCCTGTGAATCACCAGCATTGTCATTCTGTGGATCACCTTGAGGAGCTTCTTAAAACCCCACTCAGCTATCCAAGAGCAGAGATGTTCTGCAGGGCTATTAAAACCTCCAAAAATAGCAGGTGTTCTTAGCAAAAATATTGAAATCTCTGGGGTTTTTCTAGGGTATGTGAACATTTCCCGGCATGTCCTTTAATAGGATGGTCACTGCGATCCTTTGCTTAAAATCCAAGCATGGGTATTGTACCTTCAATTATGCAGTCAAAGATCCTAACGGGGAAGAGGGGAACATATTTTCAATCAGAAACTGAGTATTTCATGCCGTCATGAATATTTAAATAAGCCAGATGAAATTCATCTGATGTAATCTAATTTTGTTCAAAGCAGTTGCTAATTATTTTAAAACCTATATCTTCCGTGCTTGGTAAAAATATTTTATCGCTATTTGAGGCATCAGATCTTCGCCTACAAAAGCCACGTTTACATACAATATCAAGATTATTTTCTTAAAAAAAAAAAAAAAAAGAACAAAACAGAACAAATACAGGGTTCTTCTACAGCTTTAGGCAGAGGCTTGGATTTAAAAACCAAGGTGTTAATAGCTGGAAGATGCTATGGAGGTGTTTGCACTGGGGCACGGAACTATTCCCATGGCCGGTTCAGTGCTAAAATAGCCACCCTTCCATACTGAGTCCTCCCCGGATAAAGCTCAGATGTCCCCAGTGTTTGGTTTTAAGCACACTTCAAAAGGTACTTAGCTGCCTCGGGTATAGGTTTGGAACCTCCACGAATTCCATTTGTCCTTGTGGTGATTGCGCCAAGCGGACAACAAAGGTCAGTTGTAAGGGGAGCTCCGGCTGGCTTTGGATTTGCCCCACACAAAGGCAGAGAGCATTTGTAGGAATTAGTTTGCAGAAAGCAACCTGCACTTTGCAGTCGTAGCGGACGGCAAGGTTTCTGTGGAAAGCAGCCTGGCATTTGGAGAACTAGCAAGCAAAAAACTAACAATATTTCAAAGCGACTAATGCTCCATTAGTGAAGCACTCTGTAAACAGCAGGTGACATCCCTCAGCCCCAGACTACTGTGGTCTAAACAGGTAAAGCCGTCAAAGGGTGCGAGAAAGGAACGCTATCATCCTTGCTTCGGATATTAGGAATTAAAGTAAAGATCAAGCAACCTGTCCGAGGTCAATCAGAAATGGTCTAACAAAGACAGAGACTGGACAGAGTTTTCTTATTCCTGGTCTAACCCTTAGAATATAAAGTCATTCTAACTCCTAAAATACTTAAATGCAGTACAGTCAGTTTTAATTGTTTGATTGCTTTTGTTTTTCTTAAAGGCAAAAGATCTCACAAACTGCCGGGCTTCTGCACGATGTAAGATCACAATATTTAGTGTTTAGTATCATTACCAAAAATAAAAATCTATGAGAAACAAAAGGAATCACGGGCCTCCTTCACTGTCTTCTATTTAGGTTGTGGGAAAAGGAAACTCTATGAGTTTTACTCCAGAAGTCGAACTGTTGTGGTGGATAACCAGCGTAATGAGGGATGGAAGAAGCATTCTGCAGGGAATACTGTCACATAAATAATAACAAAGTGTTTAATTAGTGTCTAATATGAAATAAACAAGAACGATATGAGATCTTGGCCTGACTGTCTGAGTGCAAATAGCTTTGGTGATTCATTGCTAACAGCTGATTAACCAATCACGCTTTTTCTTTTATGGATTTAAAGCTGGTGGTCTTTGTTTTGGCTTAGTCCCTTGTTTTAAAACTAGAAAAGAGATTTGAATAAAACTAGGGTGTTTTTTTTTCATTTTGTTGTGTATCATCAAAACCCGTTTTGATAGATGCAGAAGAAGCATCATGAAGTTCCTTTATCTAACTCATGTAGGTGACATATTTCCCATTGTAGCCCTGGAATTAAGTAATACAGGAATAACAATCACATCAACGCAAAGGAGGAGAACTACCATTCAGCGTTTGGTAATTATTACTCAGCTCTGTGTTTTGCAAAAGACCCGGTCTTCTATTTCTGTGCATTGTCTGCCATCTCCTCGACTTAAAAAATACATTTCAACAGTCAAGGAGATAGAATAGCGAACAGTTCAGAGTATAAAAATAATCTTGCAATGTTAAAAAATAAATGTCTTCTGTAAGTTTAACTTTGCCCTTTTTTTACAAAGCAATTTCTCATTTCTCACAACAGACTCTAGAGGAGTGTACCGGTGCTGAATGAATTAAACATTGCTCAGCCCTGAGATGACTGTGGCAGAGGATGCCTTCTCCATTCACAGAATCACAGAATCACAGAATGGTCGGGGTTGGAAGGGACCTCTGGAGATCATCTAGTCCAACCCCCTGCCAGAGCAGGGTCACCCACAGCAGGTGGCACAGGAACGCGTCCAGGCGGGTCTGGAATGTCTCCAGAGATGGAGACTCCACCACCTCTCTGGGCAGCCTGTGCCAGGGCTCTGCCACCCTCAAAGTAAAGAAGTTCCTCCTCATGTTTAGGTGGAACTTCCTATGTTCAAGTTTGTGCCCGTTACCTCTTGTCCTGTCCCCGGGCACCACTGAAAAGAGCCTGCCCCCATCCTCCTGACACCGACCCTTTAGGTATTTATAAGCGTTGATAAGATCCGCCCTCAGTTGTCTTTTTTCCAGACTGAAGAGACCCAAATCCTTCACCCTTTCTTCATAAGAGAGGTGTGTTCCAGTCCGCTCATCATCTTGGTAGCCCTTTGCCGCGCCCTCTCCAGCAGTTCCCTGTCCCTCTTGAACCGGGGAGCCCAGAACTGGCCACAGCGTTCCAGATGCGGCCTCACCAAGGCATTGCACATGGTGGTTTGTGGGTTGTTAACATCTCACGGATTCAGTCTGTTGAGAGGGCAGTAAGACACCTTTCTTCAAACTACTGCATGTTTTCTTTTGCCCACCTTTTATTCACTGAATGTTGGGCAGTGAATAACCAAGGCTCCTGCTGACACGGAAAAATACAAAACAAATTCTCTAAGACAAGTTTATTCAGCAATGCAGTGGATATAGCTCCGAACTCATTTGGATGCAATAAATTGAAAAGCAGACGGACTCAGGTACTACTCACAAACGCATACCACTCCAAATGAATTAATTTATCGTCTGGAGTGTACACTGCTCCTGAGAGGCTGTTTTAGGTTCACTTAAAGCACCTGACAAGCAGCACTGCAAAGTCACGGCGTTGCTGGGCGCTGCAGAGCTTATGGCCTTGCAGTGAAAATCCTTCTCTGATTTTTTTCAGACCAGAGCCTGGATGGTGCCTTCGGTGATTTGTAGTAACACTGATCTCGTTCTGTGGGGTTCTTGCTTCCGCCACCCTGTTCACATAAATGCGGAGTGAGATTTTCAGATTGATATTAATGACGAAACAGCAGAGTAGTGGAGGAAAGGAGCGGTCTCTAGACACAGCGTCCCACATCAACACCAGGTAGGATGAAACACGATCAAAGTGTAAATATGAAAGAGAACAATAACCAGGTAGTGAACGTTGTTTCCCACTAATTACAGTCATAAGCAATCTGTGATCTGCCAGGGCAGGAAAATGTCTTCCATGGGACGTGTGTACTTGTTAGCAAGCAAGCATTAACCCAGCATAATGAGTCTCGCTCGAAGCTGTTGCTGGAAGCCCCACGCTGTTATCCATATGCTGGATGCCTCCCATAAAAATGTTGATTGGGAACTTACTGTACCAGGAACCTTTGGGATTTTATGTTTTTTTTTCAGCTATAAGGCACCATTTGGCCTCAATGCGGGAGGTTCTGAAGCGGGCACAAGAGAAGAAACAACTAAGGGCTAAGTCTCAGTGTGATTTTCACGAAGGTAGATTCAGAGTAATTCCATTGGCTTCCCTCGTGTTGGCTAAAACCAGAATTTTATTAGCTTTTAGAGACACAGCAATTACTAGCATTTGTAATACAGATCCTAATTACAGAAACTAAGATCTACCTCTACAACACCCCACTGTCAGTGAAAAATTGGGGTAAATGCCTTATCCCAGTCAAGCCCATAGGCTCTAGGCCAATGGTTTTAGGGGAGCTAAGTTTTTTCTTCTGTACTGTAATAATCATTAGCATGATTTTAATTTGCAAAGGAGCAAGACTTTATTCCATTCAGGTGTTACTATTTTGAAAATGACATTCTTAACTGACAGGTCATGTTTTATTATTTCTCAGAATTCCATTTCTTGTTATTATTATTCTTACATTATAATGTAAATAAGGCTTTTCTTTGTTGCTCTTTATACCCTTCAGGTGATATTTGTTCTTTTACCTTCTCCTCTCTAATCATCACCTCCCATAGATACACGTATTTACTTTTGTAATCTTTCCTCATCAGTCAACACCTCTGTCATATTCACATACCATCAGCTCTTCTCTGAACTTCCTGCATAGTTAAAATACATGTGCCGTAACAGGACAGCAAAATTTAACTGAAATGTAGTTTTCTTTTGAAATTAAACACATTGTCACCCTGTTCTCTATTCTACAGTCATAGGATGTACTGTATTAGTCTTGTTTTAGCTTGTTTTTAGCTCTTTTTCTTTGTTTTTACCTTTTGATGGTCAATTTTTTTTCAGAATTGCGAGTTTACAGGTTACCTTACTTTCAACGTCATTAATGTGCTTTGATTTTTCCACCCACAACCTCCTTCCAGTGTTAGTGATGAATTTGCTACATACACCTGCATTAAAAGAATTAGATATTTGAGACCAAACAAGTTTTTTATTCCCACTAACTGTTTTTGGTTTTTTTTTTTTACCCTTACTTATTTTCACTCAGCTGGCTTTTAAGGTACAGAGATCGAGGATATATTTGAACCCAAAGCTGGTTGGGATGCACTGAACTAATTAATCTGTTGTAAAATGTTTCTGATTTCCTGGATTTAATCTCGCTTTGTGTATCATGATAATAATACCCAGAGCTATGCAGCAAGTACTCTTGAAAAGAGGCTCTGACATTCAACAGCCGGCAGATCCTGAAAATTCTGATGTCTTTGTCAGATTAATCAAGTTCGAGTGTGTTTAAATTACTCATTTAAGTATTTGTTGAGAGTAGGTTCTCCTTTTCTATACGGGTACATGTGTAATTATTCTCAAATACAAAGCATTTATCAAATTTATGAAAAAAAAAAAAAAAGCAAGCATAGTTTTAAAAGTCTATGGGCTCTTCGTGGTACGTTTCATAGCAGGCCAATGGCCCAATATTGTTCTCTGAGAACATTTTAAGTGGGAGAATAGCAGACAGTAGCAAATAAAACTTGTATGTCTAGAACTCCCATAGGGAAAACAACGTGTATAAAAAGGTTCTGGCGGCGTGGAAATGTTGATCATCGATGTTCATTTTCAGAAACAATACATGCTATACTTACTTTTAATTATTTAGAAAACCTTAGCCAGACAAGCATGCAAAATAAGAAAATTAATTCAGTGTTGTGTTTTCTGCTGGAGTAGGAATTCCTGTACTTTTAAACTACTTCCACTTACTTGTCCTTCTGAAAAACTCTTTTAGTGGTGAGCCGAAGACTACAGTGACTGTGAAAAAATATTATTTTTACAGAAATGTTGATGTAATTTCTATCTTTTTTTTTTTCCTCCCAGAAAGGCGCACAGGTTTGTGCTGATTTCTTCATACAGAAACAATAATACTTCCAGACTGGGCGCAACACTGATTTCTGTGATCCAATGCAATCTCCGTAACTGGTTTTGCAAGTACAAATGGAGATACTGAAGTGAACGATTAATTTTTCCAGGCTGACTGGTAACTGTTTGGAACACAGAAGTTGTGCCTTGGGTTTTAACAAGTATCTCCTGTTTCGCTTTTTAGTTTAAAGCTAAAAGGAATTCTTAAATCTATTGTTTCACAAAGGTTTTTTTAGAGGGCAGCTGGTTGACTCTGGTACAATATAAACTGTACCAGCCCTTTTGGTTGTACAGGGAGTGCCGTTCTACCCAGCTCAGTCACCAGGAGACAGATGTCTTGGCTCTGTTTCCCTTGGCTTCTCATTCCAAGCAAGCTGCTAAAACACAATGCTTGTTTACCCAAAACCTGCAGCTTTTTGCCTGGCAAGCCCCTGAGGGCTGCTGCTCTAGATTCACACGTCTGGAGGAATGGGCTGGCCATGGGCTTTCTGTCCATGCAGATAATTAGAGATTTTTTCACCTTACTGCTCCCCCTTAAAATCCAAACTGTGAGGTTTCCATCTAGATCCGTCAATAACCTACAAAATGCATGATATTTTTAGTGTCTAATGCCAACAACACACACCTGCCTACAAAGCCAAATAAATAATGTCCAATGATGTTTCAGTCACCACGCAAGTCTTCTTTAGGATCCAGGTGAGCCCCATATTTTAAATTATTTCACCGCTGAGAGAGCACAGCAGAAAAAATACATCACTTTTGTTACAGGAAGCTGCAGAGAAATGTGCCTCCATTGGCCTTACTGACCAGAATATCCAGGTTTACGGGGCTTCTTTAGGGTGGAGAAATCGTACCTGCCTGTTTCACCATAACAGTACAGCAAAGATTTCAAATTTAATCCATTAAGAGGGTCTGAGATGGAGTAAGAATACGTAACTCAATCGGGACGGTATTTCACCAGTAAAGCCTCCCACGCCGTTTGCATATTTTACCCAGTATATTTATTCGTTTTATGCAGTGATTCTAGGAACATGGAATGAAATCCAGAACTCTTTCCTTCTAGGAAGTCTTCTCATAACAACGTAACAAAATCTTTTCTTACTGGTTTTTCTTTTTGCTCCCTGAAGCTTTGTAGAAAACAATGCAACAGGAATTGCCTTTCTCTTTTCATAGCCTGGGAAGCCAGAGAAATGAGCTCAATTATCTTGCTGAGGAAAGCAGTGAAGTCAGCAACCCAACTTCTTGCATGTTAAGAGCAAATATTTGCCTTTTACATAGGAGATATCACACAACCCTCCCTGCCCAATTATATTTTAACACAATAAAATACGGCAAATACCAGGGCTGTGAAGCAAGAAATGCAGTAAATGATGTTGCTCTTCGAATCTCAGTTTTACCAAAGCGCTATACCGCTCTTTAAAGAGGAGCACTCTGTCACAGCACCATATCTTAAACATGGAACAGCACTGAAACACATTTTAAGGAAAACAACAACAACAAAAAAGACATTTCTGAATGCAGTTAGGATCCCTATGAATTCTGAATGCAATTAGAATCCCCTACACACCTTTCCTTGGTGTCACAAAACTGGTGCCTTGGATTCCAGGAAACCCATTGGGAAGTGTTAACTCCCTCTCCTCCGTGTTCAGGGAACGGAGCTCACCCATTCCGGTCAGTGTATCCACTTCAAAGCCAGAATGTGATCCCTTTCGTACGTATGAACTCAAGTAGCTGAAATAAAAGTACAAATGAAGATGCACAAGCAAGGTGGTGTGCTTTTTTTTTAGTATAAAAGTTTTAAATGAATGTCTTTTTATGATGACAAATATAAAATAGCTTGATAATTGAAAGAATAAACCAGTTTCCTCCTTGACATCTATGTCCTTATGGCATATCCTGACACAAAAGAAGAGGACAAAAAGAGTTACAAAATAAAATGGAAGAAGATTGCAAAAGTAAAATAAAAGTTTCTACATATTGCCTGAAGGACTATATTCTCTGTGCCAGTAAGAGCATTAAGGGGGTTACAGAGTATAACTTTTTACTTCAGGGAAAGAGCCATCTTTAAGTTAACAAGCTCGCTCTATTGTAGAAAGATCTTTGCAAATAGATTCTTCTTGTTCATTGCTGTAGGGAAGAGAGCATCTTTGTTAGCTATAAAGTCCTCAGGGCTGCGACAGTAGTTATGATGTGTCCGTATAGTTTCTAGCACTATGGTACTTTCATGTTTGGTTGTAGTTTATGTTTTCTAACATAACTTCTGGTTACTATCTACTCTTTAGCTTCGGCAAGACTGAAAATAAAGAGCCTTTCCCTCAGAATGGGATATTTGAATACCGTCTCTCCAAGGGACAGACTGTTTGGATCCTGTTGCTATCCTACACACTTTTGTCAGGCATCGGAAGTTTCACAGAGACGTTCCTTAATACTAACGTGAGCTGTGACACAGGCAGGCTGAACGAGAATTTACATATTACAAACGTAAGACAAGCAGATGGATGCGGAGCGGTGGGCAATGCAAAGAAAGAGTAAGTCATTGCTAGTCAGCAGCGCAGGCAACGGGCTCCGTCGCTGAATCTCAACCGGTGTCAAGCTCCTATGCATCGTTTAATTAACGTTGCTCAAGCGACACCAACATAAGCAGGTGTAAGACTGAGAACGATCAACCAGTTATAGTAAGGAAAAAAGACCCCACGTACATTTATCAAACAGATTTTAAGACTTCCCCCATGCGGTACTTTCTTTTTAAAAGAATAGTTGGATACAAGTTAAACTGCACATTCTGTAGAGTTTATATTTGTATATTTTTTTTATATATTTCTACATTCTTGCTGATATATTCATATAAATAAACATATAAATTCTGTATAAACATTATTACAGTTATCCTGGGCATTACCCAGGAAGAAAACTACATCTTCTAATGTCATTATTTAAATCCTTTTAACATTATGAAATGTTACTTAATGGTAAATTGAAGATTACTAGTTATGTTTAGCAGCATCTTTGAAGGTAATTGTACTCAATTTGGAAAGGTAGTGTTAAACTTCTATTAAGGAGCTGGATCTTTGATCAGAACTTGACAGATGTTGCGCTTTCTGAAAGAAATTGAGGTTATTTCTATTCCACCCTCATATGAAATAGAGATATTTATTGTTATACCTTCAAAACGTAGCATTAAGAAAACGACACACATTTCAGCCTAATGCATGTGCACTTCAAAATGCCGGTGATTTGAATAGTATAAGAACCAAGACCAGGACATGTGAATTTCTATTTGTAAAACCATATTACTTTGGTTTGCTTGTATCTAAGATGAGCTTGTGCTGTACAAAATGATTTAATAAAGAGAGCTGAGCTTTTCTAGATAGGCACTTGTTTACTCGTGGAAGTGTACTGAGGATAAAGCATAACTTAGAAGAAGTGCCTCCGCTACAATCACACTTGGGATGTTTATCTCTCACCCACCAATATATCTGGTACAACACAAAGACCAGCTTCCTTGAAATGTATTCTGGTCATGCAACACTTGTTTTCAGAGCTTCATGCTGCTGCGGAAAAAGTACTCGTGTATACGAGACGCAGAATAAGCTGGTTGAAGCTATGAATTTACAGATAGGTGTTTCAAATTGTTACATAAGGCGATATGAAATGTACAGACAAATCCTCTTTACGTGAAAAAAAAAATGCTGTAAAAAAGCATCTATTAATTAATTTTTAAATGGATTTCTTTGGTGATGTTTTTTAGATGTGTTTCCGTCCATCTTAAAGCAATTTTTTAAAAATTATTTAGATTTTTTGCTACAGGAAAGATCTATTTAACACAGAGGCATTTCTTAGAATCATAGAATAGTTCAGGCTGGAAGGGACCTTTAAAGGCCACCCAGTCCAACCCCCCTGCAATGAGCAGGGACATCTTCAACTCGAGCAGGTTGCTTAGAGCCCCATCCAACCTGACCTTGAATATTTCATCTACCACCTCTCTGGGCAACCTGTGCCGGTGTTTCACTGGTCCCAGAGCTGGGTGCAGCACTGCAGGTGGGGTCTCACCAGAGCAGAGCAGAGGGGCAGAATCACCCCCCTCAACCTGCTGGCCACGCTGCTTTTGATGCAGCCCAGAATATGGTTGGCTTTCTGGGCTGCAAATGCACACTGTCAGCTCATGTCCAGCTTTTCACCCACCAGTACCCCCAGGTCTTTCTCGGCAGGGCTGCTCTCCATCCCTTCATCCCCAGCCTGTATTGATGCTGTGGGTTGTCCCGACCCAGGTGCAGGACCCTGCACTTGGCCTTGTTGAACCTCATGAGGTTTCTCCAGCCTGTCCAGGTCCCCCTAGATGGCATCCCGCCCCTCAGGTGTGTCAACTGCACCACTCAGCTGGGTGTCATCCACAGACTTGCTGAGGATGCACTGTTAAACAGTACTGGTCCCAACACAGGACCCCTGACGGACACCACTTGACACTGTTCTCCATCTGGACATTGAGCCATTGACCACTACCCTCTGGATGTGACCATCCAACCAATTCCTCACCCACTGAACAGTCGACCCATCAAATCCATGTCTCCCCAATTTAGAGAGAAGGATGTTGTGGGGGACCGTGTCAAACGACTTGCAGAAATCCAGATGGATGATATCTGTAGCTCTTCCCTTGTCCACTGATGTAGTCACTCCATCATAGAGGGCCACTACATTGGTCAGACAATATTTAGTTAATGATCATATGCAATCTTTGAAGCAGAATGGATACATTTTAACAATTGCAGATGAGAAATCTTCACTTTATTCAAATTAAAGCACATATGTACAATTATTAGTGATTTCTTAACATTTGTAGTGGCTATTTGACATTTTACTTCAAGACTAAATATGCAAATACTTAGAATAAATACAAGAGGAAATTTTATTCTCTTTTTCTTTTAAACCCCACGTAAATCCCACCCCCGATTTCAAAATTCAAAATGAATTTTGAGTATTTGAGAATTTGGAGTATTAAGTGGCAGTCATATAATTACATGCATGTTCCTCTCTGCTGGCTTACGCTGGAAAACTATAAAATAATCACTGAAGAGAATCACAGCAGAGATCAGTCACCAAAGACCAAGAGTTGTTTTTTTTTTTCAAAAAAGGCAAGAAAAAGTAACTTAGAGACTGTTATGGGACAAATGTTTGATGTCCCACAGTTAGTGTTTTGACTAGCGGGAAACAATTTATGGTAGCTTCCAGGGAACTGTAAATTGCCCTGGTCCTGCCGCAAGGATGGTGAGGAAAAGTTTAGCATAGCTGGCTCTACAGCACAGAGCTGAGAGGCGCAGCCTCCAGTGAGCCTGGTAAGTCAATTCCACAGCCCGTTTCATGCCAAGGGCAGATAAGCACACACACAGGTGAAACACCTGGTAAAACTGTGTCATCTGGAGGTGAATCCAATGGATATAAGAATGAAAGCATATTCCTACGCTTAAGTAGGAATGATGTGTTGATCGTTTTAGAAAAGCTGTCTCAGGTAACATGCAGTTACTGGAACTTGGCATGCCCACTAATTTACTCAGGAAATTTCTCTTCTTCTGTATCTGACACGCCACATCTTTCTGTGTCAACGAACTGTACTATTCCACCTATCCAGACTTGTGCCTTCATACCAACACACCCTAGGTCCAAATCATCTAGATCTAGGGCGCTTTTCAGCTCCTTCCACCTGGCCCCAGGAGCCCACCTCACCCTCACATCACCAGGGCTCTAGAAAGGCCCCTCATGGAAGCTGCAGCATGGTCCAGACAGGTTCCCAGACAGGACAATCAGGAGCAGAAGGACCAGGCCTGCCATGCTGTTCAGCTACTTGACAATATTTTTGCCCCGTGCCTTTGGCATGTTTTTCGCCTTCCTCCCCAGTCACCCTGTCTGTGTTGGCTCATACGCCAGCATAACATCTGAGTGACTCAGGTAATCTGCAAACACTAGAAAAGGAAAAAGAAAAATCTCTGTCCTTCAGACAAGTGAGAGACCTTTGATTAAATGTGATCTCCAAAAGCCAATATCTGATCTCTAACTTCCTAAATCTTTCTAATAAAACAGAAAAAAGCCAAATTCCTTCTCCTCAAATTAAATCATAGTGGGCAGGTATATGGGATATAAAATAGGATCATTCATAATAGGGCAAAACAAAAGTAATCATGTTCAGATAGAGACAGACTGAGTTATCCTTCTCTGAATTTATATCAGCTCATGCTTAGCTTGCTGAAAATGGAGCTCCTGTGACTCTACAAGACATATGCTTTTCACGTGTCGGCTCTGTAGGATGACAGCACAATATATGGTTTCCATACTGCACAGTCACCAGCACGAAGACTGAAGCTACTCCTGCCTCCCATCTGATCTCTTCACAAGACATTACCTGTGAACACAAAACATGAGTTCCTCTGCTAGTTGCATATCAGTCAAGACAACATCAATATTTAATTTTGTCTCCTTTTCCTTCTCTTTTCCAACATATATGTAAATAATTTAACAAAAAGCATCTGGAGAAGGTCTTTCTGGGTCCTTCTCTCTCATTGATACTCCTACTCAGCACAGCACTCTACAGTAGCTCAACTAACATTAGTTACTTGGATATAATCTAAATAACTCAAGTAACAAATCCATTTTGTGAGACGGACCAATTTCCTTGGCATCAAAGCAAGGGAAAGTTATCAGTGTGTGCTCCCCAGACAATAACCCTATAGCTGTCAGCTCCTCTATGTGCTGACGTTTAGCAAAGTTGGAGCAGATTTCGTTCAAATGTATTTAGTTTGAAACTGCTTCAGTAGAACAAATGACTGGAGCTCTGGGATGTTTTCTACAGCAAGGCACTGAGTTTGACCACCTGATTTCAAATGCTGCATGACTCAAACCCCTGTGGAGTAGACTGAAAATGTGATGGTACTCTTGAGTGTTTAATAGTGCAGGAAGGAACATGGTGACAAGCAGTAGCCTGATCTAAAACTAGAAGATGTTAAGCTCTGAAAATCCTTATTCTCCCTCTGTGCATTCTTTCATCTGGTCTCCTATTTTGTTTGTGTTTTCCTCTTTTTAACTGCCTTGTCGTGTTTATAGAGTCTCTCAAGAACATCTGCTTTCTTTCCCATCAAAGAGAAAAAAAAAGTGAAACATATTCATAACAGAGAAAGAATAATAACTACATGCATTATTATCAAAGCAGTGGCATTGTTCAGAGCTGCACCATTGTGTGAGGCACACAGAGGATGCCCACATCAGGCGGAGGAGCGCAGTACAAAAGCGTTCTGAAGAAGTGCTCTGACAGCCCAGGATGGCACGACATGGCATGGCTCTTCTGAGTGACCAACAGGCCAGCAGGTCGAGGGAGGTGATTCTGCCCCTCTACTCTGCTCTGGTGAGACCCCACCTAGAGCACTGTGCCCAGCTCTGGAGTCCTCAGCACGAGAAGGACATGGACCTGTTGGAACGGGTACAGCAGACAGCTACGAAGATGATCAGAGGGCTGGAGCCTCTCTGCTGTGAGGACAGGCTGAGAGAGTTGGGGGTGTTCAGCCTGGAGAAGAGAAGGCTCCAGGGAGACCTTATAGCGGCCTTCCAGTCCCTAAAGGGGCTACAGGAAGGATGGGGAGGGACTCTATCAGGGAGTGTAATGATAGGACACAGGGAAACGGCCTCAAACTGAAAGAGGGGAGATTTAGATTGGATATCAGGAAAAAATTCTTTACTGTGAGGGTGGTGAGACACTGGCACAGGTTGCCCAGGGAAGCTGTCAATCCCCCATCCCTGGAGGTGTTCAAGGCCAGGCTGGACGGGGCTTTGAGCAGCCTGGTCTTGTGGGAGGTGTCCCTGACCAGGGCAGGAGGTTGGAACTGGATGATCTTTGAGGTCCCTTCCAGCCTGAACCATTCTGTGATTTTGTGACCACCGTTGGCTCTGCAGGTCCCTCAGGCAGCCTGCTGACAAGAGAGCCCCAAAGCGTTGTCACTCAGGTGGTCATTTCAGGATTGTGCTCAGATGCCTTCTGGTTCTTAGGCAGAGTCAGCCCATTTGGCAGCACCATTACATCCCTCGTCACTGCCCGAGACAGGAAAAATTTAAGCAAACAAAACTGAACCGATAAGGGGAAGCAGGTAAGACCCTGGCCCAGGTTGCCCAGAGAAGCTGTGGCTGCCCCATCCCTGGAGGTGTTGAAGGCCAGGCTGGATGGGGCTTGGAGCAACCTGGTCTGGTGGGAGGTGTCCCTGCCCAGGGCAGGGGGGTTGGAACTACATGATATTAAAGGTCCCTTCCAACCCAACCCATTCCATGATTCTACGATTCTGTGTACTTCTAACCAGCACTATGTCTTTCTCTACAGTTTGAGGCACCAATACGAGCGAAATGCCTCCTGTATCTGAGGAGGAATATATATGCTACCATAGATTTTCTCTAAATCCAGTTAAACCAGTTAACCAATAAAAACAAATTCACGCTCCAAACCCAAATGAAAAGTCAGAGGATATATCTTTTTGTTCATGAGAATATCATTAGTTTTCAGTATATTAAGGGTAAAGTGTTGCCTCATCAGAATGTTAATTTTACCTTTAATAGCCTCCCTGACAGGGCTATAACAACAAGAGTGTCAAAACTGGCCTTTTGCCTTTTTTTGCAGTGCCGTGTTTTTAGGAAGAAAACCATGTCTAAACAAACTCTGTTAATCAGAGCAGATTTGTAAGCCATTAACAAAATAGTTTGATTCAAACTGTTTCCATGAATGCCAAAATAGCAACAGGCCCCTCTTAGGCTGCGACTAAGGGGTTAGCCTTCACACAAAGGTACCAACAGTACTCTAAGAATTTCAGCTGTAATAGCCATGAATTCTCACATACATATTTCTCCCTCAAGCAATTTTTCCAAAGCCTTGCTTTATGTTTGAGTTTTAAAATCATTAGGTTTGCTGACCTTTCTTCCAATCTGTCTTTAAGACTACTTCTGCTACGAATCTCATAAAATCCAGCATTTGCTAAGCATCTGCTTTGGAATTACTTTGTCTTATGCTAAAGTGCACTTCTGTTACCATTTTCTACAGCTCCCGTTCCTTTTTTATTCTCTTTAATTTCCATATGTACAACACTTTTGTACATTTTGCCAGCACCAAAAAGAATGAAATTCAATTATTATTTGTGTATACTCTCTCCAGGTATAAATCTTTGCCGGCATGACTCCTAGCCAATGATTTTTATCTTGAAAGTCTGTCGTATAAACAGAAAACTTCACAGGGTATGGAATAAACTTGGGAAAGCCAGTAAACCTGCATTACTATTAATTGGGACTCCTATCTTGCATGGGTGACTTGGCAACTTGGCAGCAGTTCTGGCGCTCAGAAGTACTATCTGATTCCCACGAGTTGCCGCCGTACGTCAGCAGAAGGTTGGAATTGCTACCGCACAAGCAGAGCTCCTGCATCTCCCTTAGTTGTGATGCCCAACGAGAGCACACGCAGTCTGGTACCCTAGCTGGGATGGAGCGCGCTCCGAGCCTTTACGCTGACTTCTCCACGCAGGAAGCAATCTGCCGTCCTCCTTTCCTTCCCTTGCTGCCTTTTGAGCATTCACAGCCTGAAATGTTCCAAGGAAAAAGAAAGGAAATTTTAAAGTGAAGGAATTTAAAAAGAGAAAGAAAGAGCCACAAGTCTTCCGAACTTTCGGTCTGAATGGAAATAAAGAGTCACCTCTGTTTCAGTGAAACTGAGAAAATATGCATAAATACATTTTTATACACATGGTTATAAATTTATATTATACACATGGTTATAAATTTATATGTATTATACATTTATATTTATTGCTGAAATCTTAGCATTAAAAACATGGAGAGAGGGATTTTGTGCAGACAATTTGACAAATACTCAGCGGTGAGGGTTAGAGACACTGTGATGTGGAGCCACTTTGTTCACACGTAGACCAGTGGAGTGCCAGCGACGTGCCTTTGTGTGCGCAATAGCTGTGTAGGCATCTGGAAGAGCTGCTACAAAAAACAGGGAGTGGAAGGTAGAATTTGGGTGTGGAATTTGACGATGCAGAATCGGACGTTGCATATTGTAAATCGCAATCCTATGTGCTGCGCTGCCAAGAAATCCCAGGAAGAAGACCGTATGTTCAGTGCACAAAGACGGATAGGTGGTGAAAGGACACAGTAAGCAAAACTGGGCAAAGGCATTTAACATTAGTTTCTCTATGGGTCTATCTCTGCAGAGAAAATCAGAAAGCTTGCTAGAGCAGTTACAACAGCTATAACAAAATCTGGACCTCTAACTTTTCTCTTCCACTCTGCGACATCCTTGCACTCTGCCTCACATCAGCTTTGTGTCCCCAAGTACTGAAAGTGAAGCCTATATCATACTATCCACTATGCTGAGTCTCATCACTTTATTAAAAAATATGATTTAAAAAAATCTGTGTTTTTTTCTGTGTTTCAAACATATTAAAAATAAAAATCCCCTCTTTTCATTTCAGAAATAGGACAATAAAACAAATCTGGAAGTCCTTAACAAGCACAGTAGCTGGAGTTGTACACTTGTTTACAGAAAAAAAAACAGATGACCAATGCCCTGGCAACAAATATAATCAGCAGTTTCAATAGAACTTGCTTGTTAAACTGATTCATAGCTTTGCATGGTATAATGACTTTATTGCCATTTATTACGGAGGGACATGAGATAACAAGAGATGCTTTATCTTTTCTTTATTTTTTTCAGACAATGGCATTATTTGTTAACAGGGTTTGATGATAGAAACAGCAAAGTCAGCTACAGCATGGATTAACATGAACAATAAACACTTCCTGAATGTTTCATTCAAAGCCAAAAGATAACAATCACGGTTTTGAACCAAGGGATGGGAGTTTCAAATCAGTTGGAGGGATAATTTCCAGAATGCCTAGAAAATGCCAGTCCATGATAGTTTAAATTAATTGTAAATAGCAAGCAATAGGCTGTTTGTTTGTTTTCTAAAAATAAAGAAGTACTTTGTAGGTGATTGATAAGTTTAGCTTGACTTGAACGTGAAAAACTGCAATGCCTATTGAAGTCTAGATACATTTTACTGGAAAGAATTCAGATATGCCATTGTTGTTGTGTATGGGTAGAGAGCAAAGCAAAAAAATCACAAATAGAAAAGAA
This sequence comes from Larus michahellis, assembly GCF_964199755.1. Taxonomy (NCBI): domain Eukaryota; kingdom Metazoa; phylum Chordata; class Aves; order Charadriiformes; family Laridae; genus Larus; species Larus michahellis. The sequence continues at coordinate 79,351,265 of NC_133900.1, read as the reverse complement.
ATTGATGTAAACTAAGTAACTTCTGAAAACACATTCATTCAGCTAGTCACATTTAACCTTCTTAAAATAAATCTGGCTGTATACACACAAGCTGAGAGAAAGTGCTACAAGTCCCAGGAAAAATAAAAAATATTTTCTCATGTGTTTTTTCCTAGTAAACAAGACATCCTTCCAGTTAAACCTTATCCCATTGTAGTCACAGAGCATGACTGGGAAGCAGCCACAGCTGGTAACTTCACTTCTAATGCCAAGGGTCCAGATTGGGTGAACTGAAACGTGACTGTAATTGCTACCAGAAGGAGTTTCTGGTCATAGTTACAGATCACCTCTCAGAAAAAGAGGAGAATACAGGTCCCCATCCCTGGAGATGTTCAAGGCCAGGCTGGATGAGGCTCTGAGCAACGTGATCTAGTTGAAGATGTCCCTGCTGACTGCAGGGGGGTTGGACTAGATGGCCTTTAGAGGTCCCTTCCAACCCAACACATTCTATGATTCTAAAGCAAGGAAGCGTGCTCGTGGTACATGCTGCTCCAACATTAGATCAGCAATGCAGCCAGTACCAATGTGGGACCCTACAGGAGGGGAAGATGGTTTTATTTAAAGTAAAAACTAAAATAAACCAAATTTTGCTCATTGCTCTCTCACAGTCTCACAGTCACAATCACCAGAATAAGTCTGTCCAGCTGTTGGGCACCAGGGCAGGGGTGGATCTTCAAGTGTCCAGCCAGCCATTGGGTTCTGCAATGCTGGTGTCCAGCTGATAGGTCCTTTGCAATGCCCTGGAGGACAAGGAAAGCCAGCTGCCAAGTCCTCCTCACCTCCCCAGGCTATCCTTAGGCTGGCAACCATGTGCAGGTTTCAGTTATGCCATTTTGGACCCTTCTGGAGCTGACAGTGACCTCCATTGTGTCCCACTTATGTGAATCATCAGGGTTTGTTCACTGTTCTTTGTCTCCAGACCCCTCTGTCCTGTAGAACTGCAGGTAGATGGGCTGGGATGTTGATGACATGCTAATGTGGGTGCCAGTGATGCAGGCTGTGCTGAGAGCCCTGTCCCTGCTGTGTGTCCCTGCTGGTGCCTCCCAGACCCAAACCTTCCCCATCGTTCTCCATTCACACTATCTGGGTCTTTCTATTACAATTTGCCACACGCTGGGCTTACACCTAGTCAGTACAAACATTATGCAAAACGACCTGTATTTGCAGGCAGATAAATGACATCATTATCAAGTGGAGCTGTAAATTTTGCCATTTTTCTGAAATGTCACACTAGGTTCACCAGAACACCTGCTATAGAGGCAGATTCTCCCACGCACTGCAGTCCTGTTGCACTCACATTGAAAAAAATCCGATTCGAAATACACTAAGAAAAGTGTTTCAAAAGAAGCATTCTTCTTCAGGAGAACTTTCATGTGATGTGGCGATCCTTTTGTCCCATGCTTCCCTGTTTCTGGATATAGGACAACACAGCACAGTTGAGACTTCTCTGTTTCTCGGCCCTTCAGAATAACTGAAAGTAAGTGAGAAAAGCATCTGGGCTGCTTTAGCAGCAGCCCTGAAATTGGCAACATGATAAGAATAACATTTACGCAACCTTATGGACCCCTTCAGTCTCCTTCTAATTACCCTGCTGGGCAATATTGTTTTCTTCTTCTGATGAACTCACCCAGAGAATTTATTTAGGAAGAGCTATAAAGACCCACATGTACTACAGAGTAAAATTACCTTCAATTACTGTTGGAAACATTTTACATCTACTCCTTTTTACAGCAACTAACAGTAGTGCTCTATCCCATAGTGACTCAGTAATTGTGCTTTATCACTTTCTAAATGCAGTTTGCAGGGGTGGGCGATTCTGCGTAGACCAAATCTCTACAAAAACTATTTCTGACTTACTGATGTGTCTTGTAAAAGATAAGTGCAAAGACAATTACAGACGGCATTTGTGCTTACACAGAAATGTTACAGCACGCAATTCCTCAATCTTGTGTGACCACAAAAAGATAAATGAACTGCAAAATGCCTTTATTGTCTTTATTTCCAGAAGTCAGTCCGCCCATTTCATTAGGTATCTGTGCAAGGCGGCTCATCAATACATCTGATTGAGATTGAGATGCTCTCAGAGGTTGTCTGTGTATAGCAAAGTCTGAGACTCCCTGGATGAAAACAGTTTGCAAGTATGGCGAACAAGAACATAGCTGAATATGCAATATAAAAGGAATGGTTGCTGTTCAAATATAGAAATATTTCTCTAACATCAGCTTGCCTCATAGTTAAAATAGCTCAATGTATAGGCAAAGCTTAGGTAGCTGTGACCCTTTCGGGTTTTGCTTTCTTTACATTTTTTGTTTCCCTATTCCTATCTGATTGTATACTTATCAACAGGAGCACATCATTTCTCCTGTCATTTCTGATGCTTTATGAAAAAATGCATTCATTCTTAGCCTTGCTGTCTACGGCAATGAGCTTAATGAAATCCGCCTAACAGCTTTCAAGCCCACTGGTGTGTATCGGCCAAACCTCACACAGAAATAGAGACCAGAAAGAGTTAACAGTCCTGCAAGTGAAATGAATAGGAGAGAGAGAAAGGTTTTGAAAGTAGCATTTCCAGGTGCCTTCAGAGATGTAACAGCAACAGCACGAACTTTTGTCTCGTTAGAGAACACAGAGTGTACACAGAGAAAACTGTTAACAAAACCAGTCTGAACTTTCAATCAATCTTCCCATCCAGGAGGACAGGGGTAGCAGCCTTCATTAATTCCACTCCTTACACAACTAGATATTTATGCTGAGGAAGTTGTTCCTAGCATTCTGTTATACCTCCGCTTATCTTCTAGAACAAAACAAGCAAGAGAGCTTCCTCCAAGTAGTACTGTACTAATGGTCCAATCCAACAGGAATGCAAGATTTCCTCTGAATAATTTTCAGATTTTGATGGCTTTCAGATTTTTTCAGACTTTGATGGCTTGTAAGCTTTAAAATAGTCGAAACAAGGATTTCTTCAGAGATCTGTGTAGACTGCTATGCAGCCTGATACAATCTGGTTTTGAGAGGAAACTCATATTTTTTATTTTTTATTTATTTTTTATTACAATATTACATCGTTATTCCTACTCACCAAGTAAGTGAAAACTTCCAAGAAATTTCCAAGGGCACCACACTTAAGTTCACAAAAATTATTAATGACAGGTTATGCAGGTTATGAGCTCACTTGACAGATTTTTTTTTAATTAAAAAAAAGGTCGGAAAACTCGATGGCCAGCAGGTTTAGTTATCTGGATTGTATCCTCTGTTTAGGCAGTCTTACTGAGAATTAGTTATGTCCATAGTGCAACGGGGACTGATTCTTAAAGATAATCTCCACCTGAGACTCAGTTTTGCCAAAAAAAATCATAATGATATAATAAATATAATGATATTTCAGTTTCTTTACAGTATTGCTATGTCATGTAAGACTACAGAAGTTTTCAGTGACTTTGATTTTTTTAAAACAGATATTCAAATATTGATTTTTTTCTATTTTTCTTTTTTAAACCGGCTTCATGCTGCTATATTATTTATAACAAACACCTGGAAAAAAAACAATAGGAACGAGAAAGAGGAAATGCTAGCTCCCCACCAGATGAAATTATTTGCCCAAAATTACGCAAATAACCAGTATCAGATTTGGAAGCACGGATCCTTTTAGTGGGGTCCTCCCGGCAGATGAAAAAGTATGAGCAAACCACACCTCCCCAGTTACCTAAAGAACTATCTCAACCCTTTCAGTGTCCTATGTTGGAAAGCTCTTCTGTAAGATTTCATATCTTTTGGACGGTTTTGCTGTGTTTGAAATATCACAAGAAGAGAGTTCTAATAAAGTTCTGACAAGTGAAGTGGGAAATATAAAGACACAGAAGTATTATTCCAGCAATATATAGTCAGAAAATATACTCGCTCTGGGAATGCCCAATGTTCTAGCTCATCGTTCCTTCATTTGCACCTTTTCACTTGTCTTTGACATAAGTGATCAAGGTGATGTAGTGATCAAACTTCGATGTAAACAAATCTCCACAATAAAGTGTTTTCTTGATGTTCCACCATTTTATGGCTCTTCCTTAACTTGTTTATTGACTTTACAAATAGCTCCAATCCAAGCTTTCCTTTTTAAAAATCAGAACACCATCACAGTAACATTTTAACTCATATGGTGAAAAGAATCACTAAGTGCATTTAAAACTACTGGAAGGCATTTTTAAATCTGTTCATGAACCCCAAACTCTTAACAGCAAGCTCGTAATTGTACTACTTCTGAAAAAAACTACTGATTGTACTGCTCATAATGGTTCAGCCATGGATCTATTAACCAGCCACTGGTGCTCTCCACCAGTATAAGATGACGGATGACACATACACTCTGAAACCATATGTATTTTTGATTAAAGAAAAAACAAAACAACCAATCGTTCCTACTTTCCGTTCACTAGTTTGCTCTGTGGCTCTGGTACACACAAACCAGGGTTCCTTCAGAGGAAACTAAAGCAGAAGCTCTCCTCTGGCTGAATCCAGGTGCACAGCACGTGCCTCATGACTAGTGGGCATGTAAGTGTAAAGCTAAGAGGAAGTTTTCAGTGGGTTTGAAACACGTGGTTAATGGAGATGCTCAGCCCAGGCATTGGGCTAAATCCGAAAGCAAAACTCCCAGCACTATATAGTGTAAGTGTAGGGGCCTCGGACACAACTGTTTCTACCTGTAGATCTGCTGCTGTTGAGCCAAGTTACAATTTAATGCTTACACAACCATACAAGACAATAATGTAGAGCCATGGTAAAAATTCTGAGTGTGGTCCAGCTTTGTAAATAATAATGACACCTATCTTTATTGCAGGTCTATTCATTTTTCTGCAACTGCTTCACAGAGGATGACAATGTCGCACTCCTTATCGTAACGACATAAAAAATAAAGCACACCAAGGAGGAGAGCCAGCAGTCCAGGGCAGAAGTGGAAGAACTGAAATTTGAAGTCCACAATTAATTCTGAATCTCCTGGGCTCACACCAGAAATAGTAAATTGAACTTGAAAATGATAATTTCAGGCAGAACAGTGTGGCACAACAACTGTGTTACAAGAAAATACGGGGGCAGGGGGGGTTGGTCGAATTTTCATTAAACTAGTATATAAGCTAAAGAGAAACTCTTCTATAAGTCATCCAAACCAGTTCACAAATAAAATCTATAAAGTGTCAGAATAACCCCAATTTAAATTAAAGCTTTAAAGATTTTGTTCAAATCTTACAGGAAAATTTGCATGTGGCCTTAGCTAACGTGTTTTATTTTAACGTAAAATCACCAAGTATTATAGTGTTTTAATAAAATACATGTATTTTAAGATATTCTTTTTCTAACTATGTTTTACATCGTTCGTGTGGTTTTTCTCACCACTAGTACTCTCCTTTGTTTAATCCCATATTTGCTTTATGTGTAAACACAGTGTGCAGCTATCTCCAGGACTACCAAGCTGCCAAGAAATTTGGCCTAGTAACATATCAACCAATGGATTTATGACAGAGCAGTAGTAGTACCCTTTACAACACGTATCTTCTGCAAACTGGCGAGCCATTTAATTTGTCAGTACCCCATATCATACTCGATAGATTTGTACATCTATAGTTGCTGGGTCATATAATGTAAATATACGTCAATTTATTTTGTGACATTGCTTTCTTCAAATATAGTTTTGCAAACTGATTTTTCAATTAGAATCATCTTGTGAATTAATTAAAATAATTATATAAGAGCTTTTGCCGTTATAAGTCAAATGCCTTTCATCAACAATATAATCTTGCCAGACAGACTGCATTTAAAACTGGCATAATTCCTTAAGATATTGTATTCTTGATTACATTACTAAACAGACATAACCAAAATAGTTTTGATATCCGTATTTCTATTGTGCTTATTAACAAAAGAAGAACTCAAAATGTGAGATATTTGATTGGATTACAAGCCAACAGTGAAGGTTTTATTCCTGAAAAAAAGGGACCCTTAAAGACATATAGGAACTGATCTTAATGGTAGCAAATGATTATATTTATTTTTGCAGGATTTCTCTAGAGTCTCTGTTGCTTCATAAGTAAGTTGCTTTCGTATTCATATTATACTGAATAATGAAAACGTTCATATTAATATAAACTGAATAAATGGTGTAATAGGAAACAGTAAATTACTACTGGAAAACTAGCTTACAAGTATATAAGACTGATGAATTGCTTAGTTTTCTCAAAATTAAGGAACAGATGGAAGTGGAAAAATCTGGAAATAACATTATTTCTTAGAACACGTTATTTATTTTATATTATCTTCGTCTGTTTTTCTCTGCAAGAGTGATCTTTTATGTAAAATATTATTCTGAATACTAGGAAAGGAAGTAGTGGAGAAAAAAAGAGTCTCAGAAACAGAAGAGCTGAGGTGAGAAGAGCCTCTGGAAATTGCCTGCTCAGAGCAGGGTGAGCTACAGCAGGCTGCTCAGGGTCTTGTCCAACCAGGGTTCGACTATTTCCAAGGGTGAAGGCTTCACAACCTCTCTAGGCAACCTACGAATGCTCACCCATAGAGTAAACCCAAAAATTGATTGTTCTCGGATTTCAATCACAGAAACTATTATTAATTTCTGATCTAAATATCTATGAGTGCCTTCCTAGTCAGTGCCTTTCAAAGCCACAGTCTGATGTGAAAATCAGTTCACCAATGTATTCACAGTCGGCATGAAATCAGGGAGGGAAGCTGTATTCAAGGTTTCTCAATGAAATAGGCAGGAGGAATCCGTTTTACATTCATGCCAGAAAGTAGGTAAAAAATCTGAGAGATCTTCAAAGGATAGCTTTTCACCAGTGAAGTCATGGCAGGTTACCAGAGACAGAGAGATGCTCGCACTGTCATTAGGGCACGTTTTATACATAAAGATCACAAAATCACAGACTGGCAGGGGTTGGAAGGGCCCTCTGGAGATCATCTAGTCCAACCCCCTGCCAGAGCAGGGTCACCCACAGCAGGTGGCCCAGGAACACCTCCAGGTGGGTTTGGAATGTCTCCAGAGACGGAGACTCCACCACCTCTCTGGGCAGCCTGGGCCAGGGCTCTGCCACCCTCAAAGTAAAGAAGCTCCTCCTCATGTTTAGATGGGACTTCCCATTTTCAAGTTTGTGCCCGTTAACTCTTGTCCTGCTCAGGAGCTGTTTTTTTTCCCAATACCTCTGTGAATGCTAAGAACTTTTAAATAAAGTCCCATTTCCATTTGGGCTATGAAAATTAGCCAACCAGGAGCTTCTGGAAAGATCAGGCCATTCTATTCTTCCCTAAAATTATATTGTCGGGGTGCAATCAAATCCAGCACTCAAAAAAGGCACTACTGAAAACCTGTTATATGTCAAGTAATACATTAGAGCTTGCCTGTTACGATTTGTGTCTGCTGAAAGACACACAGTAGACTCTATAAATGCCTCTAAATGAATCATAGAGTCATTATAGAATCACAGAATGGATCAGGTTGTAATGACCTTAAAGATCACCCGGTTCCAACCCCCTGCCCTGGGCAGGGACACCTCCCACCAGACCGGGTTGCTCCAAGCCCCGTCCAGCCTGGCCTTGAACCCCTCCAGGGATGGGGCAGCCACAGCTTCTCTGGGCAGCCTGGGACAGGGGCTCACCACCCTCACAGGAAAGAATTTCTTCCTGAAATCAATGGAGTTGGCTTTGAAAAAAGAACAACAACAACAAAAAACAACAACAAAAAAAGCCATCTGCTGGGACCCTTGAATTTTAACTTTATTAACCTTCCAAGTTTTATATCCTCTCAGGGCCTCGCTCACCAGATTCTTCCTCAGCGCCATGGTGACCTCAATTTATTAAATTAAACAACAGCCCAGGTTGTCCCAAGCTCCCAGACACCAGCTCTCCCCCACGGCCCCGCGGGAGGCAGCACCCCTCCTTCCCGCCGCCGCCATCGCTCCCGTGAAGGAGCATCCCTCCTTCCCGCCGCCGCCGCCGCCATCGCTCCCGTGAAGGAGCATCCCTCCTTCCCCCCGCCGCCGCCGCCATCGCTCCCGGGAAGGAGCACCCCCCCTTCCCGACCGTCCTGCCGCAGGGGGGAGGCGCGGAGGGAGGAGGGAGGTGGAGGGCGGGCCGGCCCGGCTGCTCCCGGCAGCTGCTGCTGGGCGGGCCGGGGCTCGGCGCTCCCCTCAGGTGAGGGGCGGCGGCGGCGGGCGGCTGGTGGCGGCCCGGGGGGTGCCGAGTGATCTGAAAGCAAACATAAAGTGGTAGCTTTGTGTCATTCAACTGAATGCAGTTATACATAGTTTTCAAAGTGTGGTTGTGTGTATATTTATTTATACACACACTTACATACATGCATGGGTTTATTTAGATGTGTAGGCCTTGTGATCACCTCGATTTATGCCTACATCTAAAGACACATTTTTTCAACAACTTCCATACTTTCCATACGGATAGTATCAAAACACCTAAAAGCTTTTACAAGTTGTTGTTTTGTTTTTTTTTTTTTATTGAAGGAAAAATAAAATGAAAGTGCTCACCGTTCTGAACAGAAGCCATTTTGGAGCTGCAGCTGTGTATACGATAGCTGATGCCTGCTGATTTAGTCTGCAGCGGAATCGTGTTCCCCCTGCCATCGTTGTGAAGCTCCTGTAATTGCAGGTATTTGGGTTAAAAGCTGTATTCAAACCACATTCGTTCTCATTCTCATTCTGATTTGTTTTCCAACTCCAGTGCGGTGTTGAAACCACGCTTAAATTGAAACCACTCTGAATGATAGGTTCTCTAAACAGTGGGCTGCTCTGGTGATGCGGTGGCTGTTGCGTACCGTACCGTACCATTGCGAGACCATCAAATGAAAATATTCCAACATCAGTGTTTGCTGGTTTTATAAAGAAAGAACAGGGAGAAGGGTGTTCTTTGTATTTTCTAAAATACAACACACAAGCAATTTATTTTCTGGTACAAATTGAGGTTTCACATAAAAGGCCTCCAGAATCAGATTTTATACCAATGAACAGGAGAAATATACCACAGTATAAAAATGTTTATGTGAAACATCCACTTCTAATCCTCTTTTTTGCTAGTGATTTTAATATTGAAAATAGAGGAAGGAACAAAAATCAGATGCATAATTTTAAGCTCTGTTTTGAGTGACTGTCAAACTAATATCTAAGTTTGTAGACAATCCGTACCTGGTGTTTTAATTCAGGGTCAGCTGTGAAAGAATATCAACAAAGAAAAAAGAAAAAAGATGAGGAATGTGGATGAAGGAATGGAACACAAAAGTCCCTCATTTGGAATTTTTTTTTTTTAAATTCCGTTGGACTACAAATCAATGTGTAAAAATTAAATTTAATTGACACAAATGTAGAAAAAAAAAGAACAGGACAAGGAACAGAATAAAATATTCTGATTATATGATGAAATTAATTAAACATTTTTATACCTTGTTTTCTACGCAAAAATCTTGGCAGAAGCCAAGTTTCATTTCATATAGCAGTACAAAGGATCTGGTCAAAGGCCCATTGAATTAATTGCGATTCTTGCTATCCACTTCAGTGAGTCATGTATTTAACCTTTAATGATTCAAAAATACTAAAGGCATTCTAAAAAAAATGCTAAGTTTAATAGATGCCAACTACAAAATACAGCATGTACTGACCAGGTTTTCATAGTTATCTAGAAGAAAACCTACCATTGATTTGAAGAAGGGAGAGAAATGGCCCTCTCTCATATAAATCTGAAATGGCCCTCTCTCATAAACCTGAATATCGAGTTTAATAATAGATTCTTCAAATTTTAAGCCAATTTGAATACATTACTCAGGATTTCAGCTTCTTTCTATCCCATTAGAAGTTATAAAGAAAAAATAAGAAGTGCTTTATTTTACCACGTTATACCTGCAGCTATGCCTCTGTGTAGTCAGAGACTAGAGCATTACAGTCTGCCATATAAACAGCAGTTAGGTAATGTTATTATTAAAGATCAGTATAAACATTAAAAAATGTTAGGAACCATATATAAGTTAATGACTCAGTCTCAGATATAATTCTTTGAACAGAATAAATTGCCACTATTGCCAGACGCAAATGTTTTTTTACAAAGGATCAACATTTCAACAGTTGCAGTAGATTCATCTTAGTAGAGGAGAATATTCTCACAGTATAGATGCAAAGTAGCAATCTACAGAAATAGTTTAAACTAGGAAAATGCCAAGAATGACAGTCTTCCAAGATTTTTTTGTGAAAATACTACTATATATAAAAATTTAAATTATAAGAAAGAATTCTCGGAGTGCTCTTAGAAGATATGGTTGTTGCTCTGACTCAACAAAACATTTGCAAATGTGTTCAAGTCTCTCACTGTTCCGAAAACTACCTTATGAAAGAAGGGTGTTAGCTGAATATTGGTCTGGAAAGCAATTTGTTAGCAGAAAAGTATTGCAGGGAAAATTGAAACTTCATTTATCACGGCTCGCATTATCGGCATCTGCCAGACCTTCTGTGCTGCATGCTGGTTTCTGTAGTGAGGCCACCGAGGAGAACAGGAGCATGAGATGATGAAACCAGGATGCCCATGAGGCACTGCAGCATTTTGTCGGACAAGGATTAGTCTTGAACCAATTCCCAAGCAACATGAACATGATTATTTGCAGTATTCAAGAGTGTTTGAACCATCCCCATGCCCTGAAGGATATTTCTGAAGGAGAGAGTGGAAGAGAGGAAAGGGAAAACGTCAGTTCCAGGTTAAAAGAACCTAAGGTATGTTCTCTACTAATATAACTTCTAGTGAAAATCGGCTCATTTATAAATGCTTTTCATCTTTCTCATCTCCTTGAAATCTTCTGTTGGAACCACTGTCTCGTCTTAATGGCTTCATTGCAGGGGGATTACTTTTGTCCTCAGCTTCTTTTCCTCTGAAAATCGTTACTGGCCTGTGCAGGGACAGGTAATGAGGAGCCCCTGATGTGAGAGCAGATGCTCCCACCAGCAAGTCAGCAGAGGTCATCACTCTTGTCTACGTTATGGGAAGATGTGTCCTTTTAGGGACTTCTGTCACAGCAGTCTATATCCTGCCAGTTCCAGCTCCAGGAACAAATCAGGGATTTAGTTCCAACAAGTCATAAAAAGCTTTTTGCAAAAGGCCATTTGTACTAAAAGCATATGACAGCAGAGAAGCACTTCCCACCAAAAGGAATTTCACCACAGATACCTGTCACCTTTCTTAAGTTTGTATTCATAAAGGTAGGGAAAAAGCTGTTATTCTATTTGTGGTTGATATTCAGACTTTACAGCCTGCCTGGTGTTGTGTCGTATGAGGAAGCTTCAAGATGTTTTCATTATCAAGTGGCACTTAAGTCTAACCTGCTCACATAAAGTAGATCTTTGGTAGACTCCGTACAAGCAGGAGTAATATATTCTTATTTTATGTGTAATGGAATTTGTTCAATGAATGTAGATTGAACAAAGAAGTTCTAGATTTTCCCCTTTTTTATGCCAGTACGTGGAAGTGGTAAAAGTGACCAATTTGCTTTTCTATACGTGTTATTGCAATTATGCAGTCTCCATTATCATTTCTAAAACAGAACGTCAGCAACTTGATTTCTTCTTTGACCAATAATCCAGCACTGCCACTGCTCTGCAAACAAGCAGCTTCGGGATCTGATTTTTCACCATGGTCTGCACTGCTGGATTCCTGCCTAAGCTCTGACCCTCACCCCTCTTAATGAACAGAAACTCATTCTACATGGCTGTCATTCTTGCAATAATATTTTCTCAAGTAAACCAAAAGTAAAGGTGTTGCCAACATCATCTTTTTTTCATCATCCTGTCATTTTTCCTCTAGGTTCTTTGTGGATCTCTGTCTCGTACACTGTAAGAGAGGAGTACATTGTAACTGACACATTTGTGGTTTTAACCCAATGATTATGCCCTGTGCTGCAAACTTAGAACATTATTAAAGAAGTTAAGCAGTTAAAAGATTTCCTGCTTAGACATACTAATATAAACCCAGTATAAGTCTTGTCTGAACAGGATGTATCCATATATTAATACAATAGCCAACTTTTACATGAAGTTGAGGTTAAGTTCCACAAAAAGAACAATATTTTGGCCTCCATTTATATCACTGAAAGCTCCACGAGTTTAATGGGCTTTCACACGTGTAAACAGGACAGACATCTGGGCCAAATCCAGCTCTGGAATAATAGCTCCATTGCCTTTAGTGCTGGCTTTCACCCAACATGCATAAACGGGGACCTGATGGAGATTTTTCCTAGTATTTTAAGATTTTATATCAGCTGTTTTCCAACAGGATTTCTGGAGAGAACAAGTCAGATGGACCATTTTTTTTAGGCAAACCCTGCTTTTCAAAAAATGTTATTAATGTTACTTCTCTATGAATGTTCTAACTTGATATCCATAAACTAAATGCTACGTGTTCAGAAAAAAAAAAGGTTTAAGTCAATTTCTACAATGAATAGAGTTATATTTTCCTAAGTTTTTAATTTGCAGAAGTCATTGGTCACTTGGAGTATGAAAGTTCAGCTTTAAAATTTGTTAGAAACCCAGATTTTCTGGGGATGGGGCCTGTTTAATAGATTTCTAACAGAGTACCCAAACCACAGTACAAATAATCACTTGTACTTCTGGAAAGCTACAGCCAACATGTCTTTTCCATTAGGTTTTTTTGCATAGGTGTATGAGGTTTTAGTAACTTCTGGTAAATGTTACTTATGGCAGAGAGCGTTTGTTCTAATCCAAACCAATGTGCTATATAAAGGTTAGGGACGAAGATACTGGAAAATTCTTCATTCCTATGATTATGCTCTAATTTTAGAGGGAAATAGCGGCTTTCTGTATTATAAAAGTGTCATATACTACTCTGAGGATCGTAGTAAACAATATAAAGCATTCCCACTCCTCTGCGTTACAAGTATATGAAATCTTAAAAAACAAATATCACCTGTATATTACCTGAAGTTATTATTTAGAAAGTCCCCTGCTACCTTTATAGCATTTCCAAGTTATCTCGGTCTCTGAGCAGCTCAGTTTTCAAAGGAAATCACCAAAATGTAGGCAGTTGTCTGTACAATCAATACAGATAATCACTACAACTCTAGGATTTCATTATATGAACAGTTTTGCACATATGAAATAGCCGTGTACCAATGAATGTTCACATCTCTAAAAAAAAAAAAGCTATATATCCTTTATACCCTTTCAACAGAAAAGAGGAAAGCAAATAGGTCATTACAAAGACTGACAACTTGTTCTTCACAATCCTTACAAGGTTTCTTCCAGGGACAAAGTTACAGCGGGTCATTCCCAGACTGGAACATGGAGAAACATGAAAAGGAAGATGACAAAGGTGGAATCAGATGAGAACAAAAACCAGTGGCAGTGAATGAGAATGAAAGCAAGACCAGAAGCAAGCTGTTTTAAAGTATTAGAAAAAAAGTGAAAAAGAAAACAAATTGTCACTTTGGCAGTAAGATTTAAAAGAAAAAAAAAAGGAATTGGGAACTCTCATTTGATTGCTTATATATATACAGTTTAAAACATTGTAAAATTAAAAAAAAAAATAAATACTGGATTCAATGTATTGTAGATAGCCAAATGGAGCTACAGTATACGAATAGACAAAGGCAAAAAAACCCGAAACCAAACCCAGAATTTCTTCACTAAAAGAATGTAAAAAAATGCTGAATGTACAGGTGAGTCCCATATATTCTTCTATATGGGAAAAAAAATGTAAAAAGAAATTCAAAATATAGCCTAACTTGCTATGAAATGCAATGGAGTAATAAACATGTGAACTTGCATTGTAGAACCCATGATGACCTTGTTCATTAGAATAAAATTCCCAATCCCAAATACCTTGATAAACTTTTCTGATGTCTTGCAATTAGAATGGGAAAAAAAATTTAAATTTATTCAGCAGTTTCAAGAAACAAAACTTATTTGTGACCGATTGGGTAAACAATTTGCAACTAAAACAAATTAATTTTCCTACATATTTAAAACAAAACATACTGACTGTTACAAAGTAATGCTGTCACTTTGAACTTAATCTATGTAAAAACAGCCTGCAAAACCAAAACCATAAAAATTTATCGGCCTTAAAATTAAGAAATGTTTATGTTACCTAAGTAAAATTGCTGTTCTAGCATTCATACAGAAGAAGGACTGAGTCAGTGTGGAAGAGGTTCAAAGAAGAGCAGCTAGGTTACATTGTAACAAGTAACAGCTTTTAAAATTCATTGATGTTGTTCACGATCTGTTGTTTATACATGCCATATAACCTTCACCACAGTCATTAACAGTGATACCATCATTTGAGATGGTTGCAATTTAATTCATTATGTGAAGTGTTCTGCCATGTCATAGAATGTCAGAGAGGAATTTATTGAAATGCTTCATTCACCCGTCCACATTTTATGGTATAATGCCTTCCCAGCAGTTCAATGCTACCTACCTTTTTCATTTTTCTAGCATTCCTACTTTTGTAACATTTTTAAAGATGGACCGGCACTTTAAGAAGCCGTTTCAATGCTTCGAGTACTTCACAACTACGCCATTTTGGTTATTCGACCAAAATCACATTTCTCCAAGCGTTCTGTTGAATTTACCACTAAAGCAGAATTCCAGAATGTGATATTATATGAGAAAAACAAAACAAAACTAAACAAGGTCATCAATGTTTGACTTGTACCCATGTTATCCCTCAGGACTCAGATGTAAGAAGAAATGTGTTTGTTTTCTGTGAGAAGCATCCCCGTGGGTGAGCAGAAGGAATAATCCAACAGCCTGGCTCACAAAGGCCGGTACAGAATTATGGAGTTCAGCCTGTAACCCCTCTCTGTGCCATCCTAACTCTTCAGCTTCATTCCAACACACCACACACCTCCTCTGGAGCCAAGTCTTGCTTAAAAACTGTCCACGGTTACCGAGAGAGAAGCCACAAAGGTGCAGGAGCTCTGCCAATAACAATCCTCCCTGCTGAAGGAAAGCAGCTGCAGGTACTGTTGAGGGATGGCTCATGCTCCATACAAGCCATGATATGGTAGTGGTTATGTTTCAGAGCAGAATAACAGTGTTTGATAGGTTTTGTTTTCTGCTCCTCATCCTTAATGAAAGGACAGATCAATAGAAACGCTTTCACTGGGAAAGGAGCACGGGTTGTGTTACAGCCATCTACAGATCGGGATCATCTCCCAGGAGAGTCCTTCATGAAAAAGCATAACAATAAGAAAGCAAACAAAGAAAACGGATGTTAAAACAGGTAAACTTTCAATAAATATGTGCAAACTCAATGTTGAATGACAGCTGTCTGCTTTTGCAGGGAGCTCAGGCACTCAATAAGCACAAGTTATGCTAAAGTGAGGAAGGCAGCAAGGCCAAGTGGAGGTTGACACCAGTTTTTGTTGCTGTACAATGTATTGTTCCATGGTTTCCTTGTGTAAGATGGCAGAGGGGATAGGTTTTGGGAAGGGAATGGCTTCTGGGCTTCTTAATAGATTCAGAGTTCTCAAATGGATTTAGAGATCTCAAAAATCCTGTATTTTCAGGAGACAGAAAATAGACGGAGATAGAAATGCCAGATCGCTGTTGAGCTTGGATGTCTGGACTATGAACTATATATGTTAACCACTCAAGAAAACCCAAGCACGGATGATCAAGTAGCAGGTCTACGTAAAAGTTGCTCTGAATTCTGATCAGTTGTTTAGAAAAGAAAAAAAAAAAAGAGGAAACATAAAAAAATAAAATAAACAAAACCTGGTGTTAGTGTGACTTTATTTAAGGAGAATGATAATTAGTTATCACATAATGGAAAAAATAATAATACATAATTAATATATAAACACTCAGAAAACATTTTCTTATTCACTAAGCTCTGTGGCGTTTTTTTCCTGGAACCTTTTCTCGGAAAAATTAATTAAAATAAATGAAGTATGCTTCAAGTATGATTTCAGACTTTTAATGGTTCTGACATCAAGTACCCTTGTTTCATGGCACAATAGGTAGCCTTTGTTTTGTTTTTATTATTACAGAACCCCTTCTGTTCTCTCCCCTGTATTCTGTGTAATGGCATCCATTATTACAAAAGAAATGACTTAACGTCACTTACACTTAGAGGAAAGTTGACACATTCATAGGATGTTTTCACAAAATGTTTGGTTAAAAAGTGAAAATGCTGCCATGTTTTATAAATGGGAATATAATAACTTTTTAAAAGGCAGTTGTTGTGCTAACAGTTTGCTCACTTGAGAATGTGACTTCATCTCCTTTAGAGCTGCAAAATCTGAGAAGAGAATGCATTGGTTTTCTGTTGTAAGAAAATACTATCCCTTCACATCCTGGATTAGCAGGGACCAGGTTTCTCTGTCATGTCACAAACAGGACAAAGAAATAAAGAACGTGTCCTGTATACAATTAGAAATGTCTTGCAAACACTCATCTCGTTGTCCAAGCTGATCTTCATTGATGCAATCAAGAAATTTCAGAGTTTTTCTTTCCTTTATATATAATTTCCCCATTTTCTCGGTGTGATGAGTTGACAGAAAACTGCAACTTCATGGCAGTTGGAAATACAGTTTGTAAGAAAGCAGAGACTATAGGGTTCAATATTGATCTTTTTATTTCTGGTTCAGTAGACGTATTTATGTGAGGGGACAAGGAAAATTTATGTCCGAAGTTTTAAAGCAAGACTGATCTTTAAAGGAGGAAATGAATTGAAACTCCGTATGCAGTATTTGTCATGTGCAATGCAATCCAAATATCTCATTTGGAACCAGACTCTGTCTCATCTTTACACATACGGCCTCAACACCACAGCTGTACATTGCCAAGCAGTGATTATTTCAGCCTCTCCAATGAATGTGAGAGGCAAGGTCCTCCTATAACAGTCATTATTTAATTTTCAGTTCAACTACAGCTGCTGTAAATGACACCCCCCACCACCAAAATGTGAGGACTTTAGGAGAGCTGCTTCCAGTAGTAGTCTTGCTGCTTTTCTTCCGTGATGGAAAACATATGGATTGAACTATTCTTAGCTTTCAATACAAAAAATATGGAAGTTAATGAAAATCTGACACCATCTATTTCAAACTAGAAAAGAAAAATGTTGCGCTGTAGGAACATAGCGTCACTTCTATATTATGTTTAGTCTGGTATCAGGCTCCTGATTGAGGCCAGTAACCGTTGTTTCAAGGTAAGACGCATGACAACAGAGAGATAGAATAGTTTGGGTTAGAAGGGACCTTTAAATGTCATCTACTCCAACCCCCTTTCAATGAGCAACCTCATTACTTTCTACCTCTAGTGCTTTGATAACAAAAATGTATTCAATTATCGTGAATACATACTTATGGAACTAAATTTTATTAACAAAGATAGCTTTAGACAATTAAAGTTCAAGTGGAAATTGAAGTTCATGTTGATTAGGAACATCAAATAACAAGCTGAGAAAGAGGCAAATTAATAGACTGTAACAAAAATCCATGAGAAGATCAAATTTTTTTTATCCAATTGAAATCTTTTGAATATCTGATCTACCTTAGCTTAGAAGGCAAAAGTCATGTATTTATTTATATTTCAGAACACAAATCAGAACTCATCCTGGCAAGATCTGAAATAAAACTGTTTTGATTTCTTCGTCAACAGAGGAAAAAAAGACTCATGAAATTGTTACTCATATAAACTGTGTAATGAAAACAAATTTTTGCATGGCATTGAAAAATTCATCATCTATAACAGTAATGCATGTCTAAGCTGTATGAGTTATTCCCCGTGGAACATATTAAAAAGAAGGAACAGATTTTGAATTGTTCTGCTCTGTTTTGCAGGCCATAAAGTCCATATTCACAGACTAGTAATAATTGCAGCACTCAGTGTTACAATGCCTATGACAGATGAGGCAGTCAAGATTGTTTAGTTAAATGACTGTTTCCTAGATAACTGAGGAGGAGGAGGAGGAGGAAGAGGTGGAGGAGGAGGAGGAGTGGTGGTGGTGAAAGTAGGATTGACGTAGGTCTTAGTCAATCAGTAGGCAATGCTAGAGAGCGGGATGCTTCTGGAATTCTCTCTCCCATGCTTACAACATGTTACAAAATGTTGGGTCATCTACAGAAGACTGGGTTACTCATTCTTTTCTTCTGACAAGTAACCAGAGAAGGACTTGGCAGCGGTACTCAATTTTGCATAACTTTCTGAAAACCAGATCAGTCTCCAAAGTAACAAGAGAGCTGGTTCAGGCTTATTCCTTACTTAAAGAGATTCAAGTCCATCCATGTTTCTTTTCCAAAAGAGTAGTGTAAATACCAAACTAGGGAGCAACCAGGAAGACCCTTATTTGTTTTGGGATAGAAGATTCTGGGCTCTACAAAGAAAGGCAACAAAAGTGTACAGCTTAGGATAAAGCCAAGAGACAGATAGTAGAATGATAAAAACGTTAATATTTGTTTCTCGTGTTAGCCATGTATTATAAACTAGAGATATAAAACCAAAGAAAATATAAAAATTTAACCTGAAAGCAGGCATGAGCAGCAGTGTTTTTGTTCTTTCAATTCAGTGACCTAACTACTGCATAATGTACCTTTTTTCAGTGTCCAGAAATGTTTTTTATTATTATTTTACAAATTATAATAATTTTATTGTAATTTAATTGTCGGGCAGGATTCACCACACCATTTCTCAACACTGTTGCTTTATTGTGTCATTAATAAGAGAAATCCCATCTTTTTGTTGTGAAGTAGAGGGACACCAGTTAAACTTGTCAGATGTATCATAGGCACTCATTAGAGTCAAAACATCACTATCCCTACGAGAAATTTATTACATCTAACAAAATATGCCTGTTCCTGAAGTTTATCAGAGGATGTTATATGTCAGCAGGGATTGACTACAGAATTGTTAATCTCTTCCCTATCTGTATATATCCAAATCTTCTGCTGATGATAATCCTTTTCTTGTTTTTAACAGTATTCGTTCTGTCTCTTCGTATGACAGTATTGTGAAAAAAATTGTTCACGTCTTGCTGTGCCTAACTTAGTTTGACCCTCCCAGGGTCAAGAGGTGTGAGGCTGGCCAGCCCTTCAGAATTTATAGTTCTCATGTACCTTTAAATAGTTTGTTTTTAATGAAAATGGGGACGAGGTGCCTAGTTGGAATAAAAATCTGAAATCTGTTGTACAAAATGAGAGTATTGGGAAAAGCTTTTGCTGGACAGACTTTCACAGAAGAATCTAGAAATCTCTTAAAACATCTAAAACTATCAAAGGAGCTGCGTGAGAATAGTTGCTGGTGAAGAATATAGTTTCTGACTAAACCTTATTGGAAGGCGGTTTTTTTAGTTTGAAGTTTTCACGTGGGACTTTTGAGCTGTTCCAGGAAAGGCTAATCAAATCTGTGAGCTGACTCTTAGCAAAGATAAGGTAAAGTGGGAGATGCTTTGGTCCAGAGAAAAAACTTGTTTAAGACTCTTCATCTCCCTGACAAAACTCATGCTGCCTTCAGCATAGTCTGGCACTTCAGCTCCCATGGCTATAAACAGCTCAGAAATGGTCAGCTAAAAAAATGCAAACATAGAAGTGGAAAAACTGGATTTAGGGATAGGAGAACAAAGAGATCATAGTATTTCATGTATGTAAAAGAAAAGAGAAGTCATAAAATCAGACATAACGTGACGTTGCAGACCAATGAAGACAAAGCAGGATGTATGCTCGCAAATATGTAACAGCCCAAGTCAGATCCTGAAGTGAGGGAGAAGAAGTTATCAACATATTCCTCCCGGCAAAGGACTCGGATGATGAAAAGTTGCTGCTACGCACAGCCACATACAGGCACACACTAACATGAAGCCACCAACCTTAGGACCCAGCGGAGCAGTGGCAAAGTGAGCCTAAAACAGGGAAAAGAGTTAGATACTAGAAAGTGCACGTGCAACAAATTTAGCTGTATTACTGTTACTGAGAATTTTGTATTTATAGGGATGTTAATTTCTTTATTTCCTTTTTCTTTCTTTTTCTGGACTAGTAGTGATTCCTGGATTAGGCTATTATGATTTTATCTATACAAATGAATTTTTGACTTTACATATAAGGTGTGTTACATTTTTGCATAAAGGAAGATTTTGAGGATACCACAAATTGCACCAGTGAACAGAGTCATAAAATGCTTACACTTTCTTAAATTACCTTAAATTACCATAAAAGGTAAAATAAAACACATCAAGTATGAAATTAAGAACCAAGGAACTGAGATTGACAATGTCCCAAGAGACAAAGAGGCACCTTAGATTACTTCATACAAATGGAAGAGCAGTACAAAAACCTGAGGGGAAAACCAACACTGAAATAATTTGAAAAATCTCTAAATGCTATGATGTTATTGTATTTCTACAACAACAAAAAAAAAAAAGTCAAGATTGAACCTGTCAGCAAGTTATTTAAGGTTTTTGAGTGATCCCTGGGTGAAGGACCACAACAAAAGAAGTTAGGGTATGTCTATAGCTGTAGGTGGTAATCACATTTTCAGACGACTGTGCGAAATGACTGCGAGGTAATGATTGTGCTATTGCTGCGATGGGGCAGGGCTACAGCAAACGCTTCTTTCTGTCATCTGTAATGGACATTGCCTTGCCCCTCCTCTACTTAAAAGCAATATAAAGTTCTCTTTCAAAAGACTTTCTTAGGTCTATTTGCTGTTACACCTACATTCATTACCTTAATCTCTTTATTTTCTAATGGGATCGCACTTGGGCTTCTTTATTTAAGGAGGGTAGTCATTTTATTAGCTTCTTGTTTGTTTGCTCTTCATCATCTCGAAGGGAGTGTTGCTTAACATACGTAATGACTGTAATTCTGAGAGTGGCTGTCCTGAAGCTGTTGATCTAGTACAATCATCGTTGCTGTATTAAAACTGACTACCTCGGGGAGTGAATCTGGTCCAAAGCAGCTTAAAAAACTCATTATTTCTTGATGACTTTTGTCAGTAGAACAAAATTCTAGTCCAGGCACGGAAAAAGAGGAAATGGAACTTCCCATGTATTTTGCTTTCCTTGGGTTTCTACAAACCCTCATCAAAATGAAGTATTTCAGCCGTCATCATTGTAGAACCCAAACGCTTTATAGTACATCTCTTAAATCTGTCAACCTATCCCTACCGTACAGGTCTGGAATTGATATGACTATTTTTTCAAGGGAGCTTTCTGAGAATTGAGTATATGTGGAATTATTCACCCAAGATCAACTTTGGATCTTCAAAAACACTAATTATTGTCAACCTTGGACTCTCAGTTTTTGATAGTGAAGATCTTTAATTATCTGAGATTGTGCTGTAACCTCTGTTTGTGGATGCTCAGAGATCTGGTACCAAGATTATGTCCAGTTCTTATAAGGTTCTGAAAAACAAGTACTATCTTCCTTTGTCTCTTGAGGTTAAATCCTATAAGATTTCTCAGGACACGCTTCACCAATAATCATAAAAATAGATAACTCTCTTGATAAAGTGGCTGTTTGGTGTTTTTTAAAGCATGGTTAACGATAACATTTTATTTAGTATTCAACAAGTTAAAGAACTCCAACTAGGAGACAGAGATCTCAGACTGATTTTCTCGTCCTTTGAGGAGGCTAAAATGAAGAGTGTCTGAAACTCCAGAGACGCGAGCATGTGAAGTAGTAGATGCGTGTTCTCCATAAATCTGTTCCTCTGTACAAAAACACTGTTTAAGACTCAATCGGTAAGAAGGACTCAGAAATGTTGATTATGCAAGTGGTTAAAATAATGTTAGCTATTTCCAGTGTGCCTTATATTTTCAGTCCTAAGTACCAAATGTTCAGTTTCAAAGCATATGTTGATTTTAACTGTCATCAAGCTGGAGTCTTCAGTGACTAAGTCTGCTCTGAATAAGAGAGAATATACACATATGGTTTCCCTGGAAGAGAGCACACAAGGAATTATCACTCTGCAAAAATGTGTGTATGCTGGTTTTCCTCTGTTTCAGGAAAAAATAATTTCCAGTAGTCTAACTTTTATTTTATTACCACTGTTCCCAAACTCTTCTCTTGCTTGCATCAGTTTTATGCTCAGATGCTTTCCTGTATAGCAGGAAAAATAATATATTTCAGGCAATTGTGCTCTCGTCACATTCTGTAAAGCATTAGAGATGTACAGAGCATAGGGAGAAGTATCAATATATAGACAAAGGGGAGGCAGTTGTATCAGATTTTTTTAACATACAGGAATAACTTCCTCTATTTTACAAATACAAACCCTGGAATATAGAAACAGCAATCTGAAAAACTCAGTCGAAATGTCGTTTTCTGGATGAAGGGGAGAAGGGAGAATATTTTAATAAACTGCATAGGTAGAAGCTCTGGATTTATTTTCTGTGGAAACTGAAATTTTAAATACACTTTTAAAAAAGCTAATCTGCAAGAGCATTGTACCAAATATGTCCAGGAAACAAAGAGGATCTTCTATCAAAAAAATCAACATAATTGCAGGAGACAAGTGAAGACAGGCAAAAAAGTATCTCAGACATGAAGAAGCAGCTTCTTGCAATGAAAAGAATGGTTTCAAGTTATCAGCTGTAGAAAATTCAACAGAGATTTCTGGCTGGCTCAGGAAATGAAATTTCCTATCACTGATAATAAAGGCATATGAAGGTTTTCTTGTGAGAAGAGAAAGGAACTGTTTAAGGATTCTGTTCTTATTATCATGGATTAAGCTATAAATTAAGAAACTATTTTGAATATTAAAAAGCCTGAATAATAAGTATTGTAATGAATTAAATAAACCCTTTCAAATGACATCATCTATTAAAATTTGTACACTTTTGTCCATCATTTATTACGGTGGGTCAAATTCTACTTAATCTTTATTCAGAGGCACTCCTCTCCATCATTATGAGTTTTGCTCATCTATGTTGGAACAACCGAATTTCACGTACAGCGTTCAGCTCTTCATCCTCTATTAAAAACCTGCTAACAGCGCTGCTTGCACAGAATGACTGATACCAGTGGCCACATTCTGAATGCAGTTTCTGTATCTCATACACAAAACTTCACATTTGCCCCAGTTCAGGACCTACTCTGATGTCCTTCAGGGTGCTCTCTTTAATCCTGGTCCTCAGGACAACCAGCATCCTGTTTAGCTGGTTCTTTGGCGTGTATCAGAATAGTTTCATATGTTCAACGCAATCATGTGCCAGATTGAGGTGATATCTTAACGTACCACCCATGTACGCGCAAATCTGATCGGAATGTTTCCTGAAAGGGTGTGGAAGAAGGGAATGCCAAAGAAGTATCACCCCTTGGAGAAGCGGCCTGGCAATTTCAACTCACAGTTGAATGGTTCAACTCTCATCTCTTCTAGGACTGGCTAGGAGAGATCCTTTGTCAGCATCTCTCAAACTTGCTTGGCTATTATACGTTAAAAATATTCACTTAGAGTTATTGAAAGATCTGATTTCTGTTGAGGCAATGAAGAGTTGATCAAAACCTTGCACAAAACTTTGTCAATAACAAACATTTGGGGGTTTGTCCTGACATTAAGTGTTTTCCCAGCAACGTGTCCTTGATAAGAAGGCTGCCAATGGCATTTTTGAATCACACTGAACACAAGAGAGCAAAAATGACAGACTTTGAGAGCTGCTCGCAGTCTCACGTTCAGAGGTCTGTGTCACACAAGGGGATACAGGACTGGCCCTGGTCCCTGCTCCAGTGGGGAAGGGGGTTAATAATCATGTACCTTACATGTCATCAACTTCTTGTCATAATCCCAAACTGCATAGTTAGGCTTTACACATTAAACTTTATATAGTCTTATTTCCTCTCTGAATGAACTTTCAGCATCACATGGAGATGCATTATTAAATGTACAGCCAGAGCTTTCCAAGATATTGAGGATAAGTAGTTGCTGCTTTGATTTCACACTCAGTTCTTTGGAGCCAGTTGAGAAGAACATTTATGTGTGGTCAAGGAAAGGCAAGAATTCTAGCATTCCGATTTGTAGTAATATATTTTGTTAGAGGTCTTTTTTCTTTCAGCTGTAAAAAGAGAAGCAGGTATCTACAACCAGTTCATATTGGAGGAAGTTTTATGGTGCTCATTTTTACCAGTGCAGATTATCTTTAAATCAGGTAATTATGGTATGAGGAAATACCCGTAAATAAGCGTTGTAATGAATTAAATAAACTCTTTCAAATGGCATCGTCTATTAAAATTTTTACGCTTTTGTCCATCCTTTATTACTGTGGGTCAAATTCTACTTAATCTTTATTCACAGACATACGGTATTTGTCCTTTCAGAGGCCTTTTACTTATTTCCCATGCTGCATAATACATATACAGAAAGCATTCTCTGCAAAAAAAAGCCGATTGCCTTCCTGGTATAATCTGGAAGTCTAAATCAGGCTAAAAAATCTAGAAACCTATTCTGCTGAGGCAGATTTTGAACTAGCATAACCTGGTCTAACACCACTGAGATGAGTAAACTGCAAAATCTAGTCAAGGCTAACCTACTGGTTCTAACAAAACAAGTGTTTTTAATAATAAGTGTATGATAGCCTGATTTTTCAATTCCCTAGAGCTTTGTACCAATGCTTCCTTGATATAAAGTTGATAGGTCTGGTTAGAGATTACTGCAATCTCACATAAAGCTTCAGCGTCCCACCTGCTTGCTCAGAACACATGTACTGCGACAGTTACGACCACAGAGGTGCTGTGGCCCCATAGCACATCCCTCCCAGTAAATCCACCACTCTGTATTGCCTCTGCAGAAACCCTGCTGTGCAGGACACCACTGGCAAAGTGTTTAGCCAGGTTTGTTAGTTTGTTTGTTTTCTGGAGATTAAAGGAGACACTGCGTATTGAAACAGGAAAACAAAAGAAAAGGCTGGGTTTTCTCACATTCCTAACAATCCTTGAGGGCTAGACCCTTCCACAGCCAATAAATTGGTTTAACCCCTCCACAGAGCCCCGTGGTTCCAATTGGTCTTTCTGGGACTTGTCTATGAAGCGAGGACCTTAGCTGAGCTTTGGGATGGATGAGCATCTCCTCTTGCACGGCATTTCATTTTCCAAGTTTGTGATTTCCCTTGTCTTTAATAGCGACGAGGGCATTGTTCTTTACATTGTGTGAGGATTACTGTGAGATTTCATTGGGTGCCTTTCCTGAAGCTGGCAGATTTTTGCCTGTAGGGAAATAATTGAACAAAAGTTAATAACCACATAAGGAATAGTCTGTGTTAGGATAATGCCACTGTACAAAAAAAAGAATAAGTCACCAAATAATATGCTTTAGAAAGGATCTTTTTCTAGACAACTGAGCTTGTATCAAGATTTAATTAAAAGTGTATTATTCCATTTCCACTTCATTACATTATTATCTGTTCATCTCATCGAAGGATCTTTAGAGACCAGATTAGTCTGAGATTTTCACAGTATCAGAATATCATAAAATGAGAAGTAAATTTAAATCTAAACATATTAGTTGGTGAGTGGAACAGGATAGAACTGTAAAAGCAACAGTTAGTTGCTTTTAATGACAAGATCTAACCCTTGGGTGCCTCTGGCTGGTGGTTCCAATGAGTCCAATGTTGTGGTGAATAGTTATGGATTACTAAGCAAAGGAGAGCGGATTAGTAAAAGAATAACACGTGTCAGCAGGGTTTAGATTCCTGCAATGGATAAACTGTCACCTAAAGGGGACTTCAGTTACGTGTGGGACGGAAAATACTACAGCTATTTTCTACAGAAGAGACCAGGCACCATCTCTTTCCATCACTGTACAGAGAAGCCAACAAGTCTAACCTAGGGCACAGGTTTGGGGCAGGGACAGGCAAGAATATCACACTTGAACCTTACCTGGCTCCTGGTAACCATATGAAAACTTAATTATTTGTTTTAATCTGAACGGGTTTTTTTAAAATATTGCAGTCTCCCTAAGTACCTGTTTCTTTTAGAGACTTACACTGCGATACCAAGACATGAGGGAGGTGGCGAGGAGTTGCATTCTTATTATCATACTTTTGTCCAGCAAGCGTTAAGAAGAGACGGAGCAAAGTAGCCGTTACTTATCATCACTTGAGTTTTTTCTAGGTGTGGAGGTTTTTCTACTGGAGTGGAGTTACAGTTGGTATGCTAATGCGAAAGGTGTTTGGGCTCCACCGAAGGCCAGTGTCACAGCAAGATGTACACTGCCTCATTAACATCGTTTATGAAATGACCCAACGATTCATTTATACTTTACTAGTGCATTACCATTGCTAAACTGTATTTTTCTTGTCTGTAGTTTCTTCCAGATACAAATGTTAGCTATTTAAATTGCTATTAGTTACTTTCAAAGGTATATAAACTGTTGAAGGGGTGCCTATGCAACTGTATATGAAATCTATTAGCATATTCTGGATTATGCCAGGTAAGTTTATGTGTAAAGTAATACTGTTTGCCAAGTTACTAAGGGTTTCTTCAGTATCTCCTTTCCTGCCCCCTTCACATCACATTACACGTCACTTTTTTTTTCTAGTCTCCTGAGACAGTAGGCAAAAATATCTTGGCAATGGATCATACTCCAAAGATTTTCATTCGTGGTCTTGATGTCAATAGGATTTGGGTAGGAAAATCACCAAGAACATGATGATTGTGAACAGTGCTTTGAAGTCCTGTCCAGTCCTTGTCCAGTCCTTATCCTCTGTGCTTTAGAAGGTTTTAACTTGGCATCTGTCATATCCACCAAATTGGAGTTTATCACGCTCGTTGATTAGCACTGCTGCACTGGATTTAGCCAGGGGTAACCTTTAACACCAAAGGAGTTAAAAGCGATATTAGTCTTGTGTTGCCTGACCTAAAAAGCAGAGACGTCAGACCTCCAGGGAATAGAATAGACAAGTAAGAAAAGTGTGTGGCGTTATGAAGGAAAAAGACAAATAATGAATTAATCCTTGGCTTTCTTTTCTGGAAGTCACTGATGATGCGTTCAGAATAGTCAAACAGCCTTTTTATTCATCCACTTTCAAGACATGGACATTAGTTTGGCCTGTCTGTACTTTAAGAACTAAGAAGCTCCTTAAAACAGAGGGTCTAAACGACGCTCCCTCAACGCTGCGTGTGCTGTGACGCAGCACCTTTGCTAAGCCTGCCTGTGACAAATGGTGAGGCTCTGAACTTTAAAGGACAATGGACAGGTTTGAATTATTATGCTGTACCCAGTTAAAAATAGGGAGAATAGCCATTCTCATCCATAAGAATCTGCCACTTCATATAACTAAGTTCTGGCAGACTACATCCAGCAGGTGTGTTTTAATTAAATTTCTCCTTTATTACATCAGGAAGAGTGTGCAGTCTCTGCGGCTCTTCTCCGCCTTGCCCTCCCCTCCTCCCCCCCGATCTCTTTGAGTAGCTGAGACTCTCTCTGGGAAAAGGTTAGACAATACCCCTAAGTACGGACTAGAATTTACTAGAAGATCTTCAAATAAAAGTAAAGCCGTGGGAAAATATGCCCTTTGATGAACCAAATTGTTGTATTTAAACAGTTAGTTCAAGGAAAGAAAATGACTTTTGGTCCCTGTCTATAGAGTTCATTTGGCAACACTTTCTGAAATCGAACTATGAAAAAAATATCTTAGAACTAGTATAGTCTTGGAAGTAATTTTAACATATTATTTAAGCTTAAATTACAGATAATTTAAACACTTGTAAAATGTATTTTTACTGGCCAGTTTATTCACTAACATCTACTGGTGTTTTCCAGCTCATCAAAAAGTAATCTTGTATATACTTGGCCTTGCTGGTTGCTAGGGATCTATATAGAAAATAGAAGCCCCATTATGCTGAAAAATGCAAGACAAAGAATTTCACAGCACGTTAAAGACATTAATTTAGTATAAACCTGGAAGCTATGTTTTAAAATGTAAGCTAGGACTTAAAATAAGTTTAAAAATGGATATATGATGTAGTATAAATGGAAAAAGAAGTAAGCACTAGGATAGCATCACAAAATAAACAAACTCGAACACAGAAATACAATCGTAGTTTTTGCCATATGCCCTAAATGAATTGCTACGCTATTAATTTCAACTCATTACGGCAACATTTCCTTTCCTCTTTTAAAATTTCGTTTCCTTTCATTTCTTCACTGAATCTAATCCTTTCTAATTTCTCTTAATGTCCCTACCTTTTAAGGAAAAATAAATAAGTAAAATACCCCACACACTTCAAATGAACCAGGAACAAGCAAACTGGCATTTCACAGAAATTCTGTATTTGTCTATGACTTGTATTTTATGGTAACTACAATGATGAGGCATCAGGATGTGTGTTTGAAATCTTTTTTCTCTGTAATCCATTAGCTAATACGGGATTTGCTTTTCTTTGGTTTCTTGTTTCGGGAGGGCGGGACTAAAACAAGCCCAGGAAGAGATGTTGGAAAAGTTTGTCTCATAACCAGGACCATTTCAAACATATTTTAAATTTTATTTTCATTTCCATTGCATGGAAGTTCAGTTTATTCACATGACAGTTTAACAGGATAAACCATTCTTGAAATCAAATATTTTGTAAGTGAATAATAATAAATGACTACGAGTGAAAGTGAATTAAAACCAATAAAAATATATTTTAGGCCCAAAGTGAATTCCAATGATAACCATTTCATTTACGTCCTGAATTAGTGCAAGTTTATTTTGAACTGTTCTACAGAGAAAAAAAAATATATGGTTTCATATTATGGCATCCCATATGATCCAGACCGTTCACTGCAGTTTTGAAAATGAGTATTTTGGCATTCCTAAAACTGCAATGTTTCATTCTGATTTGTTGGAATGGCCTGAAGCACTGCGATGTGAATCACTTAAGAAATAAAACTTCGTTTTCCTGTGGTGCACCTAATGTGCAATAGGTTCTGTAGCGCCAGACCACCCGCACCCCTCCTTACCCTGCGAGATAATACGCACATCAAACTTTGCACTATAAGTGACATTACGGAAGATAAAGCACCGCAGGGATGCTGCCCCGTATGAAGGATGGGACTGGAGGGGTTACTTGCCTCATAAGGAAATCCATGTACCATAAGAAAATGCAGCCAGTTCTACTACTACTACTAAATTAAAATTCTCTGCTTTGGCTCAAATAAAAATTAAAATGAAGTATATGCTAATTTTTGAAAGGATAATATATTTTTTGGCATTATAAAAAGCTTCTCACAGAAATCAGTTTTCCAGAAGCTACATTTTCTGTTGGGAAATTCCAATGGAAAACTCATATCCAGCTCTGGTTATAAATAAACTTCTTAAAATCACTCAGAATCTGTTCTGCCTGATGCTATACGTGGCTATAAGAAATGTACTGGACTGGGTTTTTTTAACCCGTTCTATTCCCTAAAGCCAAGCAGAACAGCACAATGCCCTCCCCCGTGAAAGCCCTGAGCAGCCTGCAGGGTGCCTGGAGATGCTGGGGATGGCGTGTCCTGCCATCCCTGGGGGGGGGACAGCCACGGTGGGGTCACACCGCGCAGGCAGAACCTCCCAGGGCACCAATGCCGTGGGGCTGCCTGGTGATCCACCTCCCAGCACCCTCACAGGCTCGTAAACTCTATCAGCCCTGGCAACACGTGTTAGAGCCAACAGGGCTGCGCTGAGCCATTACCCCTGAAAGTTGGAGCACCAGCCTTTGCATTGGGAAATCAGCTGGTTTTCCAGGGGAAAAAAAAAAAAATAAAAAATCTGCTCGTGGTTTGTTGGTTTTGCCGAAGACCTTATCTACCCGAGACAAAATGCATCAGTGCTGACAAATTGCCGCTGCTGACCACATCTTGCTTCTGCATCAACAGGAAGCTTGGGACTGGGGAGTGCTCTTGAGAAAATTGAGCAGCTGTGATAAATTTCTCTCAGCATTTCTGAACTTGAAGGGATGAAATAGAAAATGTGTGTACCATACTGACACAGGCACTTACAGGAGAGAGACAATGGAAGGTGGAACAAAGAGAAGTTGAAAGAACATGCTGAGGGTTCAGGCTTTCTTCATCAGAGCCCACCGAGAGAAATTTCTCTGGCAGTGAGTATGCATATTCCTGATGTTAAGGTCTACGAGACAAAACAAAGTAAAAAAAAAAAGATTACTTCCCTCTGTAAGAGACGGACTGTAAATTCCCTGACGAGGGGCAGAAGGCCCTCCAAGCCTTCGACGGAATGCCTCACACACTTGCAAGGAAATAATTAACGCAGGCCTGGCCTTCAAAGAACTGATAAGGCTCACACTTCTGGCGCCTGGAAGTGTGGGAGACCTGTCCTGTGAAGACAGGATAGTTCTGCCACTCGTGTGGTGAGCTTGCTAGTTCTCAGTTCATGAGGCCATTGTGTCCCATGAGTGACCTTTGCTTCATTATCCGTGAAATGCCTATGAAAGCGCACACCCTGCATATGCTAATGAAGATTACAGACATCATGCTAAACATGTATGACTATGGCACTCATCTCTCCACCCAAATCATGCCACACGTCACCTGGGAGAAGGGAGAAACCTGAGACAAGGCTGTCCTCGGCAAGGGGGGCGGACCATGCTAATGCAGCAAACAGAAAAGGGGAAAATAAGTGCCCCTAAGGGGGAACAAAGAAGAAACAAAAGAAGAAGATAGTGCCTGGGAAGATTCCCTGAAAAAGGCGCGGGAACCAGGACCGGTGATCTCTTTATCTCTGTCTTTTTTCTCTGTCTTTTCCTTTCTCTATCCCTCAGTTTCTCTTTTCTCTTAGAATTGTTAAGTAACAGTTAGAGTTGTTAAGTAACAGCCTTAAGTAGGACCTTAAGTACCGCTTGCCGTAAGTTGTCCTATCCCTGTTGTTCAGTAACACAATGCACACCTCACCATTTCCCATAATTTGTTATATACCTAACCAATTATCGTGGACTTGTTAGGACCTATACTAACCATTTGGGGAAGCTAATAAATGTTTGTATATGGACCTTGAGATTTATCCCACCTTAGTCCGCGCCGTTGGGAATTTACGCATCTGAAGTCACTTACCCCCCCTCTTTCCTGAGAGTGGGATGTGACACCCTCATGCGTTGTGTCAATGTGAGACTCCATGTGAGCATTCTCCCATGGAATAAGCAGGTTGGTTTGCTTTCAGTGTTGGGGAGGAGAGAGAGGGAAGGTCCGTTTCCTAGAGCACCTCAGAAGATAGGAGCTTGGGGCACTCACGCTGCAGGGACTGACACTGGCACTGAAAGCCCCCCACTC
The DNA here is from genome assembly GCF_964199755.1 of Larus michahellis. Taxonomy (NCBI): domain Eukaryota; kingdom Metazoa; phylum Chordata; class Aves; order Charadriiformes; family Laridae; genus Larus; species Larus michahellis. Next base: position 79,319,997 of record NC_133900.1, on the reverse strand, counting down.
CTGCCCCGCTGCACCCTCAGGGGAGCTGAACTGGAAGAAATAAAACCACACTGAAAAAGCTGTAATATAGACTGTTGTGATTTGCCATCGCCCAAACACTACTTCATGTATTCCAGGTTCTACATATACATCTTCTGGGGGGGACCTATCTTATACTGTGCAGGTGACACATCAGATATATTCTTTACTTCTTCATTACTCGATTCAGGTGCTTTTATGTTTTCTTTCCTCCTTTCCGACCCTTATGGATTTGCAGCCTTATGCCAGCTCCCGCACACCATTGCCACTGTTGCCTTTGACTTCTGCCTGCTAACTTAGCTGCTTTAACAAGATACTCCATATTCTCTTTCTACTTCAAGATAATTGGATTGGAGTTAGTTGTATACTAAAAAGAGTGCATTTCTATCAATCAGGCTCCATACCTGCAACCACTTGATCCACCATGTGGTCAAATGCCGTTTTAACATTTTAATAAATCTTTCTGCGTGAAAGAGCGTCTTTTAAACTTACTTTTATGTTTCTGTCTCTTTCCACTACAAACTGTTTGGTTGCCACCTCCATACATTCTGGACGTCCCTGACTTCGGTTGGATTCACCCAATTTAGATTTTATAGTCACTTGCATGATGGCTGAACGGAGCTGGTGTGGGACCAGGGAAGTTACAGTAAACATATTCATGTTAATTGCTCCGTAGTAATGTATAATAAAATATTTGTACAGCAGCTACCAGTCTATTTTGTACTGCCATCAGCATTTGCTGGTTTTATATTAATAGATTCATCTTTAATAGACTTCTAGTTGACCTGAGGAAAAAAAAATAAATCTTTAACTTACTATTTTACATTCTTCTGTCAGTCTATTTAAATATTTGCATTGCAGCATCACTGTGTATCTAAACGATCATCTGGTGCTTACCTTCCACACGTGTGAAAGCGCTGCATCGAGACAAAGGAATAGTCATTCCCAAGCCTAGTTTGAGAAAAGCGTGTCTAATTAACGCTGCTGATGTACACCGCTGAAATATTCTGGGGTATACTGAAGCATACCGCAGTGTGATCTTCAAATACAGCACACTCATAGAAGATTTATAACCCTATGATTAAGACAGTTGCTGCCCTTTAGATATAAGGAATATCTTGTCAGTATTCACTTCCTTAATACAAAAATAAACCTGGGAATACCTACACTATTCATCGTATACTATTTAAAGTAATATATGTGTATTTTAAGTACAGTTCATCGTTCTTGTTCCTGGCCTCTGGACTCCTTTATTCTATTGCTGTCCTTCATTCCTTCATCTGCATCCTATTCTCCTGACAGACCTGATAATTTAGTGTAGCAAATAAACGTAGGGATAAAATATTTTTGTGGTGATAAAACATATTTGATTTGGGGGTACCTTTTAAAATGCAAAATGTAAAGCCTTTCTTCCAAAGACTTGCTGCTTTCTCCCCTTTTCTTTGATGCTGTGTTGTCTGTAATTTATGAACCAGACATTTGAGAGCTTTGAAAGCTTAATAGTTGGAATATATAAACACTTTCTTACCGATATGGATCATCCTAAAAAGTTAGAGCATAAAAAGGAGGGTTAAAAGTTATTAGATTAATTTAAATTGAACAACTGACCTTGTTCTCCATCACAGTAGTTACTGTTTATTTTCTCAAGAAAAATATATGCAGCTTTAAAGAACTATATTGCCTAGAATCTCGGGAGGAAGTCTTACTGCAAAACTTAAAATAAAGGGCTTGCACACATGTTTCGTGGTGTGGCGTTAATTAGACACTCACGGGAAACTCTTGCCTAATTCAGAGCTCTGACTGAACTACGTATTTCCAGAGGGATCTGATCTATGCCCTTAGTTTAGCTTTGCTACGTGAGCATGTGCTTTAGATTGAAACATCACTGTTAGATTATATCACCATCTACTACGTTGAACAGTTTCTTACTTTGAGATTAGTATCATTAATTAACAGTATTCTGAATCAGAGCAAAGTTATTTAATCTGGCCTTAAATTTTGATGGTATGCATATCAACTGGAGCAGCATTACAAAATGGTGAAACAGAGTACAAGAAACGTGTATAAACCACATATAAAGCGAGTTGACCTCTCTTTCCAGTGCTTAGCGAGAACTGTATTTGAAGGAACTATTTCGGGGAAAGCTGTGGAGATAGCTGTGCTCATGAGGGTTCTTCTCTGGAAGTGCTGGCAGACATTCAGGTCTGCACACTACTCTTCAGAGACAGCATGAATCAGGGAGGCAGAAACTTCACTGCAATTAAAGAAGATACATCAGAAGGATGAGTATCATCTTGACCTAATAGGACTGTTCAAACCATTTCCCAGAAATGATAAACTGTTTCCCAAAAAATAACAGGAAAGTTTTTAGTGAAGGGCAGTGCATGGACACAGATCTCAATCTTGTCGAGAGTATTGATTCACCTGTCGCATAAAATGTACCATTCTTCATTGATTAAGTATGTATATATATTTCTACAAATGTGTTGCAACAGAACTGATGAAGCCTGGATTTACAGAATCATAGAATGGTTCGGGTTGGAAGGGACCTTAAAGATCATCCAGTTCCAACCCCCTGCCCTGGGCAGGGACACCTCCCACCAGACCAGGTTGCTCCAAGCCCCATCCAGCCTGGCCTTGAACCCCTCCAGGGATGGGGCAGCCACAGCTTCTCTGGGCAACCTGGGCCAGGGGCTCACCACCCTCACAGTAAAGAATTTCTTCCTGATATCCAATCTAAATCTCCCCTCTTTCAGTTTGAGGCCGTTTCCCTGTGTCCTATCACTACGCTCCCTGGTAGAGTCCCTCCCCATCCTTCCTGTGGGCCCCCTTCAGGTACTGGACGGCCACTATAAGGTCTCCTCGGAGCCTTCTGTTCTCCAGGCTGATGACTTGGGATGTCCTGCTTTTTAATAAGGACGGCATCACACATAGTCTTCCCCTGTGTGGTCCCTTCCTCTCCCAAAGCTGGCAGAAACCGCACAACTCTGTGGCCTTCGCTTCATTGTCACATTTGACCGAAATATATCAACACGCACAGAGTTTATGAGAGCAGAACAGCAAAGTTACAGCGTGCTAGTTTGCTGCTTAGGAGCTGGATGAAGACTGAATGGAATAGAAACTGCTGAGGGGAGTTTTACAACTAAAGAGGAACCCTGCTGGTTTTTAAGTCAGACCTCATTAGAGCAACGTTTTCGTGAACATTTATGTTTATGAAAAAGAAATAGCATGATAACAAAAAGGCAGACCACTTGTGAGAAGAGAAAACAATCTCAAATACATTAGAAACACTCTATTACATATCTGGCAAGTCCTCAACAATAGTTATATTTTCAAATACATTCAGTTTCTTTTCAGTCTTCAACTTTTCAGCTCCTTCAAAGGGTTTGTCAGACAACTTAAAGGTGTAGCAAACAGTTCAGTCTGTTAAGAGTTCAAAGTGCAAAACGTAAGTTGGCTTTGTAATTCATTTCTTTCAGTATATGACCATTTAATTTTGTCACATTTTGGTTTTTATTTCCATTTAAAACAATGCTCCCTCGTTATTTTTCTCCTTTCACATACCCGTTTGGTTTTGTAAATAAACTTGGTGTACTCATCCTATACTAAGTGTTTACAAGCAAGTCCAGCTCATTCGCCTTATTTTAATTCAGACTTTCAGTCTGTATCTGTCTTACTGCCTTGTCTTCTATCATATCTCTGAAATTCATCATTTCCCTCTTTGTACCCTTCTTTCCCCCTTCTTTCTACCAATTTTCCCCTTTATTCAACTTTCCCAAGCAAAACCATCAAAAATATTGTCTGTAGCCTTCCCGTGGAGGAAGGTGGTCCGGGGTTTCACCCATTTAAGTCATAAACTCTGCTCTGTCCATCTGTTCTGTCCCTATAGCCCCCGTTTTAGTGCCACTCTCCTAGAAAATGTGTTCTATGTGTGGACAGCCTGGGGACTGCGGTTGTGGTAAGTTGCATGAGATAAGACAAAACAAGCCCTCCAACCGACGGTGTTCTTTTGCCCTATCCCATAACTCCATCTTTAAGAGACTGTTAAGGGCACTGTGATCTACAGAAAGCATTTCCATCCCCTGCCCTGATTTAAATTAAACTGAAAGATATCTCTTTTAAGTTTCTGTTCAGAATTAATAGTTAACTCGGAATTGAGAGATAGATGACGATCAGAGAATAAAATGTGTTTTTAATGTAAATGAGGCATGTTCATTAGTGATGAGGGATTTCCGATTGCAGAATAACCGAGTATAAGAATCTGTGTAGAGGAGTTCTCACTGGAGCCTGCACGGGATATGTGTTGGGAAGCTGCAAATAGGAGATATGCCTAGTCCTGTATCGTTAGAGGCTAAATGTAATCCCATGCTCAAAGTTCAATACAAATATATTTTGGTTCTTAACAGCACTTGAGAGCCTCGCTGATCAATTTAGCTCTGGTGCCAAACAAAACAGCAGTCTGTCTTTGAATCTGCAGAATCCACACGCTTCCACAGAGCCGGAATATTTTAGGAAAGTGCGCGAAGATTAGCTCATGACCCGGAGCATTCTGACAATTTTATGTAAAGCAAGTAAGTAGGTCAGATATAACATTAACATGAAAATCACTATTTCGTGTGTCTATTATTCATAATGTCTAGAGTGGTCTCGCACTTCATCCATGCTAAGTAACCTTTCCTCCAGGAATGGCTAAATTCACCTTCAGGCAGAAACCAACCATAAAGGAAGTCAAAACCAAAAGGTCAGAGAAAGTTATGAACAGTTATTTATTATTTTAACATGAGTTGGTCATTGTAAAAGTCTAGAAACAGGGATTTAGAGTAGCTATAAACTCAGTAGGCTCAAAAATATGTCAAGTTTTAATTTCCAACTGATTAATCCCTTTAGGACATCTCCTTTTGCAGTGCAAACAAATCTCAGCTTTGGTCTGTTGCACTGTCCTTGCTTACATTGCCTTGGGCTGAACTCTGAGCTTCAGCACTGACTGAAGCTTACGTTCCTCCCGTTAGGCTCTCCCGTATGTCTCCTTATTTCCCCTGCATAATTCCTTCTCATTTCAATTTCCCTTCTCTGTCTTTTGTTTAACTAGGCCGACGCGATGTTATCGCAGCCTTATGTCAGCTTTATTTGGGGAACGACCTCTCCTATAATGCTGCAGCGAGCCTGTGACAGAGAGAGAAGCGAGCCGCCCAGTTTCTGTCATTTGTCTTTTCTGTCATTACAAAAAACCCCACAGGTTCAGATTCAAAAGAAACAAACAACAAAACCCTAAGAGCTTCCACTCATCTTTGCTATTTTTTCTCACAGGAAGAATGACTTTCATAATCTTTAGTATAACTAAATGACTATCAAGCTTAACATTTTCCTCATAAAAACTTCGTACAGCCTACAGGAAAGGGAGTAAGGGATATTGATAATGCAGGGATTTAATGAGTATATTCCAGACATTTTGATTATTTTCTCCTCCTTGTAAGTACCGCTCTAAAGCTGCAGAGGCATATCTAAAAAGTACCATTTTAAAACTGCAGAGGCATGCCTAAACCGTCTGACGTCGTAGGAAAGAATAGCGACCTACCTGCTTCTCTAATTTCAATTCGTACTAATTCCTAATTATTTCACTGGGTCAGCGCTTGGAAGAACAGGGTTGCAGTTGTAAACATTAGGTAAAGTATAATTCTCCAAAACATGGACATTTGGTTCAGTACGGGATTTTTTTTTTTTGTGAAAGATATATAAAATAATGTTACAACATTTATTTTAGTTTTATTTCATTTTCATTTAGCTCTAGCACATCTTCAGCAAAACGTTCGACTCCTCAGCAGTTACAAATGAATATGCGTAATTATGGCTGTATAAAGTCTTTCTTTTATTTGGAAAATATGCAGTGAAAATGTGCAAAAAACCATCCCTCCTTAGGAACTTTGCATCCCGGCCAGACAGTTAAGTGAAGCCTGGCTTCTTCTGCCAGGAAAGTCTACATCTGTGATTTAACTTTTTAGGCTGCTACGTGACACCCCTCAAGCCATCCCTGTGTTTAACGTTTTCTAATAATGAGTCAAAATGTTAACATGCGTTCCCTGTTATAGAGATGTGTTAATCTTATATTTCGCACATTTTGTTGGATGTACACAGTTTATCTGGAATTATGAGTGGTTAAGAAACAGCTGCTTCAAAACCTTGGAACAGCCTTGTGTTAAGTAGTCTAATCATGTTTATTCTACTCCTGATATAATCTGTGTGGATATACTTTATATGTGGTCACGAGGCGTTCATTTTTCTTGTAATATTAGAAAAATGAAATGTTAACAAAACAATGTATTTAACTCTTCAAGCCAAAAAAAAGATAACACAATGTATTTGAGTCTATTCAAAATGGGAAAATAATACCTTAATTTAATTTGTTCTGTGTGCTATTTGCATTTTGCCAAAAAGTAGGCTATTTATTCCCCCTCTCCTGATGCTAAATTTGAAGTCAGTTGTGGTTCCGTGAGCTTCTTAAACAGCTGCTGACTACAACTGCCATACACCCCCCATATGTTGAGTTTCTCTACTGAGGCACAACTAAGAGATTAACTTCTGCACTGCAGTAGAGCTCATTAAAAGGGCAGTTTCCAATATTCCTTATCTGAGAGAACTTCAGTTCTCATTGTTACTCAGTTCCACGCATTTATCGTGCTCTTAAGAGGCCTTAGCTCATTAGGTACCAAGGACTCCAGAGCTCTCCTTATAAAATACACTACAGCGACACTGCTTAGAAAGACATTCTTGTCAAGCTGTCATCATCTGGCAATTATACCAGTGTTTTGATTACTTGTTTTGTGGTACTTTCTCTTCAGCAAAATTCTCCTGAGTTGAACCAGGCCGCGGGCCAGGCATCCTTGGTCCAAGAGAGCAACGTTGCGTAGGCTGCCTGTCCAAAGCATCCACATCTGCTCATTCAGCACTGATTCCAGATGAACTTTAATTAAATTTATGTGCATCTACACCGTGAAATTGATGGTCTTTAAGGATAATTGTTTAGGATGGCTGGGGAGTATTTGTGTTCTAGGAAGGTTAGCCTTGCCTCTTTGACAGTTAGCTTGATGTTCGGTCCAGCATCCACTGATGGCAGTTCAAAGGCTCCTATTGATTTCCATGGTCTTTGGATGAGGTTCTAGATGTCTAATTGGCCATCTGTCTGCGTATTCACTATGACGGTCTGCGCGTATTGGACCTGGCCACTGCATATGCAGTTTCCAAGAGCCATTTGTAGTAACTCACTTAAAAACGCTATATTCAAGAACTGTTTTAGAGTAGTCCACTGAAAATATGTCGCCAAAAATTCAGCAAACTCCATACCTAAGTATGAATTCATGGCAATATCTGCACTTAAATGTATAGACAGCACTAAATTTGCTTTGAGAGCCCTTTTAACTCTGGATATGCAGGTTATCTTAAAAACACTATGACTGTGTTTTCTTCTAAAAAGAAATTATGTGTTTTTAAGACTGTGTTGAAAGGCTTTAAAAAAATGACTCACTTTGCCACTTTGAGTGATAGATTTTTATTGTGCCTTCCAGTTTTCTACAAAAGTTACCAAAAAAACCCTGGAAAATACATGCACAATCCTTCTTTCAAAAGAAGTCTAAATTAGTAAAAATTAAGAGAATGGTTAACTATAAAATCATAAATAAAAATGGTTTACAGAACTGTTACTGTCAGGCATTTCCTAATGTCCCTGTAGCTAAAGAGATAGTAGAAGCAAGTCTTTATGATCTAGTAGGTCACAAAACAAGCACATATGCTCTAGTTATCTTTGAAGTTTAGTCAAAAGAGGAGCTTGCAGAAGCCAAATGAATTTCTCTATGAAAGTAGCTAGCACAGGAGAAGGCTAGCGTTAATATAATCACATATAGCTTTTGCCGTGTTATGTTTTTCTCCCCTGGTATCTTATTGCTTTTGCATTTTGTTTTATCCCAATAGTTTCAGATTTTTCCAAAGCATATTCATTAATGCTTCTCCCTAGATAATACATCTTATTAAACTTCAAAACTCTTCATACCAATATATTTATAGTGGCTGTCCGTATGCATGGAACGTGTTTGGAAAACAGACTTTGTTTCCTGGTATAACTATTTGTTTATATATGTGTGCATGATTCCACGTGGCTGAGTAGATTAACTGGAGTATGGACTCTTTTTAGTACTTAATATGTATTCTTATTACATATATATAATATGTTATATATAATGCTATATATTATATATATAAGTATTAGTATACGATTCAGTTCTTATTCTCTTTTACATATCACATGTTCAAAATGAACAACAATGAAGAAAGATGACTGCAAGAAATAACAAGTTTTCATTCTTCTTTGACTATCAACTTCTATTTGTCTCTCAAAAGCTATATTAGTACCTCTGCTCTCTGAAGATCAGAATAAACGTGGTAGAACTGAATCTGAGAGACATTCACAGTGTTCCCCAAGAGTCTAATTTCCATATCTAACATAATGCAAAAACAGCAGCAGAAAGCTCATTTTTAACTTGCATGTACCTTATATAATGATCCAGACATGGGACAAATGTCTGCCAAATATCTTATTCCAGCTGGTAACATTTTGCATTTTCCTGCAAAGGTATATGGCAAGAGCAAACCATTCAGCAAGCTTTTATACCTACATTACCTTTTAAAGGAATTATCAATATAATCTCTCTCTAATATGTTCAGTGGAATTTGGACAGTGTAGTCCAGGATTATTTTCTTAAACTTTCCAATCCTTGAGACATATGGATTTTTTCACCAAGAAAAGCAAATATATATGAAATTGGAACCCAAAACAGAATTATGATCCTGCTTTCAAACTCCATACTCATTTCGCATCTCATTCAGCAGCAGCAGTGATGGCTACATTTAACTGCAGAAACAGGATAGGCGAAGAAGAAAACCAAAGGCAACAGTCACAAAACTACGTGGAAATTAAGACTCACTCCTAGAACAGCAAGTTATTATTGTCCGCTAAAGAGAAGAAAGGCAAAGCAACCCACCGACCACCTCTCAAGGTGTATGTTAGAAAAGAAGGAATCAGAGTATAAGAACAAATAGAGCTAAGAAACAAACTTCTTGTGTGCCTGTACCTAAAAATTCAAACATCTTCACAAGTAAGTGAAAAAAGCCCCCACAGTTGGATAACAGAAAACTGAATTGATAATCGCAGGAAAACAGGCACGTGCTTGAACAAAGAGAGCGTTAAAAGCAAGCGATGGAAAGCGACATGATAAACAGAAGGACGGTTATTCCAAGGTGCTGCTTAAAAGGACGAACAAGTGGGAAAAAGTTGTCCCCCGGCAGCCGAGTTCCAGTGTCTCCCGCGACCAAAATGCCCGTGAGAAAAACTGCCCCACACCGAGCTCAGACCACAGCAAGGTCACTGCTGAGGTGACAAACCTCCGATAACAAAAAGGTGCTGAATAGGTCAATCTAGCAGAAAGAACACTATATCTTAGCTGAACTGCAACAAATGGGACAGATCCCAGATCTAACTGGGGTCATGTTTCTAAATGCGACCAGATAATGTACCGACCGGTGTTAATGGAAAGGCAAAGCTGGTTTTGCCCTGTGGGTTAACTACAATAACTTTTACCACTTAGATCAGTGATACCTTGATGCTGTAATTACTCACTGCATGTGTCGGTCGATATTTGCAATGTGCTTATTTACTGCCCACTTTCAGGTTGGTAGCTGCTCTGGAAAGTGCAGATGGCTTGTCCCGCTGAAAATAAATCCATGTAATTTCTTTTTTTTTTTTTTTTTTTTGCTTTTTCAGAGCAGCAGGCAATTTTTCAGCTCGGCTGTATCTTACAGCTGGCTGAGGCTGCAGAATCATGAGCTACAAACATGGAGAAACTCTGTATGAATTCTGCTGAAACTTAATAATTACTCTACTGTTAAATATGCAGCCTGTATAGATTCAGAGATGGATCCAGGGGCAAGGGGGAAACCCGAACTCTTGAGTTTTGTTTAGCTCTGAGTATAAAGCTGTTCAATACATGAATTGAAGTGGTCTAGAAACTCTGAGCCATTTGCTCTGGGTATCTTTGCCATGCAGAAAACTAGAGATCATTAAACTGCAATTCAATCTTATGTGGCCCCCGAGTGAGCAAAACAGACAAGTTAAAACTATCTCCAGCCCTCAATGTGTCTTCTCCTTTTCAAAGGCTCAGAGGACATAGAAGAGTTTACAGTACTGAATAACATTATGCTCTTTACGGCCTCCTTCATGCCAGAGGAACGCTGTGTGCATCTAAGTGTTTCTCTTGCAGTCTAATGAGTGAAGGCTTTTGGGGACATCTTTTCTGCACCAGGTTTGCACAGGACCTGTCTTCGAGAAGTTAGAGAAGTTTCTGTCTCAATTTCTAGGATCCTAACTATTACAAATTAAAAAAAATATATATAAAATAAAATTACCAAGTCATTAATTTAATAGATTTTGCATTACTTTAGATCATTTAATAGATTTTAGATGACTAAGAAAGGGAATATCAGAGATGGAATATTTTGGTCTCTTCAACTGCTTTAACTCGTACTAGGAACAGTTGCCATGTATCAGCTAACAAAATGTGTATTAGCGAACTAATAGCTAATAACTATTAGCGAACTAATAACTAACTGATAGCTTCACTATCATAGTGTTTCTGATCTCAGATTTCGAGACTTGGCAGCTGGAAGCGTTTTGCATTTCCTGTTACAGTTGGTAAGTAAGAATAAAATGGGAATAGATGTCATTCACGTAAAGGCACAATTTCTCTTGATATTAAATCCCTTTATTTCTATTTAGGCTTCATTTTTAACATGTACAAAAAGCAATTATAGTTACACCTAAAGGTATGATTTGACTACAAAGTTGCAGGAGGGAGTTACAATTTATTATTTTTTTTTAAATTATGAAAGATCTACCTTATACATTTTAAATAGTGAGTAATCCTTCTTACTCTTAAAAATATTAATAGTTTTCTATTGCATTAGAAATTTTCAGAGCTTACATCCGACACATTGTGCCATACCCTTAAACCAGCATATTGATAAAGAACAAATGAGTAGTTTACTAAGGAATAATATTCATGGGTAGCATAAAGTATCTTGCAGATATTACTGCACTTCTCTCCCAATAAAACGCTGTCGAGTCTTCACCATAGTGGGTTTAAAATAGCTGACATTGTAATATGACCTGCCATAATAGGTCTATTCCAAATGAATGGCTAAAGTAATAGAGATTGAAAATGGAGCAGTCGCCCAATCTCTGCAAAAATAATTTTTTTTGGCATTGGGTGACATGCTGAAAAATGTTTGCATTTTGGAGCTGAAATGACTTTTCTTGCCTGTAGCCAGCTGAGTTGGCCCAGAGCCGGTGGGCAAAAGGGGCACTCGGGAAGTTATCTCATGGTAATCGCGCTGCAAGGCTGATGCAGAGGGAACTTGCAGTCCAATAAAAGCAAATAAAACATTACTTTTTATGTATATTTGAGCTGTGTGCAATTTGCTGTTTTACAAAGAGACTTGGCGGGTTCTCATAAAGAAGCCAGAGACGAGTAACAGCATACTGCCTATGCGTCTCTTTTAGCTGAATTCGGTGTGTGACAACAGAGATGCAAATCTCACTGTTCTTCACAAGCAAGGAAGCTACAGAGGCATGACAAGGGCACTTTATGCTGACAGCTGAGCTGGAGTGACACAAGGAACTATTACAACAGCAAGCTATCTGAATCATGAATGAACTGACAACCAGCTCTTGGGAAAATTTTTGACAAAACTTCTGTATCAGACATGCTGATTCATTAAAATCAGAACCATTGGCCTTAACAAGCTTTTCTGAAGAAATTGCTTAGGTCCAGGATGGCTTTCCTCACTTAAAACCAGCGAAAGAAGTCAGAATAACCCATAACCCAAAGGTTAGCGAGTGAGCTCAGAGACCAGATGAGCCAAGAGTTCAGTGGAGGGGCCATCGTATGGAGATGGCATAGGACAGTATAAAGCTTTGAAACAACTTTTATCAACTTTTATCTGTTTTTCCAAAACGTTGGAATAAAATATTTTCACAGTATTAAAAGGCTTCTGTATTGGGTTTGCGTGGCAAAATTTTGGTAGTGGGGGGGGCTACAGGGGCGGCTTCTGTGACAAGTTGCCAGAAGCTTCCCCCAAGTCCGACGGAGCCAATGCCGGCCACTGGCCAAGGCTGAGCCCATCAGCGACGGTGGTAGCGCCTCTGGGATAACACAGTTATCCCAAGATGAAAAAAGTCCTGTGTGGCGGCAGCCAGAAGAGAGGAGTGAGAATACGTGAGAGCGACAGCCCTGCAGACACGGAGGCAGGCTGTCCCTCTGCAGCCCATGGACAGTGGAGCAGATACCCACCTGCAGCCCGTGGAGGTTAACAACAGAGCAGATACCCACCTGCAGCCCGTGGAACACCCCACACCAGAGCAGGTGGATGCCTGAAGGAGGCTGTGACACCATGCAGAGCCCGTGCTGGAGCAAGGTCCTGTCAGGGCCTGTGGCCCCGTGGAGAGAGGAGCCCACGCTGGAGCAGGTTTGCTGGCAGGACTTGTGGCCCCGCGGAGGACCCACACTGGAGCAGTTCACGAAGAACTCCAGCCCCATGGGAAGGACTCATGTTGTATCACGAAGTATGTGGAGGACTGTCTCCTGTGGGAGGGAGCCCGCACTGGAGCAGGGGAAGAGTGTGAGGAGTCCTCCCCTGAGGAGGAAGGAGCAGCAGAGACAACGTGTGATCAACTGACCACAAACTCCATTTCCTGTCCCCTGCGTCACTCGGG